>NC_090440.1:1259612697-1259915728 GCF_031143425.1 Pleurodeles waltl | reverse complement strand
AAACCAATTACATACAATTTTACACAGAGAGCATATGCACTTTAGCACTGGTTAGCAGTGGTAAAGCGCTCAGAGTTCAAAAGCCAACAGTAACAGGTCAGAAAAAATAGGAGGCAGGAGGCAAAAAGACTGGGGATGACCCTGCAAAAAGGGCCATTTCCAACAGTGCACTTGCCAGGTCAACATGGCAGTCTAAACTGCACACACAGACGCTGCAGTGGAAGGTCTGAGACATGTTTCTCTATTTATGGAATTAGCTTGAAGAATAATTTTGAGCTCCCAGATAGCTTTAGAACAGTTAAGATTGAACCACCCCAACTTATCCCCATTATTTTTCCGGGGACTTGATTTAAAATTCTTTGAAATAGCTTTACTGAGCTTATGAAAAGCCAAATGGTTTCCATTGGACTCTGACTCCACTCTGTACATATTGTTATTTGCTCCTTATTCTTTCTAAAAGTATTTTCCATAAAATAATCTTCATTGATGCCAATCCACCTTATACTAATACCATTATGGCCTGCGGTTTTAATATCGTTCACTAAACATTTCCTTCTTTTGTGTGATATCCCAGTTTTAAACCCAATTGACAATGGATGATGATCACTAAATATGGTTGGCGTAATGTTTTTTAAACTAGAATGTGCTAAATAACTGATGAGTGACCCTCCCTTTGAAAAGTTGGTATCTGGGCACTGTCAGAGGGTGGCACAATCAGTGCTGCAGGCCCACTACTAACATTTGATTTCCAGGTCCTGGGCATACATGGTGCACTATGCTAGGGACTTACTAGTAAATCAAATATGACTTACTAGTAAATCAAATATGCCAACTGTGGCTAAACCAATCACCAATACAATTTAGACGTGGAGCACTTGCACTCTAACTCTGGTCAGCAGTGGTAAAGTGCCCAGAGTCCTAAAGCCAACATTAGGATGCTGGAAAACATAGGAGGAAGAAGGCAAAATGTTTTGGGATAAACCTATAAAAAGGGCCAGGTCCAACACCATGGAACGCCTCCCTGGAGCAGAGTACGGCAAATCAGCTTTGCATGGCTTCACGGATATGTGTTCAAGGTCTGTGCTTCCTATTTGTCACAAAAAGTAACACAATGATGCCGCAAGGGGTTCAGAAGTATACCCCTTAGTTTGGTGTTAATGGTGGTTTCAATCAAATCCTGCTTGTTTGCCTATAAAGGCACTTGGGTAAAGTGAGATAAGCCCAAGATCACACAGTACGGTGAAAGAGGGGATGCCTAAATCAGCTATCCTGGTGTCACAGCCAAAAATACAGTAACTATATTGCATCATTTTGCGTGTGTCGTCATGCCCCCCAGCCTGCCCATTCTGTTCCTGGTTTTACTACTTGGATACTGCATTGTCTTCAGATGTAGCATGGCAGTTTAAGTTTCAAATGTTTTTCCTTTACGAATATTCTTAAATCATTTTGGTGAATGAAGAGCTGCTGTTCAGGGTCTATGGATGATGATATGCACGTTGTAAGGTCAGCATCACCAGGGAATGTACTGAATTCTGGATCCCTCACACTGACATTGTCAGTGTGCAACACCTCGCCTTTTTCTATGTAGTACAGAGATTTACACAAATGCATCCTCTCTATCCCTAACTCGGGTATTATTTTGTCCAATACAGCTGTAGAAAATATATCTAAGTGTCTTGTATTATCCTAAACGCATTTCTGAAGGTTATCGTGCAAAAAAAGAAAAAAAAAATACTGGTGCATGAGAGGCTCCTCGAAAGGGATGGGTTTATAATATTTCGTAAAATTTGTTTTTAACGGTTATGGTAAAAGTGGATCTTCTGGACAAAACATTTCTAACAAGCTTTGGACTGCCTTTAGTGTGCTTGGCAATCATCACAGACATGCACAAATACTGTTTGGAATGCAGGCACTTTAAAGGCAGACATGTTAACTTTACCGGTACTTGTTTATATTTGTGCCTGTTGCTCTCACTAGGTTTATGAGCCACGAGGAGCCACAGTCTATACACTGGGGATACAAGAGTGCAAAACAGATTAAGTGATAAGCACAAATGTTGGCACAGCCATTAGCCTTCATTAGTGTAAAACAAATCTGGTGCTGAAGCCTCTTTCTTGCCTGCCCATCTCAGACGGAAATTGGCCACATCGTTTTATCTCGATTCAGAACAAAGTGCTTTACTTTTGTATTTCTGAAAAAGGTTTCAGGAGCCACAGACTCGACTTCCAACTTTTATCGCTTAGTAACACTACTTAACTGCACATTGTATGTATACAAAGACAGGGAGCCACAGTGAGTGATTCATGATTTTTCCAAATGACTTGCTGGCAAGAGACAACCATAAAATAAAGGGCAAAGTGGATATGAAACTGACTGATGCATAATCAATAGGCATCCAGCTATTTAAAGGCAAAGCATCAGCTGTAATCCACAGAGATATATACGTGAGATCTACTGCAGACACAGCCAGGGACACTATGCTCCGAAGATATCCAGACATCAGTTAATGAAGAAAGATTTAGGGCACCATTAGCACATGCCCCGACTCTTGCATTTTGCAGCACTTTTAATGTGAGGACTCCAGTCTCTTTGTTACGGCATCTTGCAAGGTGCTGAATGTGTGTTCCATGTAGTATATTGTGCTCCCGCAGTGATAGTCTGTGGGTTGCATGAAAGGTCAGCTGTCAACAATTTAACTAAAGTATTTCTTTAGTTGATTGAGACAAATATAAACTAGTATAATTCTATATCACATATCATAAAGCAGTTTTACCGACCGTCGCAATCCTTCAGTTTATTGAGGCATGCTAGACATTAATCACAATAAGTCTTTGTGATGTAAGTATAAAAAACACAGGTGGGGAAGGAAATCGCTCTCATCTTGCTGCATCATTTAATTTAAATTTGGCATCCATCTTTATCTACACCCTAACACCTACTCAATAAATGCCTGGGATAAAGGGCATGGCTGTATCGTAATGCACTTATGATAAAGCAGAAAGGATATATGTTACTTTTGTGAAGGAGTACGTAAGCACCAAATTAAAAACAAGCATTTGCAATGCAACGGGTCTCGCGTTTGCTCGTGTTAGAGCTGATAGCGTTGTAAACTCCTAACCCGACTTTTCACTGGTAATGAAACCTATTGGCAAAAGTGCATTTATGTACTAACCGGAAAAAGTGCAATTAAGTGTGTAACAGGGTCGATATTATGTAAAGCGCTCGACTTCTGCCAAGCGAGATCGCGCTGGGAAAATAGAGAAAAAGTAGTCCACGAGCCGAACAGAAAACAGCAAGCCTTGCATGTTTTCTGTACTTGGTCGATGTGCTCGAGGAGGGCTAACCACCGGAGAAGGCATGACGTATGCATGCCTTCCACTAATGAAATCAAGCAGATCCTAACAGGCAAGCCCACAAGCCAATGACAGACACTGACGTGATGTGGACAGGGCTCCGAGCCCTTTTTAATTACTAAAGTGTCTCGCTTAGCGAAACGCATACACAAGCGCTTGTGACGCAGGCTAGACCCTAATGAGGCCCAAAGTCAATGCCATTTGCTCTTGTATTGTGACGCTTAACATTGATAGGGCCCCTGGAATGATGGGTCAGAGGAAGACCAAATTCTCCGGCACGAACAACTAACTATTCAGCTCATTCTGTGGCACTATTTTCTCAGTATTTTATAAAATGTTATACACATTAATATTGAAAGAATCCCATCATTATGCAAAATAAAAATATTTCTTAATAAAAAAAGACATACATATTCAACATTTACTAATGACAATGCTTTTCAGCGCTGAATAATGCTTTTTGCTTTTGTTTCGCATGGAAATATAGCCACACCATTTTAATAACATGGTCCTTTCTGACTCCCAGATGGTATTAGCTAAAACACACAATGTTGCACTTTGCAGAAATAAAGCATCCAAGTACACATTTCATGTAATAAAAAGCCATACCTCTTTTTTTCTTTCAATCTTTGTTCACCGGATATCTTTTGGGCTGGGCTCCAATTTTGGTTTTACACAGAGGCTCCCGAAGCAGCTATTTAAATAGGCAACAGCCACTCATAACAGTATTGCACATTATATATAGTTGAGTGTATGTTTCTTTATGAGACCCTGCAAGATTTAAGGCATCAGATATTAAAAAGCGAAGAAAAATGTTAGGGATTTTCAGTACCCTAAATACCAACTTGAAATAACAGCTACTTTGAGAACACTTTCTACACTGTAAAATGAAGTTCCTTAAAACAAAGAAACAAAACAATTGCATGACAAAGAAGGATTTAAGACATCTAAGAAGTCACCTAAATACGTAAGGAGCGTTCATGCTACAACCTAAGGTTCTTGTGCAGTCCAACAACTGGAGGCGTAAATGCTGTCAAGCAAACGTTTTACTTTTTGATTTATTGAAATCTGAAAATCAATTAGCTGAGGATTGAGTATGTGGCAAGTGAGATAAAATCATATTTAAGTAGAAACGTCTCAGGCCCCACAACCACATTTTTACTGTAGCTTAGATATATGCAGTACCCACAGTGCTACATAGCAAAATGAGAAATTAAGTTACCCTTGACAGATGGCACACAGCCATTTTGACTGTTTTAATTTGCTGTTCCAAGATGGAGGACGCCCATCTTATAGTGGAAAGCTTAAACAAGCACTGGCAAAGACAATAGGTCTTGGCTACACAAGTGCTTTTGGCTCTGTCAATATGTTTAAGCTATGTTGTATACCAGTGTGGCTGCTGTTCAGCATGGCTTAACGTCAGGGGTGTGAAGGAGAGTGTAGGGTCTCTAAAGTGGAGTGTCCATGGAGTAGAGTGGAGTGTTACGAAGTGGCATAGAGACTTGTGGAGTGGCATGGAGGAAAAGCTGATTGGAGTGTAATGGAGTGGCATGGAGTGTCATAGGGTGAAGTAAGAGTGTCATAGAGTCGACTGGTATAGACTGTAGTGGCGTAGAGTGTCATAAAGTGTTGTACTGTGAGGTGGAGTAGGGTGGAGTGTATTGTTATAGAGCAGAGCATCGTAGAGTGGGATAGAGAGTCATGGAGTTGCACAGAGCAGAGTGGAGTTGCATAGAATGCAGTATAGTTTTGAGTGAGGTAGAGCTGAGTAGATTGTTATAGAATGGAGTGGCATAGAGTGGAGTAGAGAGAAATGGCATAGAGTGGAATAGAGTGTTATAGAGAGGAGTAGAGTGTCAGAGTGGAGTAGAATTTAATGGAGTAGAGTATCGTAGAGAGTAGTGTCATACAGTGGAGTCTCATGGATTGGGGCAGAGAGGCCAAGAGTGGAGTGGCATAAATTACAGTAGTGCAAAGTAGACAGGCATACAGTGCAGCTTCGTAGAATGCATTGGTTTTGAGTAAAATGGTGCAGCATGCATTGGTGTAGAGGGCAGTAAAATAGAGTAGAGTGACGTTAATTGCAGTGATGTAGAGTGGAGTGGTGCAGAGTAGAGTGGAGTGCCACAACATAGATTGCAGTAGAGTTGAGCTTCATAGAGTACAATATAGTGGTGCAGAGCAGATTGTTTCAGAGTGGAGAGAAGTAGCATAGAGTAGAGTGGTGCACAGTACAGTGGAGCGAAGCAGGGTAGAGTGCAGTAGTGCAGAGTAGAGTGGCATTGAGTAGAGTAGCATAGAGTGCAGTGACATAGAGTGGAGTGATGCAGACTGGGATTGCATACAGTGCAATGGTGTAAAGAGCAGTTTAGTGGCTTAGCGTTGAGTGGTGCAGAGTAAAGTGCAGTGGCATAGAGTACAGTAATGTAGAGTAGAGTGATGTAGAGCTCAATGGCAGAGATTGCAGTTTTGCATAGCAGAGTGGCATAGAGTGCAGTCATGTAGAGTACAGTGCGTTGACATTGATTGCATTGGGGTAGAGTGCAGTAGCATAGAATACAGTGGTGCAGAGTAGAATAGAGTGACAGAGTGCAGTGACATAGAGTACAATTGTGTAGAGTGTTGCAGAGTAGAGTATAGTAGTGTAGAATGCAGTGTTGCAGAGTAGTTGGCATAGAGGTCAGTGGCATAGAGTGTAGTGGTTTTGGATAAAGTGGTGTCATGTGCACTAGCCTAGAGTACAGTGGTTTAGAATAGAGTGGCATAGAGTGAAGTAGTGTAGAGTGTTTCACCGCAGAGTAGAGTGGCACAGCATAGATTGCAGTTGCTTAGAGTTTGAGTGGCACAGAGTGGAATAGAGTGTTGTAGCGTGCAGTGACTTAGAGTGTAGTGGTGTAGATTGTTTCATAGAAGAGTGAAGTAGCATAGAGCGGGGTGGTGTGAGGTAAAGTGCAATGGCATATAGAAGTGGCATAGAGTGCACTTGTGTAGAATGGAGTGGTACAGAGTAGAGTGCCTTGGCATAGAGTGTAGTGATAGAAAGTGCAGTGTTGCAGAATAAAGTGGCATAGAGTGGAGTGACGTAGAGTAGAGTGGTGCAGAGTAGAGTGTCATATGGTTCAGTTTCACAGATTGCAGTGTTGCAGAGTAGGGTGCCATAGAGTGCAGTGGTGTGGAGTAGAGTGGCGTAGAGTGTATTGTGTAGAGTGCAGTGGCATAGAGTAGAGTGATGCAGTGTAAGGTGGCGTAGAGAGCAGTGGTGTAGAGCACGCTGGTGGAGAGTAAAATAGAGTGGCATATAGTTCAGTGAAATAGAGTGCATTGGCATTGGGTGCAGTGGAACATAGTGCAGTGGCATAGAATAGAGAGGTGTAGAGTGCAGTGGCATAGGGTAGAGTGGTGTAGAGTGGAGTGGCACAGGGTACATGGCAGTAGCTTAGAATGGAATGCTGCAGAGCGGAACAGCGTGGTGTAGAGTAGAGTGAAGTGATATAGAATGCAATGATATAGAGTATAGTGTCATAGAGTGAAGTGTTGCAGAGTAGATTAGAATGGCCAAGAGTGGATTGGCATAGAGTTCAGTGATGCAGAGGAGAGTGGCATAGATTGAAGTGTCTTACAGTGCATTGGGATAGAGTGCAGTAGTGTGGCATAGATTAGAGTGCAGTGGTATAGATTGCAGTGGTGCAGAGTAGAGCGGTGGGTAGTGCATTGTTGTAGAGCAGAAGGGACATAGAGTGGAGTGGTGCAAAGTATGGTGGAGTGGGACAGGGTAGTGTGCAATGGCATAGAGTGGCATAGAGTGTAGTGGCATACAGTGCATCGGCCTATAGTGGTGTAGAATGCAGTGACATTGAGTGCAGTGTCTTAGAGAGGTGTAGAGTTCAATGACAGAGAGTGCAGTATTGCACAGTAGACTGTTGTAGAGTGCAGTGGTGCATAGTCGAGTGCCATAGAGTGCATTGGCACAGAGTGCAGCGATGTAGAGTGGTGTAGAGAGGCATAGAAAGCAGTGGCATAGAGTACAGAGTGCAGAAAAGAATAGAGTGGCCTATAGTGCAGTGATCTAGAGTCTAACAGTGTAGAGTGTAGTGGATTAGTGTGTTGCAGAGTAGTGTGTAGTGGTATAGAGTGCAGTGGTACAGAATAGATTGGTGAAAAGTTCAGTGGCGTGGAGTGAATTGGTTTGAGTAAAGTGGTTTACAGTGCATTGGCATATATTGCAGTGGTGTTAAAGTAAAGTGCAGTGGCATAGAGCAGAGTGGTGTTGAGTAGAGTAGAGTGGTGCAGAGTGGAGTGGGACAGCGTAGATTGTAGTGGCATAGAATAGAGTGGAGTGACGCTGACTGCAGTGGCGTAGAATAGATTGCTTCAGAGTAAAGTGGAGTGGAACAAAGTGGAGAGGTGCACAGTAGAGTGCAGTGGCATACAATAGAGTGGGTACAGTGCAGTGGTGCAGACTAAATTAGAGTGACGTAGAGTGGATTGGCATATACTGTACTGTGCGTAGAGTGGGGTGGTAGAGACTAGGTTTGCAGTGGTGTAGAGTAGAGAGGTATAAAGTAAAGTGATGTAAAGTGGATCAGTGCAAAGTAGAGTGCAGTGGCATGGGTGGTTCAGAGTAGAGTGGAGTCAGACAGAGTGGAGCATGGATGGTGTGGAAGCGCACTGCCATTATAGACAACACATATCTTACCATTACCTTTGCACAATGCACAAACAATAATGTATGGAAATGTCAACACCTCATGTATTGATTTGTTTTGATCGTATTCAAATATATTTTTCCACCACACTTCTCAGCCTTCCTCCAGAATAATCCTTAGTAGCCAACATGATGGTCACATAAATCTTCTCACTTTGAAGTTAGAGAAAGAAAAGTAAACACCATGCTCCCTAGAAGCCAGAGTCTGATATTTGACCCCTGTCTTCAGTGCAAATGTGACAAGAAAAGAACAAACTTTTAAGGCCTGTTTACAGACATTGAACACTAGCGGAAGGATACAGTGAGGAACCGGGAGAAAATGTCGCTGATTCTCTCTCAGCGGTGGAGGGACACCCTAAGTCCTCAGGGTATATAGTCAATCATTACACAAACCAGACGGAGTCACCAACTGTAGGAGAAAAGATAAGTTTTATTAGATGATTTACTAGCCCGAGCCAGTACAGAGTCCCAGGACAGTCATAGAGACTTTCCTACGGAAGCTGCCCCTTCACTCTGGGGCACCCAACCTTATATACACACAAAACTGCTTAGTCAGAGGACAACTCCACCCCTGGTGTATTCAAGGCCCTCTGGGGCCTTCAGAATATTTCAGGGATACACGTGTGGTGGGAGAAAGTACAGATGCAGCTGGCAGGAGGTGGCAACGACCTGTACGAACCTGTTCTGGCAGTTACTGATTAAGCACAAACATTCTCGGAACTACGGTTAGAACAAGTAAATTACAGCGATAAGCAGATTGCAGCCCAAGGCTGCGAGCACAAGGTCAATCATCAAAGTTCAGGAGGTTTGTCGAGCACATGGCAACATAATAAAGATAAACAGATGCCTAGCAGCTATGGTGTATGATTAACTTTATGTACATTTTCTCAATCCCTCCTTTTGCCATTGTGAGGCAAGTTTGAACGTCATTCAGTGTCTATGTTAATGGTCATAAGGTCTTTTATCTCATGCTCAAAGGACAGCATAGCCGTGTGTTGAGGAGGGCGAACAGGCCAGGGGGCAAGGGACGCCATACAGCAACCGCACAAAGCAGGTAGTCACTGTACACAAAGACAACAGGTGAGGAATACAGCAGCGAGCACAAAAAGGAATATTAGTATCTTCCAGCCCCATTGGGAAATCAAACCCCAAAACCAGTCGGTCAAGGACCATGTTCCTTCATCTTGGTGTATTGTGGAAGCTATCGTATGCAACCTTTGAATAGCTTTATACACTGAAGGGGCATTGTCTTGTATATAAACGCAGCAGCTCGATCCGATCAAAGTACAGACTCCACCACGGTCTGCTAGTATGATGTCAAGTACCAATCTATTTTGAAGAGTAACAAGGCGGTCAGCAGCGAGTTCTGCAGTGATGTTGCTCAGGGCCCCAGCAGTCTTGTTAATTGTTGCCTCCACAACTCGTGTGAGATATCTGACATCCCTACTGTTCGTCATAGGGCCCCAAAATGGAAGGACTCCTTTAAAGTAGTCCAATGCTTCTTGTGCTGAGGTATCTTCTGCAGATATTACCCCTCTCCGAGTCCTGTGGTGTTGAGGGCCAGCTGTGTAAGTTGGTGGTAGTAACCAAGCAATGTAGCATGTACCAGTCCAGGTGGGTACCAAGGAGGTGTAGGCATTATTACCACAAACAAAATACGTGTTTCGTGACGGTATCATGGTAGGCCAATCAGTTCCATTCAATATTATTGTAGCATTACAATTGCTGTCACCTACACTTCTATTACCATTTTTCTGAAAACAAAGTGGAGCCTTGACCTGTGTTACAAAAAATCTTCGGCCAATCCGGGGTGTGGTATTAAAGGATAAAAAATATATGTCAGTAGACCTATTTTGTCGGTCAGCATACTCTGACTTTTCTTCCTTTGTTCCATAGACTCTCGTTCCAGTAGGCCAACATAACCGGTATAGGTGGGTGACCAATAGTCCAGAATTAGTTGCATCCATTGAGGTAGCCCAGATGGCTGATAGTTCATACGAGGCGCTGCAGGAGCCATAAAAAAAAAAAGGAAATGAAATATATGGCAACCCTTTCTGCACGGAACTTGGTAGCAAGCCACATACCCAACAATTTGTTCTATTTACAGCCAGCTGATGTTGATGTAACATAGATATGATGGTATTTTGTTTCATATTCCTTGCGTCGTCCTTCCTCATTGGGTGGTAAGGAAACATGGCTGTGTTCTGGAGGCGGTGACAGAGTTGGAGAGACCCTTGAGTCAGAATCATGTATCAACCACCCAATGCAGGCCAGAAGTACCAGACATAGCACTGTTATGGTGAGGCAAGCGATACGCGGGCCCAATAGTCTTTTCCGATATTTTATTTTCTGCATTTTCCTCTTGTCCTCATGTATAACGTTCATTTCTGTTTATTGCTTGTCCCACTAGCAGTTCAGTCCAACCTAGGTGCTGCCCGTGACTGTTGGTTTCTTCACTGAGGGGGGATTCCAGCAGTCCTATTGACACACTCTGGTCCACCCCAACAGACAAAATCACGGCCCTGCAGCTATTGGCAGATTTAGTACAGGGGACAAGCAATTAGTTCATGTTCTTATTTTCTAATTTTTCGTGGGCGAATATTTTATCTGGTGGAATTCGGTATGGTATGGTCAGGAAACAACTGTTCAGTGGGACCAGGATCTGGAGAGGCCCCCTGCAGTGCACTGTCGTTCTGTTCTTTATTTCTTTCTGTATTTCTATTGGAACTGTCCTTCCTTGTTGGGCAGTCACCACCTTTTAAGCCTTCACAGGACACAAACAGAGGTATTTTCTTGCAGTGTGAAGCATGTATCCAATTCTTGGCTCCCTCGACTTTGGCTGCTGTTCGAGTAGCCAGGAGGACCTGTCGCGGACCTTCCCAGCGGAGGACCCAATCACCAGGTTGCAAGTTGTGGCCTGGATCGGTGGGCACAGAGGGTAGTGCTTCATGTACCTGCTGACGAATCAGACGTAAAGAATTAGTAAGTTCAGTGAGATAATCCAGCAAGACAGGATGCTCAATGTCAGAGTATTTACAAGGATGTGGAACACCCCAAACGTTCGCCGGACTCCCCATCACTATCTCGTGTGGTGACAACCCTGACCTAGAATGGGGTGTCATCCTAACAAATAATAATGCTAGGGGCAGTGCGTCTGGCCATGTAATACCGCGATCAGCACATATTTTTGATATTTTCAACTTGAGTGTACCATTATAATTCTCTACTAAGCCTGCTGATTGGGGGTGATTGGCTGCGTGAAACTTCCGGCAGAGACCTAGACCTTCACAGACCTTCCTCATGACCTGTCCAGTAAAGTGACTTCCTGTCTGACCATACACATCGAGGGATCCCGAATCGGGGAAAGGATTCTTTCAGGAGTGTTTTAGCTGTAGTAATAGCAGTGTTGTCTTTAGTTGGGTAGGCCTCCGCCCATTTACTAAACATACAAACCACGACCAGGACGTATCTCAAATTGTTAAACCTTTCCATTTCAATATAATCCATTTGTAGTACTTCAAAGGGATACGTTGGTGGTGAAAAATGCCCAGCGGGGACTGAGGCACCCTTCCCAATGTTATGTTGTAAACAAATCATGCAGGATTGAACCAGTTGGTCAGCTACTCTTCTGATATTTTTATTAGACCAAACCGGATCAAGCAAATCACAGATGCTTTTCACACTAACGTGTGCAGGACCATGGTCCATAGTCACTACTGGCAGAACGAATGCATCGGGTAACATCCATCTTTCCCTCTGTGACAGATCTGTCCAGCACAGCGTATTTTCATCTAACTTGGCCTTCCCTTCTTCCCATTCCTTTCTCTCCTGTTCAGTTGCCTCATCCTGTATCTTCCTGACACTCTCTACCGTGTTCCCAAATATTTCATGGGGACAAACCTTCTCTGTACTATCTTCCACATACATGTGTCCTGTCTTTGCATACGCTGTATCTTTTGCTGTCTGATCGGCTAGGGCATTGCCCCGTCCAGTTTCATCTGTCACCTTTTTGTGCGCACTACACTTCATGTTAGCCATTGTTTTGGGCAATGCCAGGGCAGAAAGTAAGTCAGTTATAAGGGTCCCATGTTGAATACGTGTCCCATGTGAGGTGAGGAATCCTCGTTCTCCCCACAAGCGACCAAAATTGTGTGCTACGCCAAATGCATACTGACTGTCCGTGTAAACATTCACATTAAGGGGGTCATTCCAACTTTGGCGGGCGGCCTCCGCACCGCGGTCAAAAGAGCGCGGCGGTCATTCTGGCTTTCCCGCTGGGCTGGCGGGCGACCGCCAAAAGGCCGCCCGCCTGCCCAGCGGGAAAGCACCAGCAACGAGGATGCCGGCTCCGAATGGAGCTGGCGGAGTTGCTGGTGTGCGACGGGTGCAGTTGCACCCGTCGCGATTTTCAGTGTCTGCCAAGCAGACACTGAAAATCAATGTGGGGCCCCCAGGGGCCCCATGACACCCGTTCCCACCATCCTGTTTCTGGCGGTGAAAACCGCCAGAAACAGGATGGCGGGAAGGGGGTCGGAACCCCCATGGCGGCGCTGCTTGCAGCACCGCCGTGGAGGATTCCCTGGGGCCGCGGGAAACCGGCGGGAAACCGCCGGTTTCCCTTTTCTGACCGCGGCTGTACCGCCGCGGTCAGAATGGCCCCAGAAGCACCGCCAGCCTGTTGGCGGTGCTTCTGCGGTCATTGGCCCTGGCGGTCCATGACTGCCAGGGTCAGAATGACCCCCTAAGTCCTTTACTTAACTCACAGGCTTGTGTTAGAGCTATTAATTCTGCAGCCTGAGCAGAGTTATGTGGTATTCTAGCTGTTTCAACTACAGTGGTAGCTGTTGTAACTGCATAGGCTGCAGAGGTAGTGCCATCGGGTAGCTTGATGCATGAGCCATCTACATATAGTGTTCCATCAGGATCATGTAATGGAGTATCTTGCAAGTCTACTCTGCCTTTTGTCTCATCTTCTGTACAAAGGATGCATTCATGTAGATCAGTGTGGGTATCCTCAAGCTCCTCTGTGAGGGGCAGCAGGGTGGCAGGGTTGAGTGTGTTACACCTCTGAAGTGTGATATGGCTAGCCAGAAGTGTCAATTCATACGTGGTCAAACGGGCATTTGTGAGATGTTGCGTTTTTGTCTTATTCAGTAATGCATCAACAGTATGTGGAACCAGTAACATGAGAGGGGAGTCCATTACTATCCCAGCAGACTGGCGCACTGCCACTGCAGCCGCAGCTACTGTGCGCAAACATCCCGGGAGAGCACGGGCCACAGGATCTAACAGGGCCGAAAAATAGGCACACAGGCGCTGTTTGCCCCTATGTTCCTGGGTCAATACTGACAGGGAACATCCGTCCTTCTCACAGACATACAACTGGAAGGGCTTACGATAGTCAGGTGTGCCTAGCACAGGTGCTGTACAGAGTGCGTGCTTAAGGTCGTCAAAACTGGATTGGAAATCATCATTCCACTCGATGTTCTCAGAACAATCCTTACGTATGAGAGACAAAAAATGGTTTGATGAGAAGGGAATAAGTTGGAATCCACTGACGACAAAAGGAAGTGATGCCTATAAAGGCTCTCACATCTCTCTGAGTCCGTGGGACAGGTATGTTTTGAATGGCTTGTACTCGTTCAGCAGTCAAGGTACGTCCCTCCTTAGACAGGAGGTGACCGAGATAGGTGACCTGCTGTCTACAATACTGAAATTTAGGGAGAGAAACCTTGTGATTATGGTGAGCAAGGTGCTGTAGTAGGGCCACTAGAAAATTACGAGGAGTACCGTTGACTTGTACTTCAACGTGAGGGGCATTCTGTTTAACGGGGATAGAGACCGGTCCCACCCCCCTCTGTCCTACGCTGTCCTAATCAAAAGAGGAACCTTGTCCCTCCATTAGGTCATAGTCATCATTAAAAAATTGGCGCTGCGGAATTTTGGAGGAGGGATTGTCAAAATAGTTCTGTCGCGGAGTACTGTGCGAGCGCGGTCCCACTTGCTGTCTGTCTCTTTCAGTATTCTGTGGGGAGGGGCCTGCGCGCCCGCGTACTCTATTATCCGGGTGGGCGATATTTCGGGAGGGGCCAACTTTATTTGGGCAATCATTTTTCCAATGGCCCTCCTCTTTACAGTACTCACATTGGTAATACCCTAGAGACGGGCGGGAAGGTGGTAGTAGTTGTTTGTTGTTAGATGGGCCCTGGGAATGGGACCTGGAAGGCTGTGGACGGGACGGCGGATATGCCCGTTGAATTAATATTTTTGTCTTTAAATCTTTAATCTTTTTGTCCGCTTTCTCTTGCTCCTCTATTTCACTATTCTCGTAATATTGGGCCATTGTCAGAATACCAGTGGATGTTGTCACTGGCTAAGTACTTTCACGAAGTTTCAATTTAGCCTTTATGTCAGGTAACAGGTTAGCAACAAATTTGTCCACTAACAATCAGAGTCCACCTTCTGTGGCCATATCCTACCCACTAAAGTCAGAGAATATATTCTTAAACCTAGTGAAAAAGTCTGAAACACTCTCACCCTTTTTCTGCTTACAAGCTGACAACTTATCCCAATTTATTCTATGCAGCGTTAACATTGTTTTCATGAAATCTACAATGCGATCTGGGAGAGCTAACATTATTGGTTCAGGTTTTGCTCCCCCTGTTCGTGCACGCTCAGCTCCTTCAAATGCTGCCCAGGTACCCCCGAGTTCAGCAACATGGTCAGCACGGCGTATACGTGTCCAAATGTCGGGGGGAACTACCGCAGCCATCAACATGTCAATATCGGACAATGTCATTACACAGGAGTCTAACGTCTGTTTCAACTCCTTATAATAACCTGATGGATTTTTTCGTGGGTCGGGTAACGCTGCTTTGAATGCATAAGTTTCGGTCCTCTTCCATGGGGTATGGACCCATATTTGTTGGAAGTGGCCAGGTACTGCTGCGTTGTTCCCAACCACCGGTACTGGTGCGTGCCAGATGGGTGGGACCTCCCTCATTGGGAACATGCTGGTGTCTGGACTGGAGTTGCATAAATACAGACGGTCCCGAAACGTAAGAAGGGTGACAACATAAGAAAAAAGGTCTGTCCCGAAGGGGACTCCGCCAGAGGCACGGTTTCGGAGGGCGACCAGGCCCTCGGGGGTCGGTATTCCTGTATCTTCGTATTCGGTGATGACTAATTTACACATAAGAGAGGCCGCGTGAAATTGTACTTGGGTAGCCTCTGCCTTATGGTCTGGTAAATATCCCGTGCCCCATACTCATTCCAGTTAGTCATCCATCGGCGAGTCAGCTCGTCCACCACATCCTCCTCATGAGGACTGGAGAACAACTGACTCCGTAAAGTACTCTTTCGTGGAGTGGTGGGACACGGGGTGTCTCGAAGGGATGGAGAAACTATTGACCCAGAAGTCGTAGGGCGTTCCGCGGACCATGAGACGGGTAATCTATTCAGAGGGGGAAGAATAGTAGCGGGAGGAGCAGTGGGACCCTGGTGACCATATTCCTGAGGCATCTGTATCACGGGAGTGGTAAGGGGCTGTAGGGTGCGTGTATTAGACCCAACGGGAGGTGTGACAATAGGCGTGCCTGGCACCAGTGGTTAATTAGGTAATACGGGGTATAACGGGGGCGTGTATATTGGTGGCTTATCTAACAAGTCATTCATAAGTGGGTCTTCTTCCGTGGTTTTTTCCTGAAGTGTCTGGGAAGGGTAACATTTATCAGTATTCAAGCGGTGTGTCCTGTCAAATGCCATAATGCCTTATTCACGTTCTGTCCTGTCTAATTCACCTGCTTTATCAGTCAGTGTCCTAGTCATATGTCTTTTATCGTCCTTCTCCGCCTTTTTGCGTTTCTGGTCTGCTTCTTTCTGCCAGATCCGCAAAGAGTCGAACATGCCTGGTCTACTTTTAGTTGCAAACAATTGTTCTTGTAAATAATTAAGTTTACTTTCTTCAAAGGTGCCATGAATAGGCCATTGTAGATCTGAACTAGTTCTCGTTCTTTTCCTCCATATATCAGACCAGACAATAGGGCCTATCCCATATTTAACATACATGTCATGGTTTGGAGTCCCGGCCGGAGCAGCAGGACACGTTTCCTCCAGGCGGGAGTCCTTGTTACAACAACAAGAACACCATTTTCTAAAACGACTCAGTACCGGCATTATGTATATAGTACGATAAATATTGCAGAAATAAACCGTTCAATTACTTACATCAGTGGTATTCAAAACAACTCAAATGCAAATATGCTTTCTCCTACTATATCATAATATATATATCAGACAACTTAGGTCCGTTTTACCACCGAAGTCAATCTTTGCAAGGAGCGATTTTACCTTTTTAAAAGAAACAGATACAGACAGTTTTAGACAGGAATTTCAAATTCCTGTCCTTTCCTGACACTCTATTTTCTCCGTCAGTCAGGGATTCCGATTATTCACAGAAGACAAAGACAACAGTCCAGACAGCGCCAAGAGGTGTCTCAGGCGACCGAAAGACCCAGTAGTCGAAGTCCGCAGGTCCACAACAGAGAACGGTGCTCAGGATCAGATGTGGGGCGCCTCCCTTGGAAATTAGTCAATGAGTCCTCCGTCACCTGGACAACCCCCTGGATACCTGGATGGTGTCCCTGTTCGAGCGCCAACTGAGGAACCGGGAGAAAATGTTGCTGATTCTCTCTCAGTGGTGGAGGGACACCCTAAGTCCTCAGGGTATGTAGTCAATCATTACACAAACCAGACGGAGTCACCAACTGTAGGAGAAAAGATAAGTTTTATTAGATGGTTTACTAGCCCGAGCAAGTACAGAGTCCCAGGACAGTCATAGAGACTTTCCTACGGAGGCTGCCCCTTCACTCTGGGGCACCCAACCTTATATACACACAAAACTGCTTAGTCAGAGGACAACTCCACCCCTAGTGTATTCAAGGTCCTCTGCGGCCTTCAGAATCTTTCAGGGATACACGTGTGGTGGGAGAAAGTACAGATGCAGCTGGCAGGAGGTGGCAACAACCTGTACGAACCTGTTCTGGCAGTTACTGATTAAGCACAAACATTCTCAGAACTACGGTTAGAACAAGTAAATTACAGCGAAAAAGCAGATTGCAGCCCAAGCGCACAAGGTCAATCATCAAAGTTCAGGAGGTTTGTTGAGCACATGGCAACATAATAAAGATAAACAGATGCCTAGCAGCTATGGTGTATGATTAACTTTATGTACATTTTCTCAACAGTAAATACGATTTGGGCCACAAAAGGGGCAAACTCAAGCTGAACAGCCTCAAACAAATAAAGCCAGCAAATAGAACGCAAGCAAATGTGAGTTGCAAACCACAAAGCCATTGGTAAGCAATGGTCAGAATGCATTCCCAGGGAAATTTTCCAAATGGCTCCTAAGTTGTTGTTAGCAAACCAGACAGCTATGCTGTCTGGTGGGCTTTGACCTAAAAACAACAGAGAGTAGGCAGCAGCAAATTGAAGCCACCAAGTACTCTGAAAGAGTAAACATGTGTAAATAATGGAGTGGGAAGGATGCGGTGAAACAGAGGAGCGGCAGTAAGCAGGTGAGAAAGTGAGCACTGCTGTGCATGTAGGGGGTGCTCGAGCAATGGAAGGGCTGGTGGAGCTTTTAAAAAGGAGCTGAGCGGGACAAGTTGGAGGGGCAAGGAACAGATAAGCTGGTAGAGGGCAAAGAGTAACACAAAAAGCCTAGCTCTGTGTGAAGTCGAAACTTGGAGAACATAGCAGTAAAACACATGCAGTGGGAGGCTATGTCATTCTCAACCATAAAAATGATAAAGAAGCTATTCTCCAGGAAGGAACAACCTTTAAGAAGCAAGCAAATGAAACAGACAAGAAATCCAAATAATTAAGGAAAATGCAGCAAGAGGGAAGGTGAGGATCTACTTCAGTATTGCATTGACGTGATACCCAGATTTGGAGAGAGTGTGTTCAATGCCTGCATCAATTTGTCATAAACAGACAAGTAGAAATTCAAAAAGCAGTATGTAAACAGTGTCTTGGTACACAGAGAGGCAGTTTACGGGATTCCCGAGGTGCAGAAATAGAAAATCAAGTTATGGTCATTCCAATTGAAGGATTCCCTTTAATATGAGGGTGGGATGATGATTTAGGAGAGATGTGATGCCACGATGCCACCCAAAACATTTATCTCTTCTTAAGTATATATTATCTGAGTCCTAGTCTTTTGTGCCTCTTTTTGGGAAGAGAGTACGGTTAGTTAGATATGACTAAGTTACCTAAAAGTCAGTTTTCTAGGACTTGCAATTTTCAATGGTACATTGAGTCACTTTTCCCAACCCATCTCCAGTGCTTTCTTCCTTATGTATGTTCTTTTCTCAGACTTATGTCAAAGCCAGTCTTCAACTTCTCTTGTTTTACCTTTCTCCATTTTCTGTTAGCTATCTTTCAATACCTATTCTTGCTATCTTTCTTAATTTTCTGATACTTCGACAATCAGATGTGAACTTTGTAATATTGCTTATGTTCATGTCTCTCTTATTCATTCTTCCTTCCCTTACTTATTTCTTCATTTTTTCACTGTGGTTCCTTACCTATTTATTTTCCCAATATATTCTTCCATTCTCAGACTAGTACTGTTTGCATTCCTAGCCTATCACATTCTTCACAATCTATGTATGTCTTGCCATTCTCTCTGCATTCACATCATGTCTGCGCTCTGCCTGTCTGCCTTTCCAGTGCACTTCAGGCTGTCTTTCCCTTTTCACTATGCATTAGTCCTTTTTTCTTGATTCCTACACTCTCAGTCTACTTTATCTTCCCCACCTCCTAATGCTTTTCTCTTTCTCTCCCTCTCTCTGCTCACTCAGACTTGTAGTCTCTATCTCTACATATCCAAATGTTTGGTCTCTCCCTAGTTACACTCCGTCTTCTCTCACTACAATCTTACTTAGGTCTGTCCTTCCCCTCTGCATTCCCAAAGTAGACCAGCATGACCAGCATGTTTAAATTATCAGTTCATCTTCCCTCCACATTCACATTTTTGTTCTTTCCCTCAAGCCCAAAATTCTGTTTGCAACTCCCCTCTGCATTCAGGACACTATTTATGGGTTTTGCGGCGGGGCATCAAGTCACCTTAATGCACTGCCCTGGATCACAGAGGAAGGGCAGGAATGCTCTTTATTATCCAATACAGCACATTCCTGTCCTTTCTCTCTGTGCTGGTGCCTTTTTGGCAGCTTAGTCCCAACTCGAGAACCCTTGTACCATGGTGCAAGGGTGGTAGCATTGCTTGCAGGATCGGTTTTGTGCAGTAAGGTTTTTCCTGTTTCTATGTGTGCTGCAGCATGCAGCACACATAGAAAAAGAAATAAATCAGGAGAAATAAAGATATTTATTTTCATTACATCATTCCTGGGGAGGCGTATTTTTTGGCACAGTCACAGGTTTACAGGTTCTTGTAAATCTGGGAATGTGTCCAAATCCATGGATGCTGTATGGGAACACCCATGCAACACCCTTGGAAATGCCTCCCTTGTGGAGAGTAATGTAATGCAGTGATCTGTGCAGTGTTACATCACTCGAAAATTATGAAACCAGGCAGGGCCACGCAAGGTGGCCTTATGTGACTTCATAAATCTCATTTGAGGTTTGTGTCGCTCATGCGCCACATTGGTTGGTGCAAGAGCAACACAAACCAGGCCATAAATATGGCCCTCAGTATTTTTCTCTTCCTCTCGCCTTCTCCCGCTATCTCACTCTCTTTTTCCTTCACTGCTTCCATCCCAAATCACACCTCTCATCTGTCTCTGGTCTCTATTTCTGTCAATTTCAATCTCTCTTGCTGCCTCTCTGCATTCTTCTGTCTCTTTTCTCTCTTTATTCCCACCTCCCCTAAACTCCTCCCTCTCTCTTGATGACCATTAGGACACATATTCTTGCTTCTCGTCTTCCGACAGACCTTTTTAAAAGTCTTGAAGGGCAAAGGGCAGTTATAATCAACGCTTCATATCAATTAACAGTGTAACCTCTTAAGTCACACATTCAATCCCAGGAGACAGAGACTAAAGTTCAAAAGTTTATTACAAATTGAGGACCAAACATATGTAATTGAATCTCAAAAAACATGCTATAGAAGTACAGAATCACCAAAGGTGAAGTAAATTGTTGATTGAGATTAACTCATACAAGCATAAGGCATACAAGAATTTCAGTTGCAGCAATACAAAAGTTGAGAAACAAGATCTGATTATCAGTATATAAATTGCGATCTTCTTGGTTAATCTTTGGAGAAACTAAGGGCCTGATTTAGATTTTGTCGGTAATGGGTCAGGCGCCACTTTTTCAACAAAAACCCAGTCCACCGGCTTGGTGGTCCCTTGCTCGATTTACATGTTGGTGGTCCCATAGAAGTTAACCCCTCTGAGTCCCACTAACTCTGCCAAGGAGTCCCATCTGCTGCAATGGCACCATAGGAAAATATGGCTGCCGGCAGGACCCCAACCTTACCGCCAAGCAAAATGTGGTGGTCTGACCTCCACTTCTGAGTTGGCGTATTTGGAGGAAAAGGAGTGAAAACTCACCTTTATTGCAGATTCCACTTCTGTTTCCAGTCGGACACAGACAACATCCTCCATCGCTGCTGCCACTGGACCACAAAGAAAACACAACCCCCCATCGCTGGACATTAAGGTAGGCATTGTCTGTGTACATCGGGTAGTCAGGATGCATGTGCTCTGGACCACTGCAGACATATACATGTCACAGTAATTATTGAACATTACTGTGACATTCATATTTTGGGGACACCAGTGGTTCAGACATGGATAGGTATACGCTGGTACACAGCACATATCGCACACATATACAACTGTCATTTTGGTGTCAGTATTCATTGTCAAATGAATGCTGACACCACAATGATGGTACAATCATACCTGTCAGCTGTGCCTGTGTGTGCACATTGCAAGTGTGTTGGTGCGTGCAATATTCAGGTGACTGTTGTTGTGTGGTGGTCGTTGTAATGTGTGTAGTTGTGATGTGTGAGTGTGTAGTTTTGCTCGTTGTGGTTGTGTTATGTGTGGGTGTTATATCAGTAGTATCAGTTGTATCAGTAGTGTGTGTATGTTGTGTCAAGGATTTATGTCAATGTGTGATTGTGGCATGTACGCTTTGTGGTGTGGTGGAATGGCAATGAATAATGGTGTATGTTTGTATGTTGTGTCGTGTGTGATGCAGGGGGACACACATTGCAAAGGTGCATTGTGGGGGTCATTCTGACCTCGGCGGTAAAAGTCGCTTACTGCCGGCCAGAAGGCCGCCATAACACCGCCACGGCCGCGGTAAACCGCCACGGTCATTCTGACCCGCAACTGGCAAACCGCCAAAAACCCGACATCCACAAAAATCCGCCACACCAAAGGTCAGCGGGAAACTGGCGATGACCAAACCTCCACCATCACGCCAACAGAAATACGCCCATACCATTCCGACCCACAAATCCCCGCAGCGGTCTTTCAACCGCGGTATTCCATTGGCGGTACACACCGCCGCAGTCAAAATACACACACCTTTACAAAACACATCCACATTGGATAATTCAAAATCCACACACCTGAGACACAAACACACACCACTCCCACACACCCAATCCAGTATAAAACACACACCCACATCACCCACAAACCCCTACGACCACAATTGCGAGTGAAGGACAGAGAGAGAGAGCACAGCATAGAGTACACCATCACACAGAGGCAAATCACAACATCACCCACACACTTTCCACGCACAAAACACCATACACCACCACACTCACCACGCTCTACAACACATACACCACCCCTCACCTCATCCACACCACCCCATGGCACCCCAAAGACACCCCAGGTTCTCTGACGCAGAACTCAGAGTCATGGTGGAGGAAATAGTTCGTTTAGAGCCCCAGCTCTTCGGGGCACAGGTGCAGCACACCACCATTGCCAGGAAGATGGAGCAATGGC
The DNA here is from genome assembly GCF_031143425.1 of Pleurodeles waltl. Taxonomy (NCBI): domain Eukaryota; kingdom Metazoa; phylum Chordata; class Amphibia; order Caudata; family Salamandridae; genus Pleurodeles; species Pleurodeles waltl. The sequence goes on along the minus strand of NC_090440.1, from coordinate 1,259,893,676 downwards.
AAAGAATAGTGGACAGGGTCAACGCTGTGGGACAGCATCCACGCAATCGGGACAACATCCGGAAGCAGTGGAACGACCTACGGGGGAAGGTGCGTTCCATGGTATCAAGGCACAACATTGCGGTGCAGAAGACTGGCAGCGAACCCCCACCTACTCCCCCAGAATTCACAGCATGGGAGGAGGAAGTCTTGCACATCCTGCGGGCCTCACAGGAGTAGGCGGAGGAATGGACTCTGGTAAGTCAAATCTTCACTACTTCATTCCCCCACCCCACCTGCATGCCAAATCATACCCCCACCCTCACCCCCACCCCCATCACACCAACTCCTTGCTAATGGCTCACCATCACAACCCACCCATCCCAAAACCTAGCGCTGCATGCCTCCCCAAAGCATGGACACCCATCACCAAAGCATGCCCACTGCACACATCCATCACCCCCACAAGCCACCGTCACAAAAGCCCCCACAAGGGAATGCCAGCACTGGGGGACACGGCCACCCACCCATTACACGAAATGCCACACACAGAAGCAATAACCATACTCTTATACACCTGCAGGACCTGAACGCCACCACACCGCCACGGAGGGTCCAGAGATGTCCATCCCACCCCCAGAAGAGGCCCCCAGTGATGACAGCAGCTCTGTCTCCCTGGACCCTGATGACCAGCCCGGCCCATCGGGGACCTCGGGACAGTCGGTTCCCCACAGACAGCCACAGGCTACAACAGACCTAACCCCCTCTGGGAACACCAGCACAGCTCCCACCCAGCGGGCCCATGCCTCTGTCTCCAGGACACGTCAATCAGCGGTGTGTCCACCACTACAGGGCACCCAGGTTGACCCACCACCCCAACAACAACAGGGACCTGGGGGCAGTGGTAGTGGGCACACCGTCCAGGGGACAGAGGCCCAGGGAAACAGGGGAACTGGGAGGGCTGCTGTGCGACAGGGGGGGTACAGGCCCAGAGAACCAACTCTCCACGAGGCCCTCTCCTCCATCATGGGAGCATACCACCACTCCCAGGAGACGATGGCTATGGTACTGGCCAGGTTCTAGGAGATCCAGGTCATGCAGGAGCAACAGTACATGGGGTTCAGAGAGGAACTGAGGAACATTAGTTCCGCAATGGGGACCATCGTCCTGGCCCTAACCCAGATAGTCACCACATTGCGGGACCATGTGGCACCACAAAGGGCCCCTGTCACTAGCCTGGACCAGGAACAGCCTACCACCTCCGCCAGCGCTAGTGGACAGGAGGCCCCCACACAACGACAGGCCACCAGAATCCCACCTCCTGCAGAAGAACCACCCCGCAAGCGGAACCTGAGATCTCACAAGAAGACAGAGTAGGTTTGCAAGACCCCGCCAGCAAACGATACCCCCTGATGTCATCCCACTGTCCCACATTGTCACCCTGTCCAACCTTGAACTGCCCCTGCTCCATCCTTCCACAGGCATATGGACAATGCACCTGTGCGACTGAGAACTGGACTCTGCCATGGACATTACTCCACCATCACCCATCCCCGTTTTACAATCATGTTCCATAAATTTAGCACTTGAATTAAATCACTTTTTGCACAAAATAAATCTGGAGTCTGCTTGTAATTTGAACAAATGTATTAGACATAACGGTGCCAAAATTTTCAGTTACATTGTGATGACAACATACCACTGTCACACAGCTGTAGTCCATGGGCAAACAAAGCAGAGGTCACGCAGTGGGGCCCACAGCTCTGAAAACGGAAGGGAAAGTCACAACTCAGTTAACAGGAACTGGGGGGGAACTCAGACAGTAGAGAGGAAGGAGACTTTAAGTAAATGTAAAATGGCGTGGTTGATTTGTACCTGTGTGCTACTGAAAATACTGTTGTATCACTGTGTCCCTGTTGTCTGTGTCGTCCCCGTCGTCCTCCTCCTCTTCACTCTCCACAGGCTCCACAGCTGCTACAACACCACCATCTGGACCATCCTCCTGCAGGAAAGGCACCTGGCGTCGCAAAGCCAGGTTGTGAAGCATACAGCAGGCCACGATGATATGGCACACCTTCTTTGGTGAGTACATTAGGGATCCCCCTGTCATATGCAGGCACCTAAACCTGGCCTTCAGGAGGCCGAAGGTTCTTTCTATAATCCTCCTAGTTCACCCATGGGCCTCATTGTACCGTTCCTCTGCCCTTGTCCTGGGATTCCTCACTGGGGTAAGTAGCCACGACAGGTTGGGGTAACCAGAGTCACCTATTAGCCACACACGGTGTCTCTGTAGCTGTTCCATCACATAAGGGATGCTGCTATTTCGCATGATGTACGCGACCCAGGGAACTTGGCATTTACATGGGAGATGTACTGGTCAGCCAAACAGACCACCTGGACATTCATAGAATTATAACTTTTTCTGTTCCTGTACACCTGCTCACTGCCACTGGGGGAACCAAGGCCACATGGGTCCCATCAATGGCACTAATGATGTTGGGGATATGTCCAACGGCATAGAAATCACCCTTCACTGTAGCCAAATCGGCCACCTCAGGGAAAACAATGTAGCTCCGCATGTATTTCATCAGGGCAGACAACACTCTGGACAAAACCTTAGAAAACATAGGCTGAGACATCCCTGATGATATGGCCACTGTTGTTTGGAATGATCCACTTGCCAAATAATGGAGTACTGACAGAACCTGCACCAGAGGGGGAATCCCTGTGGGTTGGCGAATGTGGGACGTCAGGTCTGGCTCCAGCTGGGCACACAGTTCCTGTATAGTGGCTCGGTCAAGTCTGTATGTAAGTATGACATGTCTTTCTTCCATTGTCGACAGGTCCACCAGCGGTCTGTACACGGGAGGATTCCTCCATCTCCTCGCAAGTCCCAGCGGACGGTGCCTAGGAAGGACAACATGGAGCACAGAGTCAAGCAACCCACAGGTACGTAACCACAGCTTGCACAGTACACGATTCGCTATGCATTGAATGGCTTGTATGAGTGGCAATGCAAGGCCTAGGCCTGTGTGACGCCATAAAAATTCAGCCATGTGGGCCCTTGAAATGGCGGCTGCCTGACCTGTGAAGTGTGACAATGGGATGTGAGGTCAATGCGCTGGCGTGGCACACCGTGGCGGTAGGCGGTCGAAGACCGCGGCGCAAAGCAGCATTGGTTAACATTGAACCCTATGGGTCTCAGGAGCCAATGACGATGTGCGCCGGCGGTCGCGGTACGCACCGCTGCGGTACGCACCGCTGCATTTTCTAACTGCTTAATCACTCGAGACCTGATCATCCACAGGAGAGGACCTATACTGCAAGTGCTGCTGCGACTGGGGAAAGGGCCCCTGCCTTCACATCTGAGGAATTGGATAAACTCGTTGATGGGGTCCTCCCCCAGTATGCGCTACTCTACGGTCCTCCAGACCAACAGGTAAGTACACTGGGAGCACGTAGTATGGGCTATGCCTGTGTTGAGTGGAGTGGATGTAAGATGGTGGGGAGGGGAGCGTATGAGGAGAGCAACGCACGACAGATGAGAGCATGTGCCACATGGCAAGGTTGGGGAGGGGGGGCCACTCACATCGACCATGCAGAAAAGTGATGATATTTCTTTTTCCACCCTGTCCATGTCACATAGGTCAGCGCCCATCAGAAGATCGACATTTGGCGTGCCATCGCCAAGGACGTCCGGGCCTTGGGGGTCCACAACAGACGGGCACCCACTGCCGCAAGAGGTGGGAGGACATCCGCCACGGGAGCAGAAAGACTGCCGAGGCTCTGCTGGGGATGGCCTCCCAACGTAGGAGGGGTGCCAGTCGTCAATTTAACCCCCTGATGTCCCGGATCCTGGCGGTGGCCTACCCCGATTTGGATGGGCGTGTGAGGACATCACAGCAGACACAAGGGGGTGAGTATCAGCACATTCTGCTATATTAGCGCACAGTGGAGGCGTCTGGGTGGGGGAGGAGGGCTGTGGCTATCTCTAGGCCAGGGCGGTTTCTGTAGGCTAGGCCCCTCCGTTAGACATGGCCCTGTGCCCCCGCCCCCCACCGCTGTAGGGTGCTAAGTACAGCTATCCATGTCCCGGGCTCACCTATGTGTGCATTTGTCATCCATAGACTTGTAGGCCAAGTCACAATAATTGAGTAGTGTACCCCGAGTGCGCGGCGTAGTGCAGGGGGCTTCTGTGTCTGTCCTCTCCGCCAACGGTGCCGCCAATGCATGCACTCAACATGTCTTTCTTTCTTCTCTCCCCCCCTTTTTTTTGGTTTTCCTGCTCATGTGTGCAATAGCATCATCAGGCGGAGGAGAAGTGGCATCGGCGCACGAGGGAGCTGCATCTCACATGGGCCCGGAGGGCCCTGCAACTGACTCGGACTTAACCAGTGAGACGGAGGGCGAGGGGGGCTCCACAACGGGGACCCGTGGAGACGTCAGCGACACCGACACGTCCTCGGAAGGGAGCTCCCTTGTGGTGGCGGCACCATCCGTGCCCACCGCAAAAACAGGTACAGCCGCCACCCAGCGCACCAGCTCCGCCCTCCCAGCAGCCCCTCAGCTTTCGCCCCGTGCCCGCTCGGCCAGGAAGCCGGCCATCTCCTTCGCCCCTGGCACCTCAGGTCCTGCCCCAGTTACCCCTGCTGCCCTCAGTGAGGAGGTCATTGACCTCCTCCGGACGCTCATTGTTGGGCAGTCTACCCTTTTGAATGCCATCCAGGGGCAATGCATACCTGGAGGGCATTCATTCGGGTCAGGCTGCCCATCAGCGATCGTTCAACGCTCTGGCCTCAGCACTGACGGCAGCAATTGTCCCTGTGTCTAGCCTCCCCCATCCAACTTCCTCAACCCAGTCCCACTCCCCTGTTACTCTGCCTATCCCAGACACACCTACAGACCAGCCTGCACACACATCAACACCCAAGGGCAGCTCATCCAGACATAAGCACCACAGATCACACAAGCATTCACCCAAGCAACATCCACATGCAGACACAGCAACACCCACTGCCTCCACTGTGTCCCCCTCCTCCTCGTCTCCCTCCTCCCTCCCTGTGACGTCTCCACTCACACCTGCATGCACACCACCTTCAGCCAGTACATCCATCACCACCACACCCACCAGAACAGTCCGCACACGTGCAGTCACCACCCCCACTACCATTTACACGTCCCCTGTGTCCTCTCCCAGTGTGTCTGTCACCCCCTCTTCCAAACCACACAAACGCCGGCAGCCACCCACCCAACAGCCATCCACCTCACGACAGCCTCCATCACAAGCACCTGCACCCAAAGGCAGCACAGTTGACTCTCCTACAACCACATCCTCTTCCTCCACTCCCATACCCACTACAACTACCCGTCCCTGTCTTTCTAAATTGATTTTCCTTTCCAACCTTGACCTCTTTCCAACAACCTACCCACCCCCTCCATCTCGTAAGAGTCCAACCAGCACCTCAGCCACCACAAGGCCTGCACCTACTAGGACCATCGTTCAGGGCTATTGGAGTCCACCAGCTCCTAGGGCAGGAACATCGGCCAGCAGCAAGGGGACAGCCAGCCCACCCCCTGGGAAAAGAAGCAAAAAAGTGAAGGGCCGGCGCCACAGGCCTGAGACGGCTGCTCCCAAGGACACCAGCCTTGCACCGTCACCTGGCCCATCCACCAAGGGAGGCAAGGGCCCCAGAGATTCTTCCAAGGAGGGCAAGGGCCCCAGATATTCTTCCAAGGAGGGCAAGGGCCCCAGAGATACTTCCAAGGAGGGACAGGGCCCCAGAGATACTTCCAAGGGAGGCAAGGGTCCCAGAGATTCGTCCAAGGAGGGCAAGGGCAGCAGGGCGAAGAAGTTCAGCAGCAGGCGAGCTGCCCAGGAGGGCCCCACCAGCCCCATTTGGGGTGTGACGGAGGACACCCATGGGCCCAGGAGTCCAGCACAGGAGGGCCCCGCAAGCGATAGGTCGGATGGCGACTGAGCGGGAATGATTGCCCAGATCTGGTTCCCTAGGAACACAAGACAAGCACCGCTGAACAGGGCCCCGCCGTGAGAAGAACCGCTGAACAGGGCCCCGCCGTGAGAAGCACCGCTGAGCAGGGCCCCGCCGTGAGAAGCACCGCTGAACAGGGCCCCGCCGTGAGAAGCACCGCTGAACAGGGCCCCGCCGTGAGAAGAACCGCTCAACAGGGCCCCGCCGTGAGAAGAACCGCTGAACAGGGCCCCGCTGTGAGAAGAACCGCTGAACAGGGCCCCGCCGTGAGAAGCACCGCTGAACAGGGCCCCGCCGTGAGAAGCACCGCTCCGCTGGGCCCCGCCGTCTCTGCACCGCTCCGCTGGGCCCTTCATCTCAAGCACCGCTCCGCTGGGCCCTTCATCTCAAGCACCACTCCGCTGGGCCCTTCCTCTCAAACACCGCTCTGTGGGCCCCGCCGTCTCTGCCCGCTCCGCTGGGCCCTTCCTCTCAAGCACCGCTCCGCTGGGCCCCGCCGTCTCTGCACCGCTCCGCTGGGCCCTTCCTCTCAAGCACCGCTCCGCTGGGCCTTTCCTGTCAAGCACCACTCCGCTGGGCCCTTCCTCTCAAGCACCGCTCCGCTGAACCCTTCCTGTCAAGCACCGCTCCGCTGGGCCCTTCCTCTCAAGCACCGCTCCGCTGGGCCCTTCCTCTCAAGCACCGCTCCGCTGGGCCCTTCCTCTCAAGCACCGCTCCGCTGGGCCCTGCCGTCCCTGCACCGCTCCGCTGGGCCCCGCCGTTTCTGCACCGCTCCGCTGGGCCCTTCATCTCAAGCACCGCTCCGCTGGGCCCTGCCGTCTCTGCACCGCTCCGCTGGGCCCTTCCTCTCAAGCACCGCTCCTCTGGGCCCTTCCTGTCAAGCACCGCTCCGCTGGGCCCTTCCTCTCAAGCACCGCTCCGCTGGGCCCTTCCTCTCAAGCACCGCTCCGCTGGGCCCTTCCTCTCAAGCACCGCTGGCCCATTGGCAGGGCCTGATCTGTGTCGGGCAGGGCTTCACGAAGCACTCTGGGCACCATGCCTCCTCCATAACCAGTGGAGTCTGTAATCCACCAGATGGATTGTGGCTTTGCACTCCCCAGGATGGTACAGTGGGCAATCCACCCACTGAAAAGACTTGTGAGACTGTGGCTTTGCACTCCCCAGGATGGTACAGTGGGCAATCCACCCACTGTAGAGACTTGAGAGACTGTGGCTTTGCACTCCCCAGGATGGTACAGTGGGCAATCCACCCACTGAAAAGACTTGTGAGACTGTGGCTTTGCACTCCCCAGGATGGTACAGTGGGCAATCCACCCACTGTAGAGACTTGTGAGACTGTGGCTTTGCACTCCCCAGGATGGTACAGTGGGCATGGAGGCCCCTCGTGGATCTGGCGTCGTGGACTCATGTGGCTGAGGTGCCCCCCCTTCCCTTCCCCCTGAGGTGCCTGTGGTTTTATTATCTGATGCCCCAGCAGTGTTCTCTCCAATGGAATTGGGTCTCGTGTGTGGGCTTTGCCCATGTCTTTATGCACATTGGCCCACGGACAATGGCATGTAGCCAATATGTGCCGGACTTTTGGACTATGTTCATATTCTTCATGTTGTGATTTATTTGTTTGAATAATCTCATATTTCACTTAAGTTCAAATATGCTTTAATATACTTCTATTTTAATGATCATTTTATTTTGTCTTTGAATTATTCCAGGGGGTTTGGGGGGTGTAAATCTGACTTGTTGCTCTGCATTGGTGTGTGGGGATTTGGGGGGGGGGGAGGGGTGTCACGTATGTGTGTGTCCGTAATCTTTTCTCCTCCCCCCTCCCCTGTGTCGTAGGTGCAGTACTCACCGTTGTCTCCTGCGGCGGCGTTCGTGCTCCTGGTAGAGGAGCAGGTAGACAATCGCTGGTAGGATGTTTAATTCGGGTTCCATGCTGTCCAGATTCCTCGTGGAGTGTACAGAGGTGAGCGTTTTCCCGTTCGTGATCTGTTTCCGCCGTGATTTTATCGGCGGGGCTCCCGCCCCGGAAAAGGTGGCGGATTGGTGGGTCGTGATAGGGTGGGCGGTACATTGTCTGCCACCTGTCTGTTGGCGGTGACCGCCGCGCTGTTTGTTTGCCCCGCCGTGGCGGTCGGAGTGTTAAAGTGGCGGGCTGTGTTGGCGGTTCCCGCCACGGTCAGAATTCAATTTTTTTTACCGCCTGCCTGTTGGCGGGTTGGCCGCCGCTTTAACCCCGACCGCCAGGGTTGGAATGACCCCCTGTGTGTGTGTGTGTGTGAGACACACCTCTGTTCCATAGCCACTGCAGTTGTCCGATGTCCATTGGGTCCAACAATGTCCACCCTCTGTCAGCAAACCGCCACCAGTACACCGCCTGCAGGACTGTAACATCTAAATACAGTGGGTGGAACACTGTTGACTTGATCATCTTTTAGGTCCACTGCCCCGGCAGTTTGGCTGTAACACTGCCCGGATCTAAATCAGGCCATAAATTAGTCTAAGCACCCTAAACTATGTTAATGAAAATCCTAATTACCTCTCAGGGAATCTAGGAAAGTGTCAGCATAGCAAAAACCTTAGTAAAAGTTCTGATAGAGGGGTGTTGCATAGCATAAAGCCACACAAATGGATAAAGATTAGAGAGGTCAATACCCATCCAAGTCTGAAGGGGAATGTGCTCTTGTCAGATGCTAAAGGCAATAGATGCATACCAATTAAACCTACACTACCTTTGAGAAATCCAGGTCATCAACACCAGTAGTTTTCCTTCCCCCTTGCACCAGTTGAAATTGGCAATTCCTATCAAGTTCTCCTCCCACGAATCAAACATCAGAACAACTTGAGTGTCTCTTGGAGTTGTCACATTGGCTCTAATTGTGCTAATGAGGCTGCTGGATTTGGGTGGCAGCATCACCTGAATTGTGGGGAACTGAGTCCAATCCCACACCATGTGACAACTCTCGGCCTAAACTGTTCCAGCCAACTAGCAGTGTCTCATGACTTGTGGCAACAGGGCACATGACAAGATGACTTCCCAGGGATCAGATCTCATCCTTTTCTCTCAATTACATCCGTCACACATATGCAAAGACAAACAGAGGCATAAAATGGTTCAATACGATTTATTGAAACAGCTGTCTCTTAGATAAAATGGCATGAAATGCAATAATGATAATGATGAAACATACTAGATGCAAAATGGTGACAAGGAAAGTGAAACACAGGAGAAGTCCCATCATACTGTCACTATGCGTTATCTATGTGGTTCCTACCTAATATATGTTAGAGCACATCAGGATAAGACCTAATCTGCCCTTCAGGATTCCCCCCTTCATCCCCCATACGGAGCAAGAAAGCCTGTTTTCTATAGAGACACCATCCCCATGTAGGCCAGGGAACCAGTGGTCTCAGCAAGCAGCTGCAATGAAGTCAATCAGCATGCGGTTGTGGTCATCTGGCTGGGATCTCCTTCTAGCATGCATGGGACAGGAAAATATTTTTATAATAAAACAGCTGATGTACTGAGAAAATGTCCCCACGTAAGGATATGTGTGTTTCTGTGAACATTGGAGACACAGTGTACCATCTGTGCTGGCAACCCTATCTCGCTACAGCCTTGAGGAAAGCACAAAGTGAAAAGAATGTCATACTAAGAAACACAATGCTTTCCTAGGCGAAAGAACAACTAGATAAAGAAAATAAAACTACACCACAAATGTGTCAGATTCTGAAATAATAAAAATGAGGCAGCATAAAATGTAACTAGGCTGAAGGGCACAAGCGACAGGCCTAAGTGCTAAAATAACATGACATCACTGAAATGGCTATACAACAGAGCCTGGTACACAAACATGAGTCTTTTCTGCTCAATTTGTTAGCTCTCCTTTGTCCTTGCCAAAGTATCCTCACATACTCCACTGTCTCACCTACACAATATGCCTTTCAAGAACTGTAGACTCAGACAGACGCACCTGTAAATATTGCAATGGGAGCAAAACTCCACATTCAAGGTTAAACACATGAAACCAACATTTCGGGCCTTTAGTTATGCTAACTTAATATGCCATTTCAATGCACATTTGTAATACATGGTTATGCATGCATCTTCAATTTTAATTGCAACATGATTATATATGAAACACAATCATGTGCAAGTTCATCATAATACCACAGTCAGAGTACATGAATATAATGTGCATATATAGAACACACACAGATATATGTAAATATATATATATATATATATATATATATATATATATATATATATATATATATATATATATATATATATTAATGAATTACTAATCTTCTACTGTGAATGCATGATGGTGCAACCAAAAGTATGAGTTACCAATCCCCCCTTTAATGACAAATTAAGCCATCACAATCATGATGAAATCCTCTAATGAGACCAACTAAAACCTTGTGGTTTTCATCAATTTCCATCTAGACTTCTCTGGATGTTTCATGTCATCGTAGCTCAGAGTAGGCATTAAAAGATGGCATGCCATTGAATACAATGGGCCCCTATGTACTCTGTAGGAGTAGCACTAACATTTTGGTACGCATGGTGGTGGAAGGGGGATGCTAAAGGGTGCAAGAAAAGTGTCGCTGCACTGTGTGCAGTGCCCATTTTCATAAATATGCCCCTTAGTGTTACTGCAGTTCTCTTCCCAACATTGTTCTGCTGGCACACAACATAACTGTGACATAATGCTTCACCCATCAGTCTGAACTTGGGATTAAATCATGTTTGCCTAAACAACCACGCCATCGCATATCTACCAACATGAGCCGGACCATGGAAATGCTTAGCCATTGGAGGCAACAAGCCAGTTGGCAACATCAGTCTTCCATCCATTGAAACCCAAATGCCATTGTCCACTCTCATTACACAAACTCCTCTGACCCAATTCTGCTTTTCTTCCTTTGACAACTCTACCTGAAGTCTCTTTACCTCTTCCCATGAGTAGCAGGATTTAGAAAAGACAGTACAGCGCTTGACAGTCACATTTTCTACCCCATGTATGGTTTGTTCATACTTAGTAAGATGCCTACTTGTCAAATACTGGGTTCTAATTCTTTTCAACAACAGTTTGACAGAGTGGGTAAAATAAACTGTTAGTGGTTGACTCCTATGTTTTCACATCTCTCTATGCTACGCTTTAGAGTACTTTCTCAGAACAGAGGCTGTGGCATCAAGAGTAGCAGAGTGTTGGAAATTGGGTCATTGGTTGGCAGTCAGGTTGCCCGCTGTCCAAGCAAGGGCACTCACTCCGGTCAGAGCAAAGGAGAAACACACCCGGTTAACCCCTGCTTGTCCCCTTGGTAGCTTGGCACGAGCAGAAAGGCTCAACCCAGAGACAATGTGTAAAGTATTTGTACCAACACACACAGTAATACAGTGAAAAGACTAAAAAATGACTCAGCACCAGGTTAGAAAAATAGCCAGAATTTCTCTAAGCAAAATAAGATCAAAACAACATACACAGGCAAAGTTATGAATTTTCAAAGATTAAACACAAAATAGCACTTAAAAATACAAATGCTGCAATGAGGTGATATCACAGCATTGTGACGGAATCGTTCCCAACAATCCGATGCCAATGGCACTGGCCACAGTGTCACATGGACCCCCAGGTACAGTACCTTGTGAAAATGAGTCAGGGATCGCGCGTTGCTGGATCCAAGGCTGCGTTGGTTCCGGTGCTGCGGAGCGGAGGCATCATGAAGAGGCGTTGGGTCCTTGCTGCAGAGCGTTGGAGGTGAGGCGGCGACGGTGCGAAGCGTTGGATCTGTGTGTTTCTGAGTCGATACCTAGCAGTCACGACCTGGTGCAGCAACTTCCACTGAGTTCCGGAGGTCAGCGAGGCTGCAGCTGTGTCTGGCCTGCAGGGTCACCGCACTCCAGTGAGGAGCACAGCTTTGTTTGCTGCAGCGTCACGGGATTCGGCAGCGGCACCAGTCCGCAGTCACCTGAAGTCAGTTTACTTGGTTTTTTCACTAGCTTCTCCTTTCAAAGGCCCAGGGACTGGAGTAGGCACCAGTTGGCAGGGCCAGAATCTCAGTAGAGAGTCCAGGTGCTCGCAGAGGAATTCTTTGATGGCCCTGAGACTTCAGAACAGGGGGCAAGCTCAGTCCAAGCCCTTGGAGATTCTTTTCAAGCAGGAATATAGCACAAAGTCCAGTCTTTGTCCCCTTTCACAGGCAATAGCAGCAACTGCAGGATAGCCCAAAAGAGCACAGGCAGAGGCAGCAGATCTCCTCATCTCTTCTCCTTGGCAGAGGTTCCTCTTGGTTCCAGAAGAGATCTTGAAGAAATCTAACGTCTGGGGTTTTGGGTCCACTACTTATACCCCTTTCTGCCTTTGAAGTTACCCAACTTCAAAGAAAAGTCTCTGTTGTTTACAGGACCCTGCCCAGGCCTGGCCCCAGACACTCACCAGGGGGTTGGAGACTGAAGTGAAGCCCATTCAGGAGTAAGTGACCACTCCTCCCTCCATTCTATCCCAGATGGCTCATCAGGATATACAGGCTACACCCCACCTTTGTATCACTACATAAAGGAGATTCACAAACAGCCCAACTGACAGTCGGACCCAGACAGGGAATCAAAATACAGGCAGAGTCACAGAATGGTTTAAGCAAGAAAGTGCCTACTTTCTAAAAGTGGCATTTTCAAACTAACAATCTAAGAGCCAACTTTATAAATGTTCAAATTGTGAGTTCAGAGACCCCAAACTCTAAATCTCCATCTGCTCTCAAAGGGAAACTGCACTTTACAGATATTTAAAGGCAGCCCCCATGTTAACCTATGAGAGAGATAGGCCTTGCAACAGTGAAAACCACATTTGGCTGCAGTATTTTCCTGTTAGGACATGTAAAACACATTGGTACATGTCCCACCTTTATCATACACTGCATCATGCCCATGGGGCTAACTGGGGCCTGCCTTAGGGGTGCCTTACATGTATGAAAAGGGAAGGTTTGGGCATGGCAAGTGGGAAAACTTGCCAAGTATTGGCAGTTTAAAAACTGCACACACAGACACTGCAGTGGCAGGTCTGAGCCATGTTTTCAGGGCTACTCATGTGGGTTGCAAAATCAGTGCTGCAGGCCCACTAGTAGCATTTGATTTACAGGCCCTGAGAACCTCTAATGCACTTAACTAGGGACTTACTAGTAAATCAAATATGCCAATCATGGGAAAGCCAATTACACATACAGGCCCTCATTACAACCGTGGCGGTCAGTGATGAAGCAGCAGTAATATACCGCTGACAGGCTGGCAGTAATAATTATGAAATTAGGACCACGGCGGAAACCACTTAGATAGACAGCCACTTTAACACACCGACTGCCAGGGAAAAATCAACAGGCACCACGGCGGTAACCGCCAACAGCCAGACGGAAGACAAAGTACCGCCCACAGTGATATGACCCACCTACACGCCACCTTTTCTGGAGAGGTACCAACGGCATCAAAAGCATGGCATAAACACTGCACAGAAGGGAAATGACTCACTTCTGGACACTGAAGACCCACGCCGCCATGGAGCCCGAGTTGCATGTCTTCCCCATGCTCTTCTACTTTCTGCTCCACTATGAACACCAACGCCGTCAAAGACGACCACGGTGAATACTGCCGCCTAGCACACAGGGGAGGGGGGGAGGAAACAAAGAGTGACACACACATGCAACATGCAACACCCCCACCCCCAACACCACGCACACAACCAGATGCAATAACATTACATATTCACCCCATACCCCTCAGGAATAATGCAAGGACAACCAAAATAGAGTAAAACGAGTGTAATAAGATAAATATAATAGTAATACGTGCATCCAAATAAAAAAGTATATACATATTTACAATGCAAGGGACACTGCCCAGTCCTCAATGTCCATGGGCCACAGGGCCACATCACAAAGTCCAAGGCCCAACCCCACTTCTGCAATAACACAGAGAGAGCACTGCAGGGGCATCAGGTCGACAATAGACAGGCACCTCAGGGTGATGGGGAATGGGGGGGCACCTCAGCCGGAAGATGGTACAACGCCACTGGTCCAGGAGGGGGCAGCATGCCCATCACTGTGTCCTGGGGAGTACAATGCCACAGTCTCTCAAGTGGGTGATTTGCCCACTGCTTGGTCCTGGGGAGTGCAAGGCCACAGTCTCTCTAGTGGGTGACTTGCCCACATGCTCTGGAGGCGGCAACATGCCCTATGCTTGGTCCTGGGGAGTGCAAGGCCACAGTCTCTCAAGTGGGTGATATGTCCTGTACTTGGTCCTGGGGAGTCCAAGGCCACAGTCTCTCAAGTGGGCGACTTGCCCACTGCTTGGTCCTGGGGAGTGCAAGGTCACAGCCTCTCAAGTGGGTGATGTGCCCACAGTCTTTCTAGTGGATGGCTTCTCCACTGGTTCTGGAGGGGGCATTGTGCCCAGTGTGCTTCATCCTGGGAAGGACGCGGTGAGTGGATGGGTTCTAAACTGGTTCTGGAGGGGGCATTGTGCCCAGTGAGCTTCATCCCAGGGAGGATGGGATGAGTGGATGGCCTCCACTGGTTCTGGAGTGGGCATTGTGCAGAGTGTGCTTCATCCTGGGAAGGATGGGGTGAGTGGATGGCTTTTCCACTGGTTCTGGATGGGGCATTGTGCCCAGTGAGCTTCATCCTGGGGAGGATGGGGTGAGTGGATGGCTTCTTCCACTGGTTCTGGAGGTGGCATTGTTCCCAGTGTGCTTCATCCTGGGAAGGATGCGGTGAGTGGATGGCTCCTCCACTGGTTCTGGAGGAGGCATTGTGCCCAGTGAGCTTCATCCTGGGAAGGATGCGGTGAGTGGATGGCTTCTTCCACTGGTTCTGGGGGGGTCATTGTGCCCTGTGATGCAGATCTTGGGGAGTGCAAGCTCACCTAGATGTCAGACCCACAGGAATTTCAGGGGCCAGGCCTCACAACAGCCCATGGATGCAGGACTACACAGTATCTGCTGGTGGTGACGGCTGCTCAGTGGTGGCTGTGGTGGTGCCGGCAGTGGTTGGGGGAGGCTCCAGCCCATCCCCTGCAGCCTCGGATGGCTGCCCACTCAGCCTGCTGCTGCTGGCAGTGGTGCTGGTGTCGCTGCTGGCAGTGGTGGGGGGAGGCTCCAGCCCCTCCCCTGCAGCCTCGGACAGCTGCCCACTTGGGCTGCTGCTGCTGGCAGTGGTGCTGGTGGCGGTGCTGGCAGTGGTGATGGGAGGCTCCAGGCCATCCCTTGCAGCCTGGGACGGCTGCCCACTCAGGCTGCTGCTGCTGGCAGTGGTGCTGGTGACGCTGCTGGCTGTGGTCGGGGGAGGCTCCAGCCCATCCCTTGCAGCCTCAGATGGCTGCTCAAATCGGGATGCTTTTGCTGGTAGTGGTGCTGGTGGCGGTGCTGGTGGCAGTGCTGGCAGTGGTGGGGGGAGGCTCCAGCCCATCCCCTGCAGCCTCGGACAGCTGCCCACTCAGGCTGCTGCTGCTGGCAGTGGTGCTGGTGGCCGTGCTGGCAGTGGTGGGGGAGGCTCCAGCCCACCCTCTGCAGCCTCAGACAGCTGAGCCACCATGGTTGGTGGTGGGGGCTCCGACAGAGTCCCAGCACCAGGCCTCTTGTCCTTTTTGCCTACTGGTGCAGGCCCTTTGCCCTTCCTGCCAGCAGCTTGGGATATCTCCTTGCTCCTCCCGGCAGCAGCTGGGGACTGCTCCTTGCCCTTCCATTTACCAGCTGGGGGGGGCCTCCTGGCCCTTCTTTGCATCAGCTGGGGGTTCTTCCTTGCCCTTCTTTGCATCAGCTGGAGGTGCATCCTTGCCCTTCTTTGCAGCAGCTGGGGGTGCATCCTTGCCCTTCTTTGCAGCAGCTGGGGGTGCCTCCTTGCCCTTCTTTGCAGCACTTGGTGCAGGCACCCTATCAGTGTGGCTGCCTGGTGCCCGGGATCCTCTCCCACTTAGTGTAGCTGTGGACACTACTGTGCCCCTGGACTGGGTGGCTGAGGTGCTTGCCTGGGTTCCGACCACCCTGGCCTGACGTGAGGGACGGGGTGGGGGAGGGCCAGGAAAGAGGTCAAAGGTGGAGAGGAAAAGCTTCTTAGGGACATTGGGGCGGGAAGAGGGAGATGGTCTGGGAGTGGAGGTAGAGGGAGTGGTTGTAGGAGGTGTCTGTCTGCTGTGTTTGGGTGCAGGTGCATGGGCTGGATGCTGTTGTGAGGTGGATGGTGGTTGGGTGTCTGAGAGCTTGCAATGGTGTACTTTGGGAGGAGGGGGCACAGACACAGTGGGAGAGGACACAGAGGAAGTGTGCATGGATGTGGGGGTGGTGACTGCCAGTGACAGGCGTGCGCTGATAGGTGTGCTGGTGATGGGGTAGTGGATGAGGATGTAGTGCATGCAGGTGTGAGTGTAGACACAACTGGGAAGGAGGTGGACAACGAGGAGGAGGGGGCCACAGTGGAGGCAGTGGATGTTGGTATGTCTGCATCTGGATGGTGTTTGTGTGAGTGCCTGTTGGATGAAGTGTGGTGCTTGTGTTTGCCATGTCCACCTTTGTGTGTTGTCCAGGGTGCATCGTCTGACTGTGTGCTTGGGATAGGTTGGGGTTAAGGGGAATGGGATTGGGTAGAGGAAGTTGGAGGGGGGAGGCTAGAAACAGGGACAATGGCTGCCATGCCAGTGTGAATGCCCTCCAGGAATGCATTTGTCTGTTGCAATTGGGCTGCCAGCCCCTGGATGGCATTCACAATGGTTGACTGCCCAACAGAGATGGATCGCAGGAGGTTAATAGCCTCCTCACTCAGGGCAGCAGGGCTAACTGGGGCAGGGCCTGAGGTACCTGGGGCGAAGGAGATGCCCACCCTCCTGGGAGAGCGGGCACGGGAAACACGCTGAGGGGCTGCTCGGGGGCGGTGCTGGTACGGGGGTGGCAGCTGTATCTGTAGCTGGGGTGGTCACAGAGGTGTCCGCCACCACCAGGGAGCTTCCATCGGAGGAGGAATCCATATCAGTACTGTCCCCTCCTGTCTCCGCCGTGGCGCTCCCCTCGCCCTCCGTCCCACTGGTGCCCTCACCATCGGTGGATTTGGGCTCCTGGGCCGTGTCGGATGCAGCTCCCTTTGTCACCGGTGCCTCAGGTCCTCCGCCCAATGATACTAAGGGTGACAAAACAAAAAGGGGGGGGCGAGACAAAGGTTACACTTGGTCAGTGGCGCAAACAACACCAACATTGGCATACACGACACACACACACACACACACACAGGGAACAGCCCTATGCAATGCACTACCAGCCACAATGCTAGTCACCAGCCCAGGGATAGGGAAACATAACGCCACTTGCAGCATACCTGAGACCCACAGACCCATGCCCAGTAGTGGATGCCTACTAGCTTGGTTGGAGGTATTTTACATCAGAAGCCTGCCCAACGTGGGACCTATGCTGCAATATCAGGCCTGGCCTAAGGGCACGGCCACTGCAATGCTGGGGTCGCGGACTTGGCCTGTTTTCTTAAGGGTACTCCTGTCAGTCAGTCACAAAACTTTATTCGGCAAATGCCATAAAAGTACAGACAAAAACACAAAAACCACACAATAATTACGTTACAGTAAACAGATAGAAGAATAAAATAGTACCATATCTAAAACATTACGTAAACATCCGGTCTAAAATCCCATAAAATAAACAAATAAAACTCATAACATAAGGAAAATCACAATAACAGAATACAAAAATTAACTTACAATATTAAACTATACATACATATACATTTAAAATGAAATAAGCCTTTTCCTAATACTTAAAGAGGCTGTAATAAAATCTAATACAAAATGACAAATTTGCCTATCTGGCAATCTCTGAAAATATATTAAAGCTTCCTTGTAATGGATGGGTCTAACAAAACGTAAAGTGGGTAAAATGCAAACCCCTCTAGGAGCAGCATAAAAAGGGCAAAAGAGAAAAAAGTGCAAAGTACTCTGGGTTGATCTAGAATCACAGGGACAAAGAGGTAAATCCCTTTTCCAAAAACATGGTTCAGGAAACGCTACCTTAAAATGAATCAAATTAAGTCTAAAAAGTGTTAAAAAAGAAAGTATCTTAAAACTGGAAAACCAGGTCAGATAAGGTTCAAGGCATGGGGCTGTCACTACCTGAGAATAGGAATCAAAGGATTTTAATTTCAGAGAACTACAAAATCTCAGGTCTGATATGTACTCGGAGTAAGTAGCCTTCAGAACGGACCTAGAATTTATAGTTAATAGGTGAGGTTCATCAAACATGTATCTAAGACCTAAATTCTCAAAAGAGTTTCGTAAAAACATAAGCCAGGGGATCCTATTTGAATTTTCCAATTGTAAGCATTCAGAAATACAATCTTGGACCAATTTTGCCATTGGGTTTAGCCAACATCTAATCCAAAGCAATAATGGCGCCAAAAAAACCCTGTCCTCCAAAAAACACTGACCAAGTTCTTCGTGGCAGATGATATTTGCAGTACATTTTGGAACCAACAGTAATCTTCGCAAAAATTTATTTTCGACCCTCTGGAGAGATGGTATCTTTACACAGCCCCAAACGCCTGCTCCGTAGAGCACAGCTGCGGTACACTTAGAATTATACAGAGTTTTCATCTGTGCAGGGGGTCTATGGCCTAATTTATTAGAGAAGCGAAAGATCGCTTCGGTGTTCCTTATCAGCTGTTGGAGCTTAAAATTAATATGAGTCTTCCAGGACAGAGAGGAACTCAAATACATGCCTAGGTAACAAAAATCTTTGACCTTCATAAGAGAATGCCCTCCCATAGTAAATTGTTTGGATTTTGTGTTACGTGGGCCACAGGTCATGACAAAAGTCTTGGGGTAATTGACCTTCAAGTCGAGACTCGACATAAACTCATAAAATATGTCCAATAAGCCCTGTAAGCCATTTGCAGTACGAGCAATTAAAACTGCATCATCCGCATATAATAAAACTGGAAGTAATCTTTGGCCCATCTTCGGTACATCCTTTGCTTGTTTAACCAAAAAATCATAGAGCCCATTTATATAAATCAAGAAAAGAAAAGGGGCTAAAATACATCCTTGCCTTACGCCCCTGGTTGACGGAATAGGGGGGGTTCTCTGCCCAAATGAGCCGACCTGAACAGAAACCGTTAGGTCTGTATGTAGACGTTTAATAAGCTCCAATAGAGCCGGGTCACACCCTAGAACTTCTAGGATTTGCCATAACTTTGATCTGTTAACCAAATCAAAGGCACTCCTGTCTCTTTGATTCGACCAGCAGTTCATGTACTTACCAATGGTAGTTACGTGGTGCTGAGCGATCAAAGCTGTTGCGGTATGCGACCGGGCATTGCCTACACAATTTCAGTCTCGAAGGTCGTTACGACATGTTTTTTTCCCCCCCACACAAGAGATAAAAGTATCAGAAATGTAGCCTCACATTGATACCATTAATGTAAATTATGACAAGCTGAGTAGACTGACGGCGCTACTGTTTCAGAAACAGGTCGCGTTGACATATGCTAGAGAGACGTATGCTCTCCAGATTGCGAGATCATCAGCCGAGATACAATTCCTATTAAATACCAAGGGCCATATTTATACTCCGTTTGCGCCGAAATTGCGTCGTTTTTTTTGACGCAATTTCGACGCAAAACTAACGCCAACTAACGCCATATTTATACTATGGCGTTAGAGGCGAATAGCGCCAAAGTTCCCGGAATGTGCGTAATTTTTTAGCGTGAACCCCTTCCTTGCGTTAATGATATGCAAGGGAGGCGTTCCCGTCTAAAAAATGACTCCCAGGACTTTACGTGGTATTTATACTCCCGGGCAAAAGAGACGCCCGGGAGTTGGCGTGGCTAAAAACGGCGCATTTGCGCCACTTTTTAACGCCTGCTCAGGGCAGGCGTTAAGGGGCCTGTGGGCTCAAAATGAGCCCACAGGTGCCCTCCCATGCCCCCAGGGACCCCCCCTGCCACCCTTGCCCACCCCAGGAGGACCCCCAAGGATGGAGGGACCCACCCCAGGGACATTCAGGTAAGTTCAGGTAAGTATAATTTTTTATTTTTTATATTTTTTTTTGGTGGCATAGGGGGGCCTTATTTGTGCCCCCCTACATGCCACTATGCCCAATGACCATGCCCAGGGGACAGAAGTCCCCTGGGCATGGCCATTGGGCAAGGGGGCATGACTCCTATCTTTACAATGATAGGAGTCATGTTGATGGGGGATGGGCGTCGTTAAAAAATGGCGCAAGTCGGGTTAAGACGATTTTTTCGACGTAACCTGACTTGCCCCATTTTAAGACGCCCATGCGCCATTTTCCCCCTACGCCGGCGCTGTCTGGTCTACGTGGTTTTTTCCCACGCAAACCAGGCAGCGCCGGTCTGATTGCGCCGTCTAACGCCATTCCATAAATACGGCGCCCGCTTGGCGCTTCAGAATGGCGTTAGACGGCGCAAAACTTTTTGACGCTAAACTGCGTTAGCGCAGTTTAGCGTCGAAAAGTATAAATATGGGCCCAACTTCCCCAAGCACTTTGGTGAGCTGGTATCCAGAATATTCAATGCTTTAAGCACTACTGGGATTGTCCGCTTCTTTAAGGCTGTCGGGTCTGGATTTGTATCCATCTTCCAGGCTATCTTCGGAGTCATCCCATCGGCCATCCATTCTCTCTTTTCAAGTGTGTTTGGTGGCTTTCCTATAATTTTGGCAATACTTGGTGGAATACTGCTGCTGTTTTTTCTGATTCGCAGTGGTTGTCTCTTTACAGCTACAAGGAGTGATGGAGCAACTGCTACCAGTGCACATGTGCCATGAATGCATGGTTCAGGTCTTCGATGTTTTCTTGCTGGAGGAACTAGAGTGGAATTGGTCTTTGTCATTTCGACCACTCCTCTGGTGCATACAGATGGTTTTTCGCTGCGTTTGGTGCTTCTTCGAATATTTGCCAACTGAGTTGGTTCTACCATCTATGGACAATGGCACTGCCGCAGGTGGACCCACACTTGAGACTATTGCGCACTTTTGCTCCGTGAATCCATCCACCCAAGTGATCGACCTCACATCAGATGATTTGGCCTCATTTTCTGATGACTTTTTGCAAGGTGACTTCGGAGCTAGTCTTCAAGATCATGACTATAGTTCCATCCCATAATGATCTACTTTGGCCTGCTGTGCCTTTCATGGTTGACTTTAAGGCTCTTCATTATGTTTTACACGTTTGATTTTTTTAACTATGTTTTTATCGTTGGTTTTAATGCTCGGCTTTTAGTTCAGAGCAGCTTTTTTAGCTTTTGGATTACCACAACTTTGGTGGCGACCAGTACTGGCATCATACTTGTTACGGCAATGGGGAGGGTGTAGTGAATCCTAGTTTGTTTTAATGGGATAACAGGAGTTAGCTTAGCTTTCGCTTGCAGACTCGTGCCCCCGTCACTTAGAGACTTTTAACCTACTTAGCTTGCTCTGTCTTAAACCATTTATTAATTAAATCTTTTAAGATGGCTGCTGTGTTCATAGTGAGTCCCTTTTGTTTAGAGTTATGTTATCAGTGTCACCTCGCTAAGGCTTCAACTCATACAACAAAGACAAACAAACTATAGGGGCTCACATTAGAAATTACCATCCCAAGCATGCGGCGTTATCTATTGTTTTGGAACAACCTATGTCAGGGGTGTAAGTAGATCTGTATAAATACATCACACTTTAGACAGATAATGAGAGGGATTACGACCAGATACCATCACTGCTATCGATGCTGCATGTTGCCTTGACGCTGACCCGGACTTCGTGTTCTGCCAAAGTCTGAGCTCGAGACCTCATTCAAGTTAACCAGGGTTGGGGGCTCCTTCCAGGGACAGTGCAGCCTAGGGGCACCCACCACCGCACATCCCCCACCTGGATACCACCCCACCATGCAGAGGTTGTATATTTGGGCACTGTACTCACCCCTTTGTGGCTGCTGTGATGCCCCCAAGCGCCCATCCAGCTTCAACTAGGCCACCGCCAGTATGCAGGCCATCAGGGGGGGTCAGGGTTCGATGGGCACCCCTTCCTTGTTAGGAGGCCATCCCCAGCTGGGCCTCCACCGTCTTCCGTGCTCAACGTCTCAGGTCCTCCCACCGTTTGCGACAGTGGGTGCTCCTGCCATAGGCCACCCCAGGGTCTGCACGTTCTTGGCGATGGTATGCCATATGTCGTTGTTGTTGCCCTGGCAGATTTGTCTTTGTGTGAGATGCTATTTGGTGGGCTAGGTGATTTTCTCCAGTGTGCATGCAGTGGTGATAGATGTCCATTCAGGTCTTTGAGGAGTGTCCATGCATTGGTGTTACATGCAGGGCTTGGTATTGGGATGAGTGGGTTGTGATGGTGGGATATGTGGGAGGTGGTGAAGTGATGGGAGTGAGGGTACGGGTGGGTGTTTGTGACGGCATGCAGGTATGGGGGGATGATAGTAATAGAGTTGACTTACCAGAGTCCAGTCCTCCTCCTGCCAGGCCCTCAGGATGCATGATTGCCAAGACTTGCTCCTCCCATGTTTTTAGTTGTGGGGGAGGAGGTGGGGGTCAACCGCAAGTCCTCTGTACAGCTCGTTGGTGTCTTGCTGCACTGGAATGTACCATCCCCCGTAGGTTGTTCCACCTCTTCCTGTTGTCGTCCCTTGTTCTGGGGTGCTGTCCGCGGCGTTGACCCTGTCCACGATTCTCCACCATAGCTCCATCTTCCTAGCAATGGATGTCTGTCGCACCTGTGCTCCTAATAGCTATGGTTCTACCCGGATGATTTCCCCCACCATAACCCTCAGCTCCTCTTGGGTGTCATTGTGGTGCCATGGGTGTAGTGTGAGCAGTGAGGGTGTGTGGGATGAAGTGTTGGGGTGTGTGATGTAAAGTGCGTGGATGGTGTATAGGTGATGATGTTATGTGGCTCTGGTTGTGTGGGTGCTCTTGCTGTATCTCCCTGGTATCAATTATTTCTAGTTGTAAAGGGTTGTGGGTGTGTGTTTTATTGTGGTGTGGGTGTGTGGGTGTAGTGTGTGTATGTGTGTCAGGTGTGTGTAGTTTGAATTGTCCAATGTGGTGTATTTTTGTTTGAGTGTGTGTATTTTGAGCGCGTCAGCATGTACCTTCAATGGTTTAGCACCATTGAATGTCTGCCGCGGTGGTTCGTGGGTCATAATGCTGTGGGCGTAGTTCTGTTGGCGTAACGGTGTGGGTTTGGATACCGCCAGTTTATCACTGACCTTTGGGCTGGCAGACTTGTGTGTGGCTGTATGGTGACGTATTAGTATGTGTGTGTCATAATATGCTTGCCAGTTATCCGCTGCAGTGGTGTTATGTTGGCGGCAGTTGGAATGGCTGTAAGCGGGATTTACCGCCAATGTCATAATGTCACATAGGGAGCACTTCCACTTTAGCACTGGTCAGCAGTGGTAAAGTGCCCAGCGTAACAAAAACAGAGTCCAGCACACAGCAACATCCTGGGAAGTAGAAGCAAAAAGTTAGGGGAGACCACACCAAGGATGTCAGGTTCTACACAGAGAAATATGCCACAGTCCTTCTGGTGTATCCAGTGAACTGTGTAAGCACTGAGAGAGTGCAGCCATCTCCCTCACTGCAGAAAAGTGCATTGTAATCAGGCATTCCCAGTGCCGGGCATGATAGATATATTCCCTCAAGTCTAGGAAGACAATCAAACAATCGTTATCCCAGGGAACTGGATCTGACACATCCTTGTGGGTCAGTCTCTGCAAAGTCTAGGCCATTGGTTCAGCGAAGCCTCCTCAGGGGGTCCACAACTGGTTAGAATATTGAATAATCTAAACAGATTAGGTCACCAGCTTTAAGTAGTGACTCAGTGGGGGTTCCCGGATTCCAATAATGATTCAGGGGGTTCCCGGGTTCCAGTAGTGATAAAATCGGGGTCAACAGAAGTCAAAAGGATGGGAACCACTGGTCTAGGCCACTAGGGAAAAGTTGGGTATCCAGTGGTGAAGTAGCCCACCATTCCTAAAAGCATCCTGACTTCTCTCTGGGTAGTTGGCAAATTCATTTTAACAATTGCGGAAATCTTCTCTTGTGACACTTTCTTTACTCCTTTCTCAGTGTCATCTCCAATATACTAAACCTCTGACTGGATTGCAACTTGGCTGGGGACACTTTATGTTCATTCTCAGCCAGGTAGTTCAACGCCACACTGGTATCTTGCTTACAGGTTTCTTGAGTGTTCGACGCCACCAGTAGTTCGTTAATACATTGGACTAGGACTGAGTTGCAAGGCATGACCAGAGACTCCAGATTCCTCTTAAGAATATGGTTAAAGATGGATGGACTCACAGTATATTCTTGTGGGACTTGGCACTATGTCAAAACATGACTGCGAACCAAATTGCAAAGAGGAACTGACTGTCCTCATGCACTCGTATCGAAAAGAAAGCCTGGCACAAATCAGTGACCGTAAACCACTCGGCCTCACATGGAATCTGAAACAAATTCACAGATGGATTTGGTATCATGGGACAACAGAGAACAACTATGTTGTTCACTTTTCTTAAGTCCTAAACAATGCAATAGTTCTTACTCCTCAACACCCGTTCCGTCCACAAGCACGCAGTAGAGCTATGGAATCTACTTGAATCAGCCTCCCCAGAGGTCATCTTCCTGACCGAAACCTGGATGAACACCTCCTCAGCCATTGACATCGCTATAGCCATCCTGGACAGCTACAAGATCACCCTCAGGGACCGCTCCAACAAACCAGGAGGAGGCATCGCCATCATCCACAAGAACACCCTCAGGATCACAACCAACACCGAAGACACCCTCCGCACTGCTGAACACCTGCACTTCCAAATCCACACTGACCCAAACACCACCCTCCGAGGGACCCTTGTCTAGAGGCCCCCCAGCACACAACAGCAGTTCAACGACTCCATTACCAACATCTTCAGCATTCACGCTCTTGTATCCACTGACTACATACTCCTCAGAGACTTAAACTTCCACCTCGAGAACACCAACGACAACAACACCGCCACTCTACTCGACAACCTCTCCAACCTCGGCCTCAAACAGCTGGTCACGACACTAACCCACTCTGCAGGACACACGCTCAACCCTATTTTCTCTGCTAGAAATCATGTCTCTTTCAGCCACACCACGGCGCTCCACTGGACAGACCACAGCTGCGTCCACTTCTCCTTCAAGAAACCCACAACAGACCACAACCCACAACGGATCCCCACCGCAGTTGGAACAAGTTCACTGAAGACCAGCTTATAGCAACCCTCTCCCATAACCCACCCATCGACACAATCGGCACTGATGCAGCTGCCCGCAACTTCCGGGAATGGGTCAACACCTGTGCCAGTTCTGTCACCCCAATCAAGAATCCCTCCAACAGACGCACTGACAGAAAGGCCTTCTGGTTTACCACCGACCTCCATAAATCTAAGCAAAGCTGCTGAAGACTCAAAAGAAAGTGGCGCCAAGATCAGACTCTGGACAACCTCACAGCCTTCAAAAACGCCATCAGCAGACACCACCAACTCATCCGAGCCACCAAGAGAACCGCCTTCAAAGACTGAATCAACAACAATGCACACAGCCACAAGGAGCTCTTCAACGTCGTGAAGGAACTCTCCAACCCCAGCTCCAACACCAACGCCATCCCGCCATCCCAAGACCTCTGTGACTCCCTAGCCTCCTACTTCCACTGCAAGATTGCATACATCCACTACGGCTTCAGCACCCAGCTCCCCCAGCAACCACCAACACCACAGATTCACCTCCAAACAACCTCCTGCTCTCCTGATCCCCCATCAACAACAACGACACCATTGAAATCATGAACACCATCCACTCTGGCTCTCCATCTGACCCCTGCCCTCATCACATCCTCAACAAAGCAAGCTCAGTCATCGCACCCCAACTACAGCTCTACGAGTCTGCCACCTTCCCGGAGAGCTGGAAACACACAAGATCAATGCCCTCCTAAAAAAAAAACAAGGCGGACCCAAAGAACCTTAAGAATTTCCGGCCTAGCTCCCCTTCCCAGCAAAAGTAATTGAGAAGGCTGTCAACAGACAACTTAGCTGCTTCCTCGAGGAGAACCACACCCTAGACCCTTCCTAATCTGGATTCCGCAGCAACCACAGCAACGAAACTGCCCTCATCGCAGCCACCAACGACATCAGAACCATACTGGACAGCATCGAAACCGCAGCGCTCATCCTCCTGGAGGTCTCGGCCGCGTTCGACACCGTCTGGCACCACACCCTACGCTCATGCCTCTGCAATGCTGGAATCTGCAACAGAGCCCTGGACTGGGTCACCTCCTTTCTCACCGGCAGAACCCAGAGAGTCCGCCTCCCCCATTCTGCTTGGAGGCCACCGAAATCATCTGCGATGTACCCGATGGTTCGTCCCTCAACTCAACCATCTTCAACGTCTACATGGCCCCGCTCACTAACATCGCCCAATCCCACAACCTCAACATCATTTCATACTCCTACGACACCCAGCTGCCCCTCCCTCACCAAGGACTCCGCCTAGACCTACCTCTACGAAGGAATGAAGGCCATCGCCAAATGAAGAGCAGCTGCCTCAAACTCAATTCCGACAAGATGGAAGTCCTCATCTTCGGCTCCCCCACCTCGGCATGGGATGACCCCTGGTGGCCTGCCACTCTCAGAACCACTCCGACTCCCACATACTACACACGCAACCTAGGATTCATCTTGGACCCCTCACTATCCATGACCCAGCAAGTCAACGCCATCTCCGTCTCCTGTTTCAACACCCTCTGCATGCTCTGAAAGATCTACAAATGGATACCCACCAAAACCAGAACAGTCACCCAAGTCCTCGTAAGCAGCAAGCTGGACTACAGCAATGCCCTCTACGCAGGAACAACAGCCAAACTCTAGAAGAGGCTGCAATGCATCCAGAACGCCTCCGCACGCCTCATCCTGAACATCCCCCACCACTGCCACATCACAGACTACCTACAAAACCTGCACTGGCTCCCAGTCAACAAGAGAATCACTTTCATTTTCCTCACCCACGCTCACAAAGCACTGCACAATACCGGACCAGAATACCTCAACAGACAACTCTCCTTCTACACCCCGACCCGGCATCTCCACTCTGCCGACCTCTCCCTTGCAACTGTCCCACGCGGCCGCGGAACTACAACCGGCGGTAGATCATTCTTGCACCTCGCTGCCAAAACGTGGAACACTCTTCCCACCTACCTGCGCCAGACCAAAGACCTCCTTACCTTCAGGAAACTTCTCAAAACCTGGCTGTTCGAGCAGTCGCAGCACCACCCACCATCCCTCCTCCCCTCCTCAGCGCCTTGAGACCCTCACTGGTGAGTAGTGCGCTTTACAAATTCCTGATTGATTGATTACTTGGCTTCTGTAAGCCAATGATTGGTGAATTGCAAAGACTTCTGAAAGACTCCTTCAGGATCACTTGTTGGATTATTGATTCAATTACTGGGGAAATCCCAGCAATTGTTTCAGGTGTCTAATTATATTGAAGTGTTCACGGGTATTCAGCATTTGGTTTTAACATGATTCAAACAGGTTCAACACATCAACTCGATACCCTTTCTTGCAAAATCCCAAACCTCAGACCTGATTGCATCTTTAAGGTCTGATAGTAAATCATCAAAGGCCAGCATGGTAAACCATGCAGTGTAAGAACCATCATTTGCCAATTTAAATGCAACATCCTCATCATTAGTTTGTATCTCTGTGCCTTTCAGCGAACAGTAGATGACACAGTGTAACTTACAAAGGAAGTCTATTCCCAAGAGACTTACTGGAATAGAAGCTCACACCACAAATTGCTGATTTTCTTCAAAGGATCCTATTCTCTTAGGCACTTCTGCCATTTCTTGGCTTGCTGTTTGTTTATTCACAACTCATATAAATTGGACCATTTTTCACCAGAAGGGTAGGTTTGGGACTTCTACTGTTCTTAGAGTAGAACGGGTAGCACCAGTGTCAACCAAAAATGACACTGGGTGGCCATTCACCTCATCCTGTACGAATGGCCACTTTTGTCTACCTCCAAGACTGTGCCAAGTAGGCAATCTTCCTCCCCCCCAAGGCATAGTCATGCTGACTGATCGAAGCCATAGCTCTCAAAAGTTTCGAATGTGGGCTACTGTTGGGGGCATTTTCTTGAAATGCATTCAAATTCATGTTTGAAACTTGATTATAATTCAATCTAGGGCCATTCTCATTTTGCTTTAGCATCAGAGGTTGTGGAGCCTTCATCACTGGATCTTGTGGTACACTGAAATGCTGCCCTGTCTGTCTCTGTACATTTTGGATCTGTACAAAGTTTTCATTCTGGGGTAGTACACACCCTTAATTCCGGAGCTCATTGGCTGAGTTAGGATGACATTCCCTCTTCCAATGCCCCAACTTGTTGCAAAAATGTCAAGGGTTTGTCTTCTTCAGACTACCCACATCCATGCCTGTAGTAGGATCAATTGGGACACCTCGACTACTACTATAGATTTCAGTGGTTTCTTGCTGATACACTCCTTGAATAACACCAACATTCCCTACAAAAGGCTAGACCTCACTACTTCTCTGAGCAGCCTTCATCTGGGCAACCATTAACGTCTCTTTCAGCTTCTTCTGTTTCATCTCTGTTTCATCACTACAGTACTTTGCATACCTCAAGATCTCTGATTTATTCTGCCAACAAATCAAATGCTGGTGAATCATCATGCTAATTTCAGGTCTCAATCCTGTCACAAACCTTGCCACAAAATGTCCCCTATCCTTCTGTTCAAGCAACTCCATTCCACTATGCTGCTTGCAACAATCTTGCATAGTGAGCATGAATGGACTCTTTAGATTCCTGCGTTGTTCTATCAACTTTATTCCAATCAATATCTTTGGGTGACACCTTTGACTTTAAGAATGTCTTCACCTGCTTATCACCAACGGCGAAGGGCCTTTCGTCATTAGGCTTCTTGGTGGTTCTGAGTCAGGCCATTTAACAGCTATCTTACATTCCGCCCACAAGTCACTTGGAACCAGAATGTTAAACAGAGTATTCAAATTGACCCACAAAACTTTTAAAATCTTCAGAAATCTCTCAACTTGTGTCTTCCACTACATTGGCTTTTCTCTCAGCTTTAGAGTCATTAGTGTATGATGCAAGATCACTTCTACTCCAAGGCACATGAACATAATCTCCACCAGGCATTTTTCTCAATAAGAAATTTGATGCACTCGCCACTCCCACTACAGAAGGAGGTGGCTCCCCTGTCTGTTTCTTTGGTTCTTTCTTTGTCTAGCTCATTCCATTTCCAAACGTTCTGAATCAGCTCTTTGATTTGTATTTTCACCCCTGAAGTTCTCATACATGCTATGTATTCCTCATTACAGCTTACACTGTAACTCTTGCACAAGGCTTTTGTCTTGTTCAAGTCTACCTCATATCTTTGAGCCAACTCAGATAGCTTGTCATAAACTTGTCCTGCACATCTGGTAACAACCTTGCACATGAACACATGCTCATTTTCTTGGTAAGAGCCTAAAGGAGTCATTTCACGATTCCAGCTAATCATCTCATCCAGTTCTAATTTCAGTTAAGCCACATCTTAAGGTTCCCTCTCAGAGGTAACTGAATCATTCCCTGGCTCAACTTGCAACTCCTACTATCACTCAAAGGACTATTGCTAATAAAAGCCTTCACCCACTCGTCCATTTCCTGAGCACTAAGACTCTGTGACACTACGGGACCCTAGGCATATTCCCATCTCCATGGGAACCCCTACTGGAATTTAAAGGCGGCTTTCATACTGGTGTACCAGAAGTTGGTATTCTCTGATGTGTATCTATGGAACTGCACCCTAAAAGATTAAAAGTCGAATGAGCACTCACCACACATGGAGAACTTGTGTGTGTTGGGACTAGAGAGACACATCCTCTCATATTGGGACTTACTGTATCATTACTTGAAGCACCTGCTGCACCAGAGACAGCCAAATTATAAGTTGTCTTTCCTGGGAAATCAGGTTTATACGTGTTTACCACAGGACCAATAGTAACTGGGACAGTAATTCAGAACAATAGAGCTAGTTGGGACCATCTCCGATCGGTTTATGAGCTACATTCTCCGGAGCAGTACCCACTAGACCAGGATTCACATTTATAGGGACAGTAGCTAATCCAATATTTCCACCATTAGCGCTAGCTTCACCCTAGTCTTATTATACAGGGTGCATGTTCTGACAACAAGATCCCTTAAAAGCTATTGCCAGAATCACTCTCACTGATCTGACACATAACATTTGCATCTTTTTGCTTTCCATCCTCCACCTTCTTGTTCTTTTTATTTTCCTTCTCTCTCCCGAATGCTTCACTCAGTAGCGCTGGATACAATCTAACTCCCTCTATCATGTCAGTTTTATATATCCATCTAGCAGCTGCATATGTACACACTGCTTTCCAAGCTCCTCCCTGATACTTCTCTTTCTCCCTAGCATGAGCAGCATGTTCCCAAGTGTTCAGTGCCTCATACTCTGCAGGTCTAGAAGGTGTTTTCATCATGTAGAATATCCTCCTCAGTTTTCAATAATTCTCAAATTAAATGTGCTATAACATGGAAACCACAGTGCACCTTCCTTTTCTGTGATATTGTGCCATTGACTAAGCCAAATACATCTATAGAGCCCTACATTTACTGCAAGATGAATACTGGATTACAAACGTGGTTCGGACCCAATGCGCACAGTAAAAGAGAAAACAATTCTCACTATCAACAAAATCTCTAAACAAAATGATAGTAAAGTTATCTTGCAATTTAATAGCACCACAGTCTCTGAAAAGTCTGCACAATACACTTAAATATGTACTGATATTGTTTCATCAAACCCTACTACAGCACAAATAGTTGAGTATCCACAATTGAATCTTCTATCACAAAAGCAGCATTACAGATGTCCCGTGATACCGGGTGCAGCTCGGGACTGAATGTCCCTTCTTCAGGGGTTGCCCTGCGCAACTCGACGATCAAGGCAAAGACAGAAAAAAGAATATGTGGAAAACGGTCCGATCCAAGTTCAAACCACTTCTCCAAATAAAGGAGCTACAGAAGCAGTGAAGCCTGCACAATTAAATAAAAGCAGAGTGTGAACGCTGATCGCTATCAAAAACGGAAAAGCTGCAAATCCCAACAGGAAAGAGAATCTCATGCATCTTACTTGAATAGAAGCGAAAACCACATCCCCACTTGCATTCCAAACCAGTAGGTTGCCACCTGCCACCATGTTTAACAGCGCTCTGATTTTACAGCCTCTGCTAAGTGTGAACATTCTCTAAAATCGACGATGGACTGAAATGCCCATACAACAACTAGACTGTGGCATGTACTGCGCACTAAAAACCTATACGTGCAAAAACCAGTGCCATCCCAATGCACACCCCCTGCAAACATACCCCCCAATGTCTAAAACGAATAAACAAAGAGACCGAAAAAATAAACTGCTGTCACATGTCTCTGTGATGACAAAACTGAACATGCCCAAATAATGACAGCCAGCATTCCAACAAATGCCTCCTACAAGTATGCCCATAAGATGTTAGTACGGAAAGTTGATGTTGAAGGAAAAATAGAAAAAGGAACAGCGGTCACGCTAACCTTTAACAAGAGATAACCTTTCGAACCTAATTGAACAGTTCAACACCAGGATTACATTTACTCATGCTATCAATAATAGGAGTATTGCATTTTTGGATGTATGACGTGATTTGGATGAGCATGATTTGAACGCCAGTATCTTTAGAAAACCTTCAAATCGCAATAATGCTTTGTTATGTGACAGTTTTCAACCGGCTTCTTTGAAGAACCATTCATAATTCCCTAGGATTAAAAGAGTCGTGTCTAATCTGAACACATGTATTAAAACTTTGACATCATACAAATCTGCTTTCCATGAGCAGGGTTATCCCATTGATCTTTTGGGGGATATGGCCTCTAAAGCTAATTCTCAAGAATGTCAAGTGTTATTGCAGAAACAACCATCCTCAAAAACAGACTGCACATATTTGTGTGTAAGTTTTCCACAAAATTGTCACTGATTAAAAAGATGATTTGTAGACAATGGGACATATTACAAATGGAACCAGATTTCAAAGGTATTTTCAAGGATAAGCCACTGTTTGCGATACTAGGTCAAAAAACTCAAAATAATTTTTGTCTTCTGTTCCTAATACTTCCACCACCACATGGCTTGAGACCAGGAAGTGTCACAATTGTATTAATTGTCACAACGTGAGCTCTGGCAACACGTCCTATCCTATCACAGGCAAACCAATAAGACTGCATCATTCGAATGATTGTACCTCTTTGTGTGTGATATACTATATCAAGTGTCCTTGTGCCTTGGTATACATTGGCAAAACTGAAAGAAAGATTAAAATTTGTATCAATGAACACAAAAGCATGATTCACAACAGGAACACCACTTCTAACGTAGCAGCACATTGGCTAAAATCCAACATCGCTCACGTTTGTGATCTGGTATTCAGTTGTAAGGTGCAATTGGGAGAGCACATCCCTCTGCAGCACACAACAATTGTAGAACAAAGTTAAGCATTTTTAGTGTATGTTAATTTGATTTTGTGTGCAGGTTACATTTATTGTTTGTCCTACATTTATTGCCACATAATGAACAAGGGTATCTTTTGCAGTTGCCTCTTCTCCCTCTCTACTAGGTACAAGCACATCTCCTCTAACCAGATGTCGTATTACCTCGAAACAATTATTTTTCCAACCAAATATCAATAATCACAGACAGAAGTTTGTTCCGGACCAGGAAATCACTCTTTATTCACTATTCTATGTTCAGCAGCAACAACCAATTGCAGCAAGGCCCTCTGGGATGTAGACTACTCCAAATGATCAATACCATTGTGGCACACTGTGACGTTAATCTTGCTCCTTGCAGCGGCTTACCCCTCTTTACAATCTGCACACACGTACTCTTCTCAGCATCAAACACACATAATAGAATACAATACAATAACCTTTGTCTGCTCCACTACTAAATAATTTACAGCATTCAGTCACACAAGAGTCAGCAAGCACTTTGAACTAAACCTCGACCTGCGGGGTATCATTCATATTAGTATAGATTCACCTTGCATATTAGGATCCATTATACCAACCACCTCACATTCACACAAAGATAAAAGTATTTTGACCAATCGTTGCCAAGGATAGCCAAAGAGCACTCATGTTCCAAAGCCTGAGCTCCAGCAGAGGTAGCAGCATTCCATGTTGTGCCCAATGTTGAGTCAAGACCTGCATAATTCAAGAAGGGCTACTCATAGACAACTTCCGTAGGAAACGCACCCTCAAAGTGCATGTCTGGTAGTGTCTGGTAATGAGCCATCAGCGAGAACATCAACAAATCAACGTCCAATGAAAGTACGCACCTCGTAGAAAGACAAACGTTGGGTGCACATTTGAAAAGGCACCAGAGGCATCAAAACATGGGTTACACACAATCCAAAAACAGTCTAAATGACAGAGACCAGTTGCACTCCAGTTCTTCCTGGAGTGGTGCTCCCTTATACTGCATCATGTGTTCACAACACAGTTGCGCTGGTGGAAGCACTTTCAGTCCTCCTTGTTGTGAAGGGTCAGCCATTGTGAATAATAAATAGCAACAACAAAATGCCACCGATTATAGCCAAAGTAATTGGAAATCCCACGGAAATACTTGAAGTGTATGGCTGAAGGTATTAATCCAAATATAGAGGAAAAGATGTGAATGCAACCAGAACCAACAGCCTTAAAGAAATGTACAATCCCAGTAGTATTGGATGCGTTAAATACTCATCCCACAAGTTCACCAAAGTGTCTCGTAAGGTTTGTATTTAAAAGCGACTGTGCTTCTGCAGATGACCTTGCCACTGGGATCACATAGGTCACACGTGCAGATGTCAGCGCTTTTTATACTTCCGAAAGATTGGCAAGTGTTGGTGTACCGTGTGCATAGCATAGAGCGTGGCAAATACCATGCCCCAAATATTGCAGTTATCTACTGTGGTAACCATCCCAAATGGCAAGCACATAGGGAGAATTCTTTGTTTGTCCTGAGGTCCCATATGAGGAAAGACTGCTTCCAGTACATTTATTTTTTGAGCTAACCAAAACAGAATCTCTTCCTGTTTGGCAGGTACTTTACCCATGATCTAATGTACAGTCACAGGGTTAATGCCTGGTGTGACTGCATGTTGTTGTGCCAGAGCACCTCATGCTGAGTTAGTATTTAATGTTTGCATTACGAACTGTAATAACAGTCTGATATTGCTGTAAGCTCAACGTATAAGCAGTGAATCTCAGCTACCACCAAGAGGCTGCATCAAGATGCGTTGTGTATGTGACCAATAAAGGCTAGGTAGGACCATCATTGCTCAGATGACCTAACCTAACATGTAGTATTGGGTGTGGTAGGCCACCATCAAGCCAGGTATTATGGTCCTGAAAAGATAAAGGTAGCTCTAAGAATGCATAAGCTCTGTGTTGTGCAGGTATATTAGCTGGTGTGTAATGATAAAATGTATTAGTGTTCCCATCCCCTGCTGGAAAGGTGACCAAAGAGTAGAACGTTTCTGTTCCGTAGGCTGGATGAGCCTCAACTACAAATGTTACAGAACCAACCTGGACTGTGAGGCTTACTGCAATTACCACCCGTTGTGGGTTTGCCATAGTGGATATACCTGTTCAGAGATAGGGTCACCAAATGGAGATTGAATTTAAGGTTCAAGCTTGAACAACCTACAGCATCAAATAGGTACTACCTTCCTAGCTGAGGAAGAAATCCTCAATACCAATGGACGTCTCCGTATATGGTATTGAGGTGCCTTTAGAATGTAGTGAGACAGAGATACTCAGGAAGGTCCGAAAATCAGTGCCTGATCAAACGTTAGCAGGGCCATGTTGCGTTGGCTCTCATTGTACTAATGAGGCTTCTGGATTTGCGCTGCAGCATCACTTGAATTGTGGGGAACTGATTCCAATCCCACACCATGTGACAATTGTCTGCCAAATCCGTTTCCGGCCAACTAGCAGTGCCTCATCTCTGCCCAAGAGCAGGGATGATTTGTGGCAACCGGGCGCATGACAAGATGACTTCTGAGGGAAATTGTGGTGGATCAGATCTCATCCTTTTCTCTCAGTTACATTAGTCTCACACATGCAATGACAAACGGAGGCAGAGAATGGTTCAATAAGATTTAGTGAAACAGCTAAGTCTTAGATAAAATGGCATGAAATGCAACTATGAGAATGATGAAACATACTGGAAGCAAAATGGTGACAAGAAAAGTAGAAGCAAAATGGTGGCAAGGAAAGTGAAAAACGGGAAAAGTCCCACCGTACTGTCACTATGCGTAATAAATGGGATTCCTACAAAAAGGCTCTCACACCAGGATAGAAAAGTAGATCTTAATCTAGTAATTAAAATAAGACCACAATAGCAGAAATCCAAAAAGTAGAACTTGAGTTATGCATTTTTGAAGAATAAACTGTAAAACAGTACTTAGAAGGAGAAGTGACGACCCAGGATATCTGCTTGCGGTGGACTGGGACAAAATCAAACGTTCAGGCCAACCGCAATTGTGCACTACAGTTGTTACAGTAACACAGAGAAAACACCACAAAAGACTCCACAGCAGTTTAAGGAAATAGAAAATATTTATCTGAGATAAATATGACCAAAATGACAAAAATCCAATAATTACTAATCAAGGTATAACTATATAAAAATGTAGATTATTGGAGTCGTAGAATCCTATTAAGGTAGTTATGGTCCAGCCGGGGGTTTGGTAATGCTCCCAAAAGTAGAGCGGTCTCCACGCAGTGTTTTAGGAAATTGTTATGTGTTCAATACAGCAGCTTCGAGGAGCGCAACATGGCTTGCAGGGACACCTTTGGTCTGTTTGTAAGCAAACCTATCTTCACTTGGAACAACGAGGTTGGGGAAAGCCTCCAGAGGTTCTGCCCTTTCGTCTGGGGCAGTGTTGTAGAGGTGATTGATGATGCTCGGCTGAGAGCGGCTGGGGTGGCACTGACATCGTTGCTGTTCCTGTTGTTCTTGTCACCCCGGCAATGGGTAGGGGAGGTGCACGCCCTAGCAAGAGATGTGCTGGTCTGGATCTGATCTCCACTCAGCATAGTTGCTGCTTTGGTTTGTCGGCACCCCGCCGTCATTCTAGGAAAGAGGGTGACCTCTGGTGGACAACGGAGGTCTGAACACCACTCTTCCCTGCAGAATGCTAAGGGGCCAGCACTGGTCTAGGTACAAGAACGGCCAAGCTCTGCTGGTAGACCGGTTAGAACAGGCTGCCCTCAGGTATGTGGCTCTGATTGATGCAAGGCACAGCTGCTGGACCTATGGATGGCAAAGTCTGGCAGTGGTGGAGTTGTTGATGAAGTCTTTGATGTCCCTGAAACTTTGTGAAGGGGGGGAGCCAACAAGCCATACTTACGTTCTTTCATGAGTTTGTAGAGGTTAGTTCTAGTCTTTCTCACTGCAAGAGGCAGTAGGTCGGCACAGCAGAGCAAGGTGCAAAGTGGCAGTCCCTCCTGCCAGCACAGCAATCAGCAATCAGCAGGCAGCATGCCAACACAGTGGAGCAATTAGCAAAGCATCAGTCCCTCCTGCAGCACAGCTCCTCTTCTTAGCAGAGTCTCCTCGTGACCCAGGAGAGAAATGATTTGATGGGGTTTGGGGGTCCAGTACTGTTACTAAAATGTGTCTTTGAAGTGGGGGATACTTCAAAATAGGCCTTTGAAGATCACAAGGTCCCTTCCTTTGCTTCTCTGGCGCCAGACACTCTACATGGTGTATGCAACCCTTTTTGTTAGGAGAGGCACAGCCCTATTCAGGTGTAGGTGTCAACTCCTTGCTCCCATCTAGGTCAGGAAGACTCATCAGCCTGGTGATGGGCCATCAGGATGCTAATGTCACACCCAAGATCTCTTTGTGTGTGACTGTCTAGAAGGAATGCACAAAGCCCAGCGGTCATCTACCAATACTTTTACAGGGTTCATTGGTGGTTTGTTTTACTAGTTCTAGTTCTGGCTTTCCAGACCGGCCTTCTACCTTGTGGCAGGGTGGTTACACCTATATTGCACCTGTTACATGCTTTTTCCTGATGTGAATCAAGTGTATTACTATAATTGGGGTTATTATTGGATGTGCAGAATGTTGTGGCACTGCCACCATTCGTTATATCAAACGTGCTGAGGTTCATGGCAGCTCCAAGCCTATCTTTGAGCTTATCAGCTTTGGGGATAGGGTGTGCATCAGTCGTGGTGACTGCATTGAGCCCAAGGTAGTCCACACAGAACCGGAGTTCAGGTGTGACACCGTGGGGACCAATACCATTGAACTGGACCAAAGGCTATTAAAAGGCTCAGTAACCCCAAGTGCCAATATCTTGGAGACCTTCTTCTTAATGTTAGCCCTCAATGTGTCAAACAACCTGTAAATGTTATTCTTTACAGGTGGGCTGTCTCCACTGTCAATATCATGGGTGCACTATGTTGTGGTCTCTGAGTTATGTGAGAATAGAGAGGCAATGTGCCCCTGCAACAGGCGGTTGTCTCTGTGTTGATCTAGGGTCAGTGAGCCGAGATGCTGACACCCTCAACTGACCCATCCCACTCTTTGGAAGAGAGGAGGTCAGGGAGAGGTTCACTTTCCTGTTTCACCCCATCATCAGCTACCTCTTGGGCTCAGACCAGCAGTCTTGTAGAGCATGGGGCTTGATGGGCTCCATGACCCACAGGTTGTTTTTGGCCAGGTTAAAACTCCACCAAAGTGGCATTCAGGTCATACCAGCATTTCATTTCCCCTTGACTGGTTTCTAGGTTCTCTTAGGTGAGCTTCCTGAAGCATGCTGTTTGATTGCAAAGGGCCAGCATGTAGCTGACCATATCCTGGGGGGCTCTCCCAGGAGTTTGTTCCTAGCCCTACTTCACCAGAGTGGGAAGACCTGTCACAGGTGCCCATACAGAAGTTCAAAGGGGCTGTAGCCAAACCCCTTCTGTGGTACCTCTCTGTAGGCCAGGAGCCTTCAAACTGAGGGACAGACCCCCCTGGGGGGTCAGGGGGGGCCTGAAGTGATCCCAGGGAGGGCGTCAGGCTCTGCCCAAAAGAAAGATCATGCAGATAGTAGTGCTTTGTTTTAAGCAAAAAAGTGTTTATTTCATTTGTAAAAAACTTAACTGCAATGTTTAAATAAGTCTAGACTTTAAACAGTGGCAACTTAATAGAATAGTTATGAAAAATTCTGAGGGGGGGGCAATTATTTATTTTTCCCACTGGGGGAGCGTAGCATTAACAAACAAGAGGCATGGCAGGAGGACGTCACACTTTTGCTTCATGGGTTCAAATAGACCCATTATCATGACTTTCAGGGCATGGTTGAAACTTTCAACCAACCCATCAGTTCAGGCGTGGTAAAGAGTGGAGAACTTATAGATCAACCCATATTCTTTCCACATGGCCTTCATGTAGTTGTACATGAAGTTGGTACCCTGGTCAGATACCCCTCCCCTCCTTGGGAAAATCCACATGGTAAAGGTCCCCATGAGTGCTCTGGCCCTGGAGGGCCCAGTCACTGTCTGAGGGATAGTCTCAGGGTACCAAGTGCATGGTCCACCAAGACCAGAACAAATCTGTTGCCCATGGCTGTCTTGAAATCCAGAGGCCTCTCAATATTGATGCCAGCCCGCTCAGAAGGGGTGCTAATGACAGGTAAAGGTTTTAGAGGGGCCTTGCACTGCCCCCAGACTTGCTACTTGCCTAGTAGGTCTGACAGGACCTATAGTATGCAGCTGAAGCCTGCCTCATTTGATGCCAATAGAAGTGGGTGGCAAGGTCTTGTGCTGCCCGAAATGACCTGACAGTGGCACATCATGAGCCAAACCTAGTAGGAAGGATCTGTAAGACTGGGGGACTACCAACAAGCATATTGCACTAGGGTCAGGATCCTTAGGCTCACTGTATAGGAGATAATTCTCTCAGTAAATCAGGTGCTTCCCAGGGGCATCACCAGCTGCCAAGGCCTCAGTCTGTTTCCGAAGACCCACAAGAGAAGGGCATTCTCTCTGCACCTTCCGGAACTCCTCCCTGGAGGGACCCCCTTCCTGATGCCAATTGGATAGCTCTGGCAAGTTTTCCAGTTCAGCTGTGTCTTCCCCTATGGGTACATGGGCCTCCCTCTGAGACCGTGGGAATCTCAGGAGTGCGTTTTCCATGCCCTTTGCCCTTTCTCCTCCTGGAAGTACCCTGGCCATTGTTCCAAAATCCAGGTCCTCCTTACCACCCTCTCAAGCTTACATGGACCATGTGGTCAGGCAGACCCACTCTGGTAACCCCATCATCTCCAGGTGTGACCTAAGCTCCACCTCTTTCCAGATGGTGTGCTCCAGGTTGTTGCCTAGCAGACAATTCACAGGAATGGACAGGTTCATGACTACCTTCAGCAGACCTGAGACACCCTCACACTCAAAGGGAACCATAGCCACTGGGTAGTGGCTCTTACAGTTTTCAGCAGAAATAACTTGGTGGAACACCACAAGACACCTGATTGTTGTCATACTGGCTTCTGTGTCTCTCAGAGTCTCCACTTTCTGTCCAATGATGGATACCCACTGACCATACCTCCTAGTATTGTCATGCATATGGGTTCTCTGTATCATCTCTCCATCATCCATGGACACTAGGGTTAACTGTACACTGTCCCCAACACTATCTAGGGACATCTCCTCCTCAAGTGCTACACTAGCCATCCTGAGTATATGCCCACCATTGGGGGCTGGGCCCACTTGGGACACTTAGCATCTCCCTTGTAGTGCCCTTCTTGCTGGTATTCATAGCACGTCATGGGAGCCTTCCCTGCAGACTTGTTCTCAAAGAACCACTTGTTCTTTTTCTGAGAGGGAGAAGAGAATTCTGCAGAGCCAGTTTGGGGCATTTGGAGAACTCCTTACTTTTTTTGTCCCCTCCTTCTTTTGTTAAGGATAACCCCTTATGGATCCCAAAGCTGACCCAGCTGTCCACCTCCTTAGCAAGCTATCTGGGGTCAGTGAGCTTACTATGCACAAGGTGTTGACGCAGATCTGTAAAACAAAGACTGAACAGGTGTCTGTTGCAAACAAATTATACAACCCCTGGTAATCTTTTACCTTACTGCCCTTCACCCAACCATCCAGTGACTTGCAAAAATAATCCACAAAATCCACCAAGGTCTTTTGGGAAATTTTCTGACTATCCCTGAATTTCTAATTAGGACCTCCTTCATGGGGTATGCCTCATCCTGTCGCTCCCTTTTAGGTCCAGTAGAGTGTTCCTCCCCTCACTAGGGACATGCCTCCACAACTAGCTCCCCAATCTTCCTCAAGGACCTTGTTCATTAGTAGGTCAATTGCATAGGGCTCAGACCATCTGTTTATGTCGTCTCCCACCACAAAATCAGATACCAGACCCTTGGGTATGTGGAACCTCCAATCAGAGGGAACAGAAGAATTACTGCTACCATCACTGGTGGACTCCACATGTCTGGCCTTGATGTCCCGCTCTCTCCAGCTCAGTTCCTGAGCCAACATCATTTTTGTCTCCTTTATGACCAACTCCTTCTCCTCCAAGGCCTGTCTCCTTTTTTCCAATGTCTTTTGCTTCTATAATCCGGAGCTTAACCAGCTCCAATTTTAGTTTCTTCTCCTCTGTCCTCCAGTTTCTCTGGGGTCAGGCTTTTGTTTCCTGCCCTGGGGGGAACCATCTCTCCTTGCAGGCTGGCTGTCCCCTGAATCCTGGTCCAGCTCGCTATCATCCTCTAGCTCCACATTATTCTTCTCTGGGGTTTCATGTGCTACATCCCTTGATTCCGACAAGGCCCTCAGCACCATTTGCAGCTCCACCTTCTTAGTGAAGCCTTAAGTAGAAACCTCAAGCTCCTTGAAAAAATCCTTGAGTTGTTGCTCTGTGTCCTTCTCCAGTGTGGATAACTCAAACTCCAGTTTGGAGGTGCGGATGCAGTTGAGGGACCTCCAGTTAGAGAGCATGATTTAGAATAAAAAGCAAAAATGACAGTCATGGAGGATTGAAAAATAAAAATGCCAATTGAAGAGAGTAGGAAGGAAAAAAAATGATTCAAACTGGTCTAGATATGGATAGTAGTGTACACCAAATTACTGTAAGGTATTGCACAAACACAAGTCCTATCCCCACAGCTGATGACTAATGTTAGATATAAGGTCTTTAGTTGACAGAAGTATGCACCCTGTCCAAGTAGGGACCACAATCCTAGTCTGGTTAAGTCAGATACACAACCTAAATTAACCTGTGCTCACCCTCTGGTATTTTGGCACAGAGCAGTCAGGCCTAATTTAAGAGGCAATGTGTAAAGTATTTGTGCACTACAGTACTTACAATAACACAGTGAAAACACCACAAAAACACTCCACACCAGTTTAAGAAAATAATTAATATTTATCTGAGGAAAATAGTACTAAAACAACAAAAACCCAGCAATTACTGATAAGGTATAAATATTTAAAGAATTTAGGGTTTTGTAGTATTAGAAGCACCTGTGCGCTCCTATTAAGGTAGTTGCGGCTGCCCTGGAGGTTACATCATGCTCCCAAACGTAGAGTGGTCTCCATGCAGTGTTTTTAGGAAATTGTTATGTATTGGATACAGCAGCTGCGAGGAGTGCAACTTGGCTAACAGCGACCCACCGGGTCTGTTTGCAAGCAATAGGTACCTTCACCTGAAGCAACGAGGTTTGGACAAGTCTCCAGAGGTGCTGCCCTCTAGTCCAGGGTTTCTGTGGTGGCAGTGTGGTCGCAGTGAGTTACTTTGGTCAGCTGAGAGTGGGCGGGGTGGTGCTGACGTTGTCGCTGTTCCTGATATTCTCATCACCCTGACAACAGGTAGTGGGGCACTGTGCTCAGGAGAGATGCACTGGTCGGGATCTGCACTCCGCTTGGCGTAATCGCTGCTTCGGTTTGTTGACACTCCACTGTCACTCGATGAAAGAGGGTTGCCCCTGGGGTACAACCAAGCTTTGAGCGCCATGCTCCTCTGCAGATCATGAATGGGGCAGCACAGGTCTGGATACTTGGAGGATTGAGCTCCACTAGTGGACCAATTAGAGCAGGCTGTCCTCTGGATGAAGTGCCTATCAATGCAGGGCACAGCTACTGGACTTACAGATGGCAAAGTCTGGCAATGGCGCAGTTGTTGATGTTCCTGAGACATCCTGAACTGAGGGCAATCCAACAAGCCCTTGGAGTTACTTAAGTTCCTTCTTGAGGTTGTAGAGATAAGTTAAAGTCTTTCTCACTGCAAGACACAGCAGGTCAGCACTGCAGAGCAAGGTGCAAAATGTCAGTCCCTCCTGTCAGCAATACAATCAGCAGGCCAACACAGCAAAGCAGTTAGCAAAGTGGCAGTCCCTCCTGGCAGTGCAGCTCCTCTTCTTAGCAGAGTCTCCCTAGGACCGTAGAGTGAAATGGTTTGGTGGGGTTTGGGGTGGAGTACTTATACCAAAATTTGTCTTTGAAGTAGGGGACACTTTGAAAGAGGCCTTTGAAGATCACAAGGTCCCTTCCCTTCCTTCCCTGGCTCCAGACAATGTACAAGGGGGTATGTAGCCTTTTGTGTGAGAAGAGGCACAGCCCTATTCAGGTGTATGTGTCAG
Organism: Pleurodeles waltl; assembly: GCF_031143425.1. Taxonomy (NCBI): domain Eukaryota; kingdom Metazoa; phylum Chordata; class Amphibia; order Caudata; family Salamandridae; genus Pleurodeles; species Pleurodeles waltl. The sequence continues at coordinate 1,259,850,935 of NC_090440.1, read as the reverse complement.
CTCCTCCCTCCCCTCTAGGTCAGGAAGACCCATCAGCTTGGTGATGGGCCATCAGGCTGCAGATGTTACACCCAAGCTTCCTTTGTGTGAGACTGTCTAGAGCAGGGGTCTCCAACCTTTTCTTGAGTGAGAGCTACTTCTGATCAGTGTAAATCAAGGGCTATTACAGTACAAGCAGCTAGTACATTGTTCCCAGAGACCCCCAAAGCCCAGCTTCATTGATTTGCACATGCACTGTTAAGTGTACAACACCCACCCAAGGATTAAAATATTTGTGTTGCCCTGCCTTCAGGGAGCGCTAGGCATGCTGTCAACGCCACCATCCAATACTTGCACACAGTACTGAGTGCTGTAAGTCTGCCAACACAGTGATGCACAATATAACACAGTGCCAGATTGTGGTGTGCTTTATGCTACAGTGTTGTAACTGTGACATCAAAATTGCAGAGCTCATTATACCACAGAGTTGCCACTTTTCCACCTGGACTACAGTCCACATTGTACTATGGTCCGTTTCATCAGTCCCCTAAAAAGATCCTTGCTTCTGTTTTTAGTAACAAACAGCTAGTGTTTTAATTGACTTTTAAAAAAACGTCTGGAGATCGTTAAAAGAGGCCATCTCCTAAATTAAATAACAAACAAAATAAAGCTATGTAAGCCATGGAGCTTCTCACCAGATATTCACCACTTAGTAAACTGAGGATGGAATAACATATTCTTTGATTACCAGCAAAATCCCTTGTATGCAAGATTTGCCCTGAACACTTCCCTTGCCTTTCCCATTTTTTTATTGTAGTGCTATAAAATAATGAGTTTAAAAACCGAAGGTAGGAACTTTATAATACTTTTCTTAAGGCTAGAAAGAAATATAAATGGAAGTTGCGAGGGGTACTTTATCTAAAATAAAAATTCCTGTGAAATGCTGCTCTCAATTTTATCTTTTCCTTATATAAAATACGTTTACATTTATCACATATTCCAAATGTAAAGTAGCTTTACATTTATCACATATTCCAACAATAAAACATTCTTTCACACACATATATATATATATATAATACATATATACTTTATATACATATATATATATATAAAGTACCTCTTGCATGTTGACCAAAACCCACCATCCTGCTGCCAGTTCTGGGCTTCACACTGGTTGTGCTCTTCAGATCAAGGGTGGAGCGCTGCATCACCTTCATTGCATTATGCAGCTACAACAAGTCCAACCAGATTTCTGGGCCTTACAAAGCTCCAGTGGCAAGGCTGTTGATCCAGCTGCAGAGGGTGTGTGTTATAAAAGCATAGTTTGGGGCAGCAGAAGGCAGGCCCATTTGTTCCCAGTGGCCAATTTAATACTGCTTGTGCTGGTCTTTTGGCACAGAAGTCACCCCTGCCCCATCTAAGCTCAATTCAAGCAATTGTGAGCAGCTTGTTTGGTGAGGGCGGGCAAGCACTGCAAGAGGCATAAAATAAACAAAACGATAGTGACGGGCTACATTTACTTTTATTGCAGGGCATCAAAGTGCTTAAAATGGTTGTTCGGTCTGTGAGCTACTCACAGGGTGTTGGTGAGCTAACTGTAGCTCACGATTGACCAGTTGGAGACCCATGGTGTAGAGAGAATCCACACAGCCCAGCTGTCGTCAACCACAGAAGTATAGACAAGCAGAGGCACAGAATGGTTACAGTAAGAACATGCCAACTTTCTAAAAGTACAATTTTCAGACTTCCAATTTAAAATCCGACTTCACCTAAAGTTGTGAGTTTAAATTGTGAGTCCAGAGACATCAAACTCCATATTTCTATCTTCTTTCAATTGAAAGTTACACTTAAAGGATATTTTAAGGTAACCTCAATGTTAACTTATTGGCGAGATATGCCTTGCAGTAGTAAAAAACAAATTCAGTAGCTTTTCACTACCTGGACATGTTAAACTTAAAAGTACATGTCAACATTTAAAATACACTGCACCCTGCTCTTGTAGCCAACCACGGCCTAAATTTGTGGTGACATATGTAATAAAAAGGAAGATTTGGGCCTGGCACGTGGGTACAAATACCAGATCTAAACGGCATTGTACAACTGCTCGCACAGGCTCTGCAGTGGCAGGCCTGAAACATATTTGAAAGGCTACTGTAGTGGGAGGTACAATCAGTGCTGCAGGCCCACTTAAAAGTAAATTAAATATGCCAATTGTGAATAAGCCAGTTTTACCATGTTTAGAATATAGAGCACCTGCATTTTAATGCTGGTCAGAAGTGGTAAAGTGTTCAGCATCTTAAAAGCCAGCAGTAATGAAGTCAGAAAAACAGGAGGTCAGAGGGAAAAAAATTAGAGGAAGCCACGCCAAGGATGCCAGGTCTAACAAATGTATATGGACAGAGATCAAAACTGCTGAATTTGGGTAAACATAACCGTCGCGTTTCAGGCCATTGGACATAGAGTGTTTCACTGTTTCATCCAGTTTCTGGGATACACACAGTAATCGTACTCCCAATTACATCGTTCTTAATTGCATGTTTTCACAGTCAATGCCAAAGAGCAGACAGGGATGTTCTGCCTATTCGTCTGACGTTTTAGGAACCCTATACCTTTAAAGACCCAAATAAATACAGACGGGGGCCCATATAACCATACAGTGGCATACAGTGATGTGTGCCTGTGTTTCATATGATTCATCTGTTTGGTATGGTCTTTTTATTTTTCTTTAATCAAGCACACAGGGACTAACAAGGTGAACGTGTGAAATCACTTACTGCTTGCTGAATCTAAAATAAAGTCCTGAAACAAACATGTTCATTATCTTTGGGGAATTTGCATCATCCTGGACACAATTAAGCAGAAACAAATAAGATGCCACCCAATAGAGAAGCAACCAGCAAAAGTAACAAAAACTGTTAATTTCAGTGAGACAGCAGTCATTACTTAAGCTCTGCTCCCATCTAATCAAGATCCAGCATGCCTGTTCCAACCAGCCAGATGCTCTTCAATAACACCCTGTCTCCATTTGCACAAGAGACTTTCTGAGGAAGTATCTGCAGAAATAAGCATCTATCCCTACTAAGCATGCTCAGTAGGTGTAGATAATGCAGGCACCAGTGCTCAATAAATTGCCACAACTACACAAGACTTGCCCACATTTCAACCCAGTTTGCCCTTGCAGCCTGTGCCCCTCTACTATGTTCTTGCTCTAACCGCAGGCTGAGGAGAGAATAGAAGGGAGGGCTAGTGTGTTGAAGTCCTGCCCCTGACTGAACTACTGCACTGCAGCATCTACCCCAGCACCACACACCATGCTCTAATACTGCTACTCCCAGCCTGAGCTTGAAAACCTCAACCCCAATGCTGCAGCTCATCTCTGATCATGGAACCCTAAGACCTGTGGAGGATCTTCATGAAGGAGACTAGAGGAGTGACTCTTCAAGAGAGAACATACCTGCCAGATGAAAGTAAAGAGATGCCTTGGGAGGTGCCTCATGCTTCCCCAGAGGAGAGATCTGTTCCAGCAATTCTGTGGTCTTTCATTCTGGCCTTCCTGTCTTCCCCAGATTCCCGAGGGCTCAAGGCGTCAAGTTGTGGCTCTGAGACCCACTGAAGATGTCATTTCTAAGAGTTTAGAGTTGTTAGGGCAGGGAGCTCTGCGAGGACATGTCCTTCTGAGCTTCCGTCATGGCCAAACCCCAAATTTCAACATCTTTTCAATGCTGGGCAGTGGATGTTTTAGGTTGAATGTCTGTATTGGAACCTCTAGCTCTAGAGAAATGTTATGCTTGGTAAAGAGATTGTATTGTTGATGATGACAATCTTTTTTTATGTTGTGTAAATTTAATACGACTATCTCTTAAGAAAGTTTGTCTTCTTCACAATGGACCTTTCTGTACTAGTAAATATGGTGCCTACAATACAATACTCAGTGGAACTGTTGCCATCTATTGATTATCTCCATTCTGTACCCAACAGGATGTACTTTTCAGTCAAGAACAAAATGAATGCTATGTGCATAGGTAAGGGAAGCACCAACCACATAAATACCAATGCTGAAAATAACAGATTTGAGACTTCAGTTGAAAACTGTAATGAGTAGCACAGACAACCTTGTATATCTGCAGTCACATAGCACATCATCCAGGGCCATTCACACCAGGGACTTTCTTAGATCTGCCTCCTATTTTAAATCTTTACGATCCAGGCAGAAGGACCTTTTTCATCTGAAGTTGAAGAAAATGAGGTAGAAATAAAATATTATTAAAAGTACAGAATAAGAACCTAATCCCAAATAAGTATATAAAAGCACACTGCCAGCCAGTATATAATCTCGGCACAGTTCGGGGAATCTGCTATTCTTGTTGAGAATGTAAATCAGAAAAATAGTTATATCTATTGATCATATTCTCAAACCTTAAATGGTGTAAGCAATGATTCTTTTATGGACCACATTTGGAAGGAAAGGTTTATACAGCTGAAGAGAACATTCTCAGTGTTGTCTATTACCAGCACAAATAAGGTTAAATAAAAACACATGCAATTTCCCTCTATGTCTTAGGGGTCAGCCTAAATCAGATTTCGTAGTATTTAGTGTAGTTTCTAGAAACTGTTATACTCTGGTAACCCTTCAGCTCCATGCTCGGTTGCTTTCAACAAAGATAGCAGATGCACCAATATCTTTAATGGAATAGATATGGGGGAGGTTGTGCCAAATGGTAAATAGAGGAGTAAATTGATTTGGCATAACCATGCATCATCCAGCTGGATGGTCTGTTTTGTATGTACTTCCTGTCCCCTATGAGAATACGTCTTGCTGAAGAATATCCAGTTAGTGTTGGAATCAATTAATGCTAACTAGTTAAGAACATTGATTTTGTATTGTAGAAGTAGTGGCAACATTGGCAAAAGCTCATACTCAAACATCTGGGTACCAAAATTAATCTTATTAGCCCTGCCAACAAAGGGGACATTCCAACTGAACAAACAGTTGAAGGAAAGAGCAAAACACTACAAATCCCAAAAAAGGTAACACACTTTGCTGGGCATTTAAACGGGAAAGTTGAATGGATACTCCAAAAAGAAATCAACATATTGATCTACTGCAGTTGTTTATCTTACACATTATTTTAGACACCTTATTTAGATGCCACATCTCTCATCAAGTTCCTGGATGAGGATCCCCAACAACATGAACACTTTAGACAGTCAAAGGCATAACGGACAAGTACACAAAATGCCGTGAGATTTCCTCAGGGTTGGCAGTAATGGATACCTAATCTGTTAATGGTACATTTATTTAGGCTGAAGACTACTCTGAGAATTTCCACAAGTGACTGGAACCATAGCTGGGAAATGTGATACCTTGCTGCCACATCTCTTGAAACTGGACCATAAAAGTTGCATTGTTACAAGACTCAAAGAAATCCCTGCAAACCTCATTCCTGTGACATTCATATGTACAAGAAGTACTCTGTTTAGGAAATGGTCTTGCTGTAGTGTCACCCCCAAAATGTTTGCCTTCCTCCTTCTCTTTTTCTGACCTCATTTCTGCTAGCTTTAGGACTCTGTGCACTTTACCACTGCTAATCAGTGCTAAAGTGCATATGCTCTCTCCCTAAAACAGGGTGACATTGGCTCATACCCAAATGGCATATTTAATTTACTTGTAAGTCTCTAGCAAAGTGCACTACATGTGCCCAGCCCTGTAAATTAAATATTACTAGTGGGCCTGCAGCACTGGTTGTGCCACCCAAATAAGTAGCCCCTAACCATGTCTAAGGCCGTCCACTGCAAGGCCTGTGTGTGCAGTGTCACTGACAATTCGACTTGAAATTTATAAGTACTTGCCAAGCCTTAAACTCCTCTTTTTCTACATATAAGTCACCCCTAATGTAGGCTCTAGGCATCCCATAGGGCAGGGTGCTATGTAGGTAAAAGGTAGGACATGAACAGGTGTGTTCTCAATGTTCTGTTAGTGTAAAACTCCTAAATTCAGTTTCCAGCGCAGTGAGGCCTGCTCCTTTCATAGGATATCATTAGGGCTACCCTCATATACTGTTTGAGTGGTAGATTCTGATCTGAGAGGAGTAACCATGTCATATTTAGTATGGCCAAAATGGTAATAGAAAATCCTGCTTAATGGTGAAGTTGGATTTAATATCACTGTACTAGAAATGCCACTTTTAGAAAGTGAGCATTTCTCTACACTTAAATACTTTTGTGCCTTACAATCTATGTCTGGCTAGGTTAGTTGACAGCTCCCTTGTGCATTTACTCAGACAACCCCAAACACAGGATGCTCAGTCACACCTGCACACATCTGCATACTGAATGGGTCTTTCTGGGCTGGGAGGGTGGAGGGCCTGAAACTTACATTTGAAAGAACAGTGACCTGCCCTCATACAATGGACTGGTAAACCCCGTACTGGGGCCCTGGCAGACAGGATGGAACTGAAAGGGGACCTTGTGCTCTTCTAAGCCACTCTCTGAAGTCTCCCCCACTACAAAGGTACATTTGAGTATTTAAACTGGGTCCCTGACCCTACCAACTGAGACACTTCTGAACAAACTTCTGCAGACACTTCTGGACAAGATACCTGCTGGGGAAGAAACTCTGAATCAGAAACTGCAACCTGCCAAGAGAAGCTGCCTGGCTGTCCAAAGGACTCACCTGACTGCTTTGCTGTAAAGGACTGCTGCCTTGCTGTTGCCCTGCTGCATTGCTGCCCTCTGGCTCTGCTGAGAAGTGCTCTACAAGGGCTTGGATTGATCTTGCCTCCTGTTTTCTGAAGTCTCAGGGCCAAAGAACTCCTTGTGCGGCGAAAAATCGGCACACAGTCTGCCGGAACGGAAGTAGAGCCTGCATTGCGGTGAGAAAATCACTGCACGTCGAACCGGAATGACGCAGCCCGCTCCCCGAGTGGAGATTGACCCAGCAGCAGCATTGCGACCGGAACTTCGACCACTGGATCGACGCATAGCCGAGCCAGAACAACGCAGTCTGACTTCCTGTGAGAGGAATAGAAGCAGCACCTGCTGTGCGACAGAAATTCCCCCGCATACCCCACCGGATCGACGCAGCTCCTGTGACTTCGTCCTGCACGCCCAGGATTTCTCGGCATCGTCCCTGGGGCGTCCAAATACCCTGCAGCCTGAAGAGGATCCAAGTCTGCACGCCAGATATCGATGCAAAGCCCTTGTTGCATGGAAAAGCATTGACGCATCGTCTGTGTGCGCCTGGAGAAACCGACACACACCTTCCCGTTTTTCACACGTCTCCTCCCCTGTGGTCCCGTGCAGATAATAATGACGTAAACCAGGTACTTTGTGCTTGCAAGAGACACATTGCTTTTTAAGAACTAAAGACTATTTTTCATTACAAAAGTGATGTATCAACTTATACTTATCAATTCTTGATTGTTTTGACCCTTGTTCTACTCAGATAATTATTCTATATTTTTCTAAACATGTGTGGTGTATTTTTGTGGTGGTATACTGTGTTATTGCATGATTTATTGCAAAAGTACTTTCACATTGCCTTCTAAGTTAAGCCTGACTGCTCAGTGCCAAGCTACCAGAGGGTGGGCACAGGATATTTTGGATTGTGTGTGACTTACCCTGACTAGAGAGAGGGTCCTTGCTTGGACAGGGGGTAACCTGACTACCAACCAAAGACCCCATTTCTAACACTCTGGAATTCCATCAGAAATGAATACATTACTAGGCCCATTTTTTGTATTAAAGTGCAACAACAGTAAGACTAACAAGTGGGGAGTTCATGCACTTCCATGGGTACACAGAAAAGCCATAGGGTTTGGGGTGAAAAACAGACAGAGCTTTTGGCACCAGGAAAGAAGGCTTCATCCGGATATCTTGTGTCCAGCCATGTGAAGACATTGACTGCCACAGCACCCTGATCTGCTTTGATTAAAGATTTCCTTCTCCAGTGAACATCTACGGGATGGATTTATGTTTGTCAGATGGGTTACTCAGTTACATAGGTGACAGCTATCCCGTTTGCCTTAATACTAGGGCCTCAGGATATAATCCATTTGTAATAATCAGACAGGATATCCGTCTCTTTTTGACAGAGTAACTTCCCCCAAGAAACTCAAAATCTAGCCCTAAATTGAAAGGCAAATCTGTTGATTAGGACAGATTAACCATTCTCGACCCGCACTACATCTTGATAAGCCTAAAAGTGCGGCTAAGATTCTGTTTACTGGCACCCCTTATTCTAAATTAGACGTAAGCTTTCACTGTTATTTTCAACACAGTTTGCTTTCCCCTTAAAAATGTGTAACTCCTCAGCGACCTTTCTCTTTTATAAAGGACAAATCGCACATCCCCATGATAAAGACCATTTGGAAGTCGCGTCTTTCTACAGCAGTTACAAATAGGCAACTTCAGGATGCATTTCAGTCTAGAAACATACAATCTGGTGTCGAAAAGGAATTCGTAGTGCATCGGCACACCGGGCTCTTGTGAGAGATGCTGTGCACAGAAAAATGAAAAACACATAATGCAATACTTAACATTCATTGCGGCGAACATGTCTGCTTCCCATGGCTGCTCTGTGCTAAAACTGTCATCAGCTCCGTAGTGTTAAGAAATTTAGCTGTGTGCGTCCACTAAGGCACTTTGTATCACCGCATGAGCTGATTGGGTTTAAAGGACGTTTCATCTCCAGAAAGAAATTGGCCCGCCTAGCGCAGGGTCCTCAGTTCTATGCGATAAGTAATCGGCTTCATTCCGTTCATTGACTGTTCACTGTTGCTTTTTGTGGTCATCATTTAGACTTCTTCAGTAATTTCATGGTAGTGGCACGATTCGGCAATTGCATGAGCAAAACTGGTATTGATATTACAGTTAATTTATCTTGAAGGGAACAAACGTTCTGAAACATAATTTCCTAGAACTATTTGCATTTTGAGAATCAAGCTTGGAGCCATTTTTTTACGTTTATCACTCTAATACCATGACACTTTAAATACCCATTTATGATGTTGACTGGTAAAAATGCTGAAAAATGCGAGCCGTTTGAGTCATTACGAGCAGCATGTTTGTTGATACTGAGTGGGTGATTTGAAGAGTAGCGTGGACACTTTGGGGGTCATTCTGACCCCGGCGGGCGGCGTGAGCCGCCGAATGACCGCACCGGTCATTCTGGCTTTCCCGCTGGGCCGGCGGGCGACCGCCAAAAGACCCAGCAACGATGAAGCCGGCTCCGAATGGAGCCGGTGGAGTTGCTGGGTTGCGACGGGTGCAGTGGCACACGTTGCGATTTTCAGTGTCTGCAAAGCAGACACTGAAAATCTTTGTGGGGCCCCCAGGGGCCCCACGACACCCGTTCCCGCCATCCTGTTCCTGGCGGTAAAAACCGCCAGGACCAGGATGGCGGGAAGGGGGTCGGAATCCCCATGGTGGCGCTGCAAGCAGCGCCGCCATGTAGGATTCCCTGGGCCAGGGGTAAACCGGCAGGAAACCGCCGGTTCCCCTTTTCTGACCGCGGCTTTACCGCCGCGGTCAGAATGGCCCAGGAAGCACCGCCAGCCTGTTGGCGGTGCTTCCGCGGTCATTGGCCCTGGCGGTCGGTGACCGCCAGGGTCAGAATGACCCCCTTTGTGTCCGCTGGTAATGCTACACGCATTTTCTGGCAGCAGAACTGCTAAAACACCTCCTTGAATTACCTGGAGATGCAAGTCATTAAAGGGGAGTAGCCTAATTAATGGACACGGTTCGTCTTTGCGCAGTTGTCACTCACATCATAATGATAGTATAAAATGCAAAAGTTGATTTAAATGTACACGAACTCTTCACTACACATTTTGTAAAACATTTTTCCAATTCCTATGAGGTTTAAACAGACGCTAATATGTCATACTTCACTCGTTGGACAGAAGAACACTCATCTATTTTTGGTGCATGTTATGTGGAACTGAGAATTAGAAAGACTTTAGAGTAACTATAGTTTATTGGAACAACGTGTTCCCTAAATTACCAGCAGCAATCTCTTTTCCGCCTTCTCCGAGGTATGTTTAGTGTCAGTTTGTTTAATAAAATCTTTTTTCTACCTATTCATGCTGCTCCCACCTGTTGCAGCTCAGACCCACTGCTGCTAATTAGACGTCAGAGACGAGACCATTCTCTTCCCCAGAGCGCTGTAACTAAACACCGTCCACATTACAGCCTAGATAGACTTATGTGATAAAGTGTTAATATGTGGTAATAACAATATCACTTTTAATGAGGACCTGGGTAAAAAAAAAACACCCATTTGATCAATTATGTCATTTCCCATCCACTGAAAGTAGGGACACTTTCCAACAGAATATGATTTGTTGAAAAGCAATAGAAATAAAACTCTGCAGCATTTTTTGTTCAATGTATTCAATATTACCATTAATATTGTCTGAAAGCTAGACAGTACTCAAAAATAAATTTGAAAGAATGGAAGGTAAATTCATTTTAAGAAAGTGATCCACATTATAGCACATTAGGTTACAGAAATAGAAACCTTATCACAAAAAGGTGCTTATAGTATAGGTATGCTTTCTTTTCATAACATGAGCTACTTAAATCATCGCCTGTATCAATACCTTAAGTAACTTAACTGGTGTACAATATAATCTATTATAAATATGACAATATGTTTGGGTACTTATGATGGCTCCTACATCTTTTGAAATGTAGACTATATTTTCCCAGAATTCATGGGAAAACAAACAAACAAATGAATCCATCTCTCATTATATTTCAATAGGAAATTTGATTCTTGGAGATATAGGGGGTCATTACAACATTTGCGGTAAAAGCTGCTTACCGCCGTGCAGAAGACCGCCAACACACCGCTGCGGCTGCGGAATTCCACCACGGTCATTATCACCCACAGCTCAGAATCCACCTAAATTTAGACACCCACACAAGTCTGCCACACCAAAGGTCAGTGATAAACTGGCGAAAACAAAGCCTCCACCGTCACACCAACAGGAATACGCCCACACTATCACGACACAAGAATCCATGCGGCGGTCTTTCAGCCACGGTATTCCATTTCTCGGTACACACTACAGTGCTCAAAATTAACACACATTTACAAAACACTACCACATTGGACAATTACAAATACACACACCTGATACACATACACACACCACTCCCACACACCCAAGACAATATAAAACACACACCCACATTACGCACAAACCCCTACAACAACAATTGCGACAGAAGACCAGAGAGAGACACCACCATCTACAAACGAGCATCCACAGGCACTCAACACCATCACCCACATAACATCCACACACCTCACACAACACACCACTAAATATCACCCCACACATCACAACACACACCAACCCACACATCACCCACACCACCCCATGGCACGGCAAAGACACCCCAGGTTTTCTGAGGAGGACCTCAGGGTCATGGTGGAGGAAATCATCCGGGTAGAGCCACAGCTATTCGGAGCATAGGTGCAACACACCTCCATAGCTAGGAAGATGGAGCTATGGCGAACAATAGTGGACAGGGCCAACGCAGTGGGACAGCACCCAAGAAATAGGGATGACATCAGGAAGAGGTGGAACGACATACGGGGGAAGGTGCGTTCCGTGGTCTCAAGACACCACATCGCGGTTCAGAGGACTGGCGGCGGACCCCCACCTCCTCCCCCACAACTAACAACATGGGAGGAGCAAGTCTTGGCTATTCTGCATCCTGAGGGCCTCGCAGGAGTAGCTGGAGGAATGGACTGTGGTAAGTCAAATCTTTACTACTATATCCCCACCCTACCTGCATGCCATCACATACCCCCACCCTCGCCCTCACCCCCATCACTCCAATTCCTCACAAATGTCCCAATATCACAAACCACACATCCCAACACCAAGCCCTGCATGCAACAACAAACCATGGACACCCATCACCAATGCATGGCTACGGCACATACCCATACACCCCCATAAAACATCATCACACAAGGTGCCACACAGGAATGCAAGCACTGGGGTACACGGTCACCCACCCTTTACACACCATGGCACACACAGATGCAATAATCATGCTTTTACACCCCTGCAGGACCCCTACCCAACGTCACCGGACAGGAGGGTCCAGACATGTCCACACCACCAACAGAAGAGGCCCTCAGTGATGACAGCAGCTCTGTCCAACTGGATCTAGACGACGATCCCGGCCTATCTGGGCCTTCGGGACAGTCTGTTCCCCTGACACAGTCACAGGCCACCACAGAGCTTCCCCCTCTGGAAACACCAGCACAGCACCCACCCAGCGGGCCCATACCTCTGTCCCCAGGACACGTCAAGCAGCAGTGTGTCCACCACTACAGGGAACCCAGGCTAACCCACCACCCCAACAACAACAGGGACCTGGGGGCAGTGGCAGTGGGCACACGGTTCATGGGACAGAGGCCCAGGGAAACAGGGGAACTGGGAGGGCTGCTGTGCGACAGGGGGAGGACAGGCCCAGGGAACCCACTCTCCACGAGGCCCTCTCCAACATCATGGGAGCCTACCACCACTCCCAGGAGACGATGGCAACGGTACTGGCCAAGTTTCAAGAGACCCAGCGGCTGCAGGAGGAACAGTATTTGGGGTTCAGGGAGGAACTCAAATCCATCAATTCCACCCTGGGCACCATCGTAGGGGTGCTGAAGGAAGTCCTCAACACCAGGAGGGACACTGTGGCACAACAAGGGGCCCCTGACACTAGCCTGGACGATGAACTGCCCATCACCTCCGCCGGCGCTAGTGGACAGGAGGCACCGCCACAGGACCACCAACCCAGCACCCCACCCCCTGCAGATGGAGAACCACCCCGCAAACGGTCCCTGAGATCCAGGACACAGACAGAGAACGATGCCAGGACCCCCGCCAAGAAATGAGACCACCCTGATTGTCATCCTTTTGTCCCACCTTGTCACCCTGTCCATCCTCAAAATGCCCCAACTCCACTTCCTATGCCCCTTTGGACAATGCACCTGTGAGACTAATAGCTTGGACTCTGCCATGGACATTCCTCCACCATCACCCCTCACCATTTTACAGCACCCTCCAATATTGAGCACGTAAATAAACACCCTTAAAGCACAAAACAATCTGGAGTCTGTATGTGATTTCGAATTAGTGTATTAGCAATTACAGGGACAAAATGCTCTTTCAAATGTAATGTCAACATACCTATGTCACACAGCTCTAGTCCATGAGGAAACAAAGCAGATGTCACACAGTGGGACCCACATCTGTGAAATTGTAAGGGAAAGTGAAAACTCAGTGACCATACACTGGGTGAAAAGGACAGACAGTAGAGAGGTAGTAGTGTTAAAGTACATGTAGCAGGCAGGTTTGTCTTCTTACCTGTGTCTCACTGGAAGTATTGCAGGATCACTGAGTTCCTGTTGTCGATGTCCTCTTCTTCTGCTTCCTCGTCTTCACTGTCCACAGGCTACACAGCTGCCACAACACCTCCATCTGGACCATCATCCTGCAGAAAAGGCACCTGTTGTCACAAAGTCAAGTTGTGAAGCATACAGCATGCCACGATGATCTGGCACACCTTCTTTGGTGAGTAGAATAGGGAACCACCTATCATATGTAGGCACCAGAACCTGGCCTTCAGAAGGCCGAAGGTCCGCACTATAATCCTCCTAGTTCGCCCATGGGCCTCATTGTAGCGTTCCTCTGCCCTTGTCCTGGGATTCCTCACTGGGGTCAGTAGCCATGACAGGTTGGGGTAACCAGAGTCACCTGCAAATGGCGAGGGACAACTGTTAGACACACACTAACTCTTAGGGATATCCCCATACCCAGACAACTATTCCCACTGATTTGGTTCTAGGTGCTCACCTAATAGCCACACACGGTGCCTCTGGAGTTGCCCCATCACATAAGGGATGCTGCTGTTCCACAGGATGTAAGCGTCATGCACTGAGCCAGGGGATTTTGCATTAACATGGGAGATGTACTGGTCTACCAAACACACCATCTGCACATTCATCGAATGGTAACTCTTCTGGTTTCTGTACACCTGTTCACTCATGCAGGGAGGGACCAAGGCCACATGTGTCCCATCAATGGCACCTATGATGTTGGGGATATGTCCCAGGGCATAGAAGTCACTTTTCACTGTAGACAAATCCTCCACCTGAGGGAAAAGCGATGTGTGTTTCAGCAGGGCAGACAACACTCTGGACAACACGTTGGAAAACATAGACTGGGACATCCCTGATGCTATGGCCACTGTTGTTTGAAATGACCCACTGTGCAAGGAAATGGAGTACTGACAGCACCTGCACTTGAGGGGGGATTCCTGTGGGATAGCAGATAGCTGACATCAGGTCTGGCTCCAACTGGGCACACAGTTCCAGGATTGTGGCACGATCAAGCCTGTAGGTGATGATAACATGTCTTTCCTCCATTGTCGACAGGTCCACCAGCGGTCTGTACACCGGAGGATGCCCCCATCTCCTCACATGCCCCAGCGGACGGTGCCTCTGGCGGAGAACAGCGAGCACAGAGTCAACCAACTCTGAGGTACGTAAACACAGCTTACTCAGAAAACTATTCATAAACCGAAATTTGCCTGTATGAGTGTTGAGCCAAGGCCTAGGTATGTGTGACGCAGTTAAAAATAAAGCCATGTGGGCCCCTGAAATGGTGGCTGCCTGACCTGTAAAGTGGGACAATGGGATATGAGGTAACTGCGCTGGCGTTGTACACTGTCGCGGTAGGCGGTCGAAGACCGCGGCGCAATCCTGCATTGGTTAACATTGGACCCTATGGGTCCCAGGAGCCAATGACAATGTACGCCGGCGGTGACGGTACACACCGCTGCGGATGTGACCGCCATTTTCTATCTGTTCAATCACTCGATACCTGATCTTCGACAGAAGAGGACCTACACTGCAAATGCTGCTGAGACCTCAGTCTGGAAGAGACAACGGCTTGTGCGTCTGGGGAAAGGGCCTCTGCCTTCAGCATGGAGGGGTTGGAGAAACTCATGGATGGGGTCCTCCCCAGTACACGCTATTCTACTGTCCTCCAGACAAACAGGTAAGTACACTGTGAGCATGCTGTATGTGCAATGCCTGTGTAGAGTGGGTTGGATGAAAGATGTGGGGGGGAGAAAGAGGTGTGCATGAAACGACAGTGAGTGCATGTGCCACATGGCAAGGGTAGGGATGCGGGCCAATGACTGTCACGGTGCAGTTGGTAATAACTTCTCTTTTTCCCCTATACAATTCCTGTAGTTCAGCGCCCACCAGAAGAAGGATATTTGGCATGCCATCGCCAAGGACGTCCGGACCCTGGGGGTCTACCATACAAGGAGCACCCTCTACCGGAAAAGATGGGAGGACATTCACCGCTAGAGAAAGAAGACGGCAGAGGCCCAGCTGGGGATGGCCTCCCAACGTGGGAGGGGTGCCCGTCGCACCATGACCCCCCTGATGTTCAGGATCCTGGCTGTGGCGTACCCGGCGTTGGATGGGCGTTGAGGGCATCACAGCAGCGACAAGGGGGTGAGTACACTCTCATTCTGCTGATTCTGCATGCATTGTAGGTGTCTGCGTGGGGAGGTGGGCTGTGGGTTCACCTAAGCCAGGGCGAGTTTGCTAGTTAAGTCCCCTTTTTCAGGCAGACCCTGTGGCACCCCACCCCACCTGGGTACAGTGCCAACTACACCTAGTCAGGCTCCTGTGACATCCATGTGTGCAGAAATCGGCCATAGCCTTGTAAGCCATGTCCCAGGGATTGAATAGTGGACCCCAAGTGCGCGGCGTAGTGCAGGGGGCTTCTGTGTGTGTCATGTCCGCCAACGGTAGCGGTATTGCATGCACTCAACATGTCTTTCTTCTGTCTCCCCCCCACACTTTTTGTGGTCTCCCTGTACTTGTGTGCATTAGCATCATCAGGCGGAGGAGCAGTGGCACCGGAGCAGGAGGGAGCTGCATCCCACATGGCCCTGGAGGGCGAGACTACGGACTCCGAATTCACCAGTGGGATGGAGGGCGAGTGGAGCTCCACGGCGGGGACTGGAATTGACACCAGCGATACGGACTCCTCCTCTGATGGGAGCTCCCTTGCGGTGGCAGGCCCATCTGTGCCCCCCGCATCTACAGGTAGAGCCGCCACCCCCCCTCCAGCACCGCCCTCCCAGCAGCCCCTCAGCCTTTGCCCGTGCCCGCTCACCCAGGAGGGTGGGCATCACCTTCGCCCCAGGCACCTCAGCCCCTGCCCCTGTCACCCCTGCTGCCCTCAGTGAGGAGGCCATTGACCTCCTCAGGTCCCTCACTGTTGGGCAGTCTACCATTTTGAATGCCATCCAGGGTGTAGAGAGGCAGTTGCAACAAACCAATACATTCCTGGAGGGCATTCATTCTGGTCAGGCAGCCCTTCAGCGAGCTTTTCAGACTCTGGCCTCAGCACTGATGGCAGCCATTGTCCCTGTCTCTAGCCTCCCCCCTCCAACTTCCTCCACCCAGACCCACACCCCTGTACCTCAGCCTACCCCAAGCACACCATCAGACCAGCATGCACACACCTCAACACACAAAGGAAGCTCAGGCAAATATAGGCACTCACGCAAGCATCAGACACATGCAGACATACCAACATCCACTACCTCCACTGTGTCCTCCTTCTCGTCTCCCTTATCCCTCCCTGTCTCGTCTCCACTCACACCTGCATGCACAACATCTTCAGCCACTACGTCCATCACCAGCACACCCACCACCACACCCTGCTCACGTGCAGTCACCACCCCCACTACCATTCACACATCCCCTATGTCCTCTCCCAGTGTGTCTGTGAGCCCACCTGCCAAGGTACACAAACGCAGCCACACACCCACCCAACAGCCATCCACCTCACGACAACCCCAGCCCTTCACCCAAAGTCAGCAAACGTACACCTCCTACAACCACTACCTCTTCCTCCACTCCCAAACCCCCCAAGCTACCCGTCCCAGTGTTCCTAAGAAACTTTTCCTGGCACCCTTGACCTCTTTCACTCACCTCCCCCACCCGTCAGTCTCCTAGGGCCCGACTCTCCAGGTCCCAAGCTAGCACCTCAGCCACAACATCGGCGGGACCAGTGGTGCCAGTAGTCACCGGATTATGGAGTGCACCAGGCAGCAGGGCAGGCAGTGTGGCAAGGAGCCACAGCACGGACAGTCCCCCAACTGTCAAGCATCAAAAGTTGGCCAGTGCCCGGCGGGAGAGGGGGAAGACACCAGCAACCAAAGCCGCTCCCAGGGGTACAGTTGGGATTGTGGAGTCCGCTGCGACACCTTCCAAGGTGGGGAAGGGGCACAAGAAAACCGGCAAGTCTGGGAAGATCAGCACAGCGGGGAAGACCGCCATCAGCCCCGCTGCCCAGGAGGCGACTGCCAGCAGCCACACTGCCCCAGACAGGACCGCCAGCAGCAGCCCTGTTGCCCAGGAGGCGACCGCCAGAAGCCTCACTGCCACAGACAGTACCGGCAGCAGCTGAACCGCTGCCAAGGACACCGCCGCCACAAGCACCGCTGCCAAGGACAACGCCGCCACAAGCACCGTTGCCAAGGACACCACCGCCACAAGCACCGCTGGCAAAGACACCACCCCCACAAGCACCGCTGCCAAGGACACCGCCGCCACAAGTACCGCAGGCCCATGAGTGCCAAAAGCTCTGACGCTACTGAGGCTGCCACGAGCAGGATGAAGCACTCTGGGCACAAAGCCCCCTCCAGAACCAGTGGAAAGATACATCCACTACCTCAGTCCTTGGCAGGATGAAGTACTCTGGGCACAAAGCTCCCTCCAGAACCAGTGGAGATTGACATCCACTACCTCTGTCCTTGGCAGGATGAAGCACTCTGGGCACAAAGCCCCCTCCAGAACCAGTGGAGATTGACATCCACTACCTCTGTCCTTGGCAGGATGAAGCACTCTGGGCACAAAGCCCCCTCCAGAACCAGTGGAGAGATACATCCACTACCTCAGTCCTTGGCAGGATGAAGTACTCTGGGCACAAAGCCCCCTCCAGAACTAGTCGAGATTGACATCCACTATCTCAGTCCTTGGCAGGATGAAGCACTCTGGGCACAAAGCCCCCTCCAGAGCCAGTGGAAAGATACATCCACTACCTCAGTCCTTGGCAGGATGAAGCACTCTGGGCACAAAGCCCCCTCCAGAACCAGTGGAGATTGACATCCACTACCTCAGTCCTTGGCAGGATGAAGCACTCTAGGCACAAAGCCCCCTCCAGAACCAGTGGAGACTGACATCCACTTGAGAGACTGTGGCTTTGCACTCCCCAGGATATAGCAGTGGACAAACCACTCACTTGAGAAACTTGAGAGACTCTGGCTTTGCACTCCCCAGGATTGAACAGTGGGCAACCCACCCACTGGAGAGACTTGAGAGACTGTGGCTTTGCGCTCCCCAGGATTGAACAGTGGGCAAACCACCCACTGGAGAGACTTGAGTGACTGTGGCTTTGCACTCCCCAGGATATAGCAGTGGGCAAACCACCCACTTGAGAGACTTGCAAGACTGTGGCTTTGCACTCCCGAGGATATAGCAGTGGGAAAACCACCCACTGTAGAGACTTGTGAGAGACTGTGGCTTTGCACTCCCCTGGATATAGCAGTGGGCAAACCACCCACTGTAGAGACTTGAGAGACTGTGGCTTTGCACTCCCCAGGATATAGTAGTGGGCAAACCACCCACTGTAGAGACTTGAGAGACTGTGGCTTTGCACTCCCCAGGATTGAACAGTGGGCATTGAGCCCTCTCGTGGATTTGGTGTCGTGCACTCAACTGGCTGAGGTGCCCACCCTTTCCCTTCCCCCTGAGGTGCCTGTTTTATTTCTATCTGATGCCCCTGCAGTGTTCTCTCCGTCTTGTTCGGGTATCTTGTGTGGGCCTCGCCCATGCCTTTTGGGCCCAGTGATCCACGGACTATGATGGTGGACTCCCTTGGACTTGTGTTCTTGGTGTATTTAATTGTATATAGTATAAATGTATATATTTGTAAATATTTTGGATGTATGTAATTGAATATATCACAATAATTCGACTCATTTCCTTTTGTCCTTGCATTCTTGCACGGGGGGTTGGGGGGTGTAACTGTGATGTATCATGATGTATTAGCGTGTGTGTTGTAGTGGGTGAGGGTGGGGGTGGGGGTGTTGCGTGTGTGTGTTACTGTTTTTTCCTTCCCCCCTCTCCTGTGTCGTAGGTGCAGTACTCACCGAGGTCTTCGCCGCTGGCGTTCGTGCTCCTGGTAGAGGAGCAGGAAGATAAAGGCTGGAAAAATTTGGAGCTCTAGTTCCATGGCGTCCTGGTTCCTCATGGGTTGTGTAGAGGTGAGCGTTTTCCCTTCGAAGTCCTGTTTCCGCCGTGTTTTTGTACGCGGTGAATCCGCCCCGGAAAAGGTGGCGGATTGGTGGGTTGTAATTCTGTGGGCAGTACATTGTCCTCCGCCTGTCTGTTGGCGGTGACCGCCGCTGTGTTTGTTTGTACTGCCGTGGTGGTCGGAGTGTTAAAGTGGCTGTCTATGTTGGCGGTTTCCGCCATGGTTGTAATTCCATTTTTTTTACTGCCGGCCTGTTGGCGGTCTTACCGCCGCTTTAACACCGACCGCCAGGGTTGTAATGACCACCATAGTGTTGTAGTATTTATACGAATAAATGGAGCTTTAGGGAAAGCATCCCTACCAATAAATGTTTTTGCTTTAAAACAAAGAAGTAATTACAGTTGATGTACCAGGTTTAAATTTTAAATATAGTTGAAAAGCCTTTCAGGGTAATAAAACAATTCCTGTAAATCTTTAAAAATATATTTTTGGTTAAGAAGGTCACAGCTATATACCAAATTTGTAATGTGTATTAGCTGAGACTTTAATAGTGGCCAATATGTAATGAGTCAGCAATAACAACATAGATGTTATGGGGGTGTGTGTTCTGATCCTGGAGATCCCCACTTTTAGTTTCCCTTGATAGTGATCCCCCTGCGTGTAGACATGAGTCTTTGTTTCATTAAGCTGCAGGACTGAAATATTAACTGGAGAGAAGTAAGTAAAAGTAGGAGCAGGTCAGAGTTAAGAGGCTGCATTGTCTTCCCGGGTCTTGGCTTAGAGTTGCACCCTATTGGTAGGGTGAAAACTCCCCTTATATATTTCCTGTTACTGTGCAGAAACACACTGCAAGTAATGTACAGTACGAGTTAGACCCCTTGTAATAGGAAGTAACTGCAGGCACAGTATTCCTTATCCTTTATGGGTAAACCCATATATTTTCCACCTGCTCCAGGACTACTGTGTGGTGTGGCATGGAGGAAGAGTATAGGGACAGAAGGGGGATAGTAGTTCTGACAGGTGGATCGTTATATGCTACCTCTGGCCAGAGAAAAAGGTTGGAAAGGGTATTGGTTCCTGAAGCATGGCTGATTCCACTCCCTGTCTCATAATCAGGTTCTAAATATGTACAACATTTGTTTGTATATTGAGTTTTGACATACTTTCTATGGAACGAAAAATTACGAAAGACCACAAAGCAGAGTTTATTGGTAGGCATGGCTTGAGATCTTTCAGGCATTACCCATATCTTGTAAGTAATGGAAAAACCCTTAGAAGAGATATAGCCTACTATGCGATATGGCAGTGGCCTATGTTGACGTAGCTGAGAATCCTGCAGCAGCTTTGCCTCCTCTATGGCGGAGGAGCGTTGTGTGTCCGCCTGCAACAGTCACTGCCAACCTTTAATGACAAAACGATAATAAACTATGTTTATCATTGTTTGGGTGTTAAAGGTGAAAAGCCATGAGGGATGATGGGGATGAGAGGAGGGCACTGTCCATTCCCCTCAGTGCGCATCATGCGCACTGTACTCTCTCTGGCCTGACACTGTATTGCCAGGCTGGAGAGAGCAAGAACAGGCTCCCAGTCAGCCAATCCTAAAGCTACTCTGAGCAGTGTCAGGATTGGCCGTAGGCCTCCTGTGATCAGGAAGAAGGAGTGGTGGTGTGGCAGGAGCAAGGCCCGTAAGTTTGTATTTTTTACTATTTTCTTTTTTATTTTAATAATATCTACACCCTTCTCCCCCGCCACACGGCACCCCACCTCTTTTAACCCCTGCGGGCTGCGACTGGAATCCCGCGCCTAATTTATGAAATGCCTACTTAGATAAAACCTTCTTGTACCAATTATAACTAATACCAGCAAAGCAGCAAGTTACTTCTTTAACAATTTATTGTTTGTTTAACCAGGGCCATGAGCAATAATGAATTTGGGAAAATACATGCACAATATCTAGCTCTTTATGTTTGAATGCAGCTCAACGGAAAGCAGAGTCACACCCACACATGGCCTCTTTACCAGCCAACCATCTAGCATTGCATGAGAACATCTAGCTGCACTCAACTTATCACCCCATCCCCTCACTTTGCATATGTGTGCTAGCCTTCAATTGATTTCTGAGGCTTTCAAATTTGTAACAAGCACCTTCTATTTAAATGTATCAGTATGAGGGGATAGTTAAGAAGGTCACAGAAATAAATGTGGCATTTTCCTGGTTAACGTTCAAAATGTTGCTAGGTCCCTTAAACAGTCAGCCAATAGTCCTACTTGGCCAAGGAACCTGGGTACACCCCTACCTCCTTTGTGTGTTGGGCAGCTGCATTCTCGCTTTTCCCACTTGTTGAATTCAAGTGTGCATTTCTACAATAAACTAATTATCATTTTGGGGGTTCAGCTAGTCTTATAGAGATGGAAAATAACTCCTCAGAGTAACCCTTTCCCCATTTTCCAAAGTGGCAGCTATAATAGAGGAAGACAAGACATATATAGAAATGAAACAAATAATAAGGATTTTTTATCCTTTTATGTATACACCCAAAAAAAATTATGATCTGAATATGAAAAAATGTTTATCACTCCTGATTTAAACACATTTTCATAGTTCACTTTATTTATTTATTTCACCAATTGCTCGTAATACATTTACAGAATTTTGAACAATTGAGTAGAGCATATCCACAGGAACATCTTTTTGTAGCATAGGTTTTGCAAGTACATGCACTTGTAAGTTCTATGGCTAGAGGCTTTAGACATTTTGTAGGCTTTAGCAGCCCATCAATATCTTACCAATCAAATTCACACTGAATTTTCTCTACATATGCATGATCCAAAACATTTACATCTTCTGATCAAGTAGAATGCTCTTTTAATGTGTCCGTGCACACAATATGACGTCAGTCGAAGGTCACTTAGCGGGACTGATCTCTTGTGCTCACTGTACCGAAGACCGTCAAATGTGTGACACTCAGAAGTCATTTTCCAAACATGCACAAGGTATTTTTGTACGTCTTTAAAGTCACATTTTTCTTCTGTCTCAAGAAATCCTCTTAGAAACTTCACAGGTTCAGCAGTTAAAGCTCCAGTCTTTGTTTACATTTTTTTCATAGTGTCATCACCTGTAATAATATGAGCCTTAATAAGAACACTGGGAATCTCTAGGACAAGTTTCTTGCACGGAATAAGAAGCAGGATTAAGTGTCTTTTCTTGCCTGTTCCATAACGTATCCATAACTCTGACAATTCTTGACTTATGTACATTGCAACAAATCTAGGTAGCAAAATAATTACATCTGTGTCATTTGACAACACGATGACTCGATTGGAACCATTTCAAACAGCACACTTAACATGTGGCACAATAAGAAGGCCAGATTCCCCCAATTTGCTGTTAAGTTCCTGAACAATATGGCCCGTACCTTTTGAATATATCGCTGCAGGCACCAACTCCTCATTGACAATCATTCCACATGCAATAATTGGGAATTCAGTGTTCACTGAAGCATCCTCAATGTTATAGCGAGTTACCATCTCCAAGTTCATCTTGTTCTATGTGGATGACGAAAATTTATTAAGTTGCACAGGCATAGTTGTCTAATTATTGATGCAGGAA
This sequence comes from Pleurodeles waltl, assembly GCF_031143425.1. Taxonomy (NCBI): domain Eukaryota; kingdom Metazoa; phylum Chordata; class Amphibia; order Caudata; family Salamandridae; genus Pleurodeles; species Pleurodeles waltl. The sequence continues at coordinate 1,259,827,976 of NC_090440.1, read as the reverse complement.
AGGTCAATTGTTCCACTTGTAGACTTTCTTCTGATTCTCTCACATCTTTGAAAGATAGTTCAAGATAACAGTCAAAGACAATGTGCAGTTCTTGCAAGGAGCACACTGACTTTGATATCTGTAAACATTCTCAATGACCTCTCTGCAGTTTTGCATGGATTAAATCTTGACCATGCGCAATTGTGGCATATAGTCCACAACAACAGCTGTTTTCAATGAGGACACCTTTTTGAATCAAAATTCTCCTTTCCTTCTCTACATCAGTCTCTCTGTGTGCTTCAAAAGTTGTTTTTTGTAACCTGTTTTGTTGTGACTGGTTGGACAAAACTGAGTATGGCAATTAAAGCATGAACATTTAGCTTTAGTGATTATGCCAAACAGCTTTTCTATCTCAATACAAATCTCTCCTCCTTCAGTTCTGCATATAGTTTAGATCCATGTTCGAGGACATCTAGTAGACATGCCTTTATATCGTTATCCACATATTGATTGGTCACAAAGTTGTGTAGTTGCACAGACTGAGTAATTTTAAAGGGGGTTCCTTGCTGCTCTATGAAATGAAGAATGCTGTCAACATGTTTATTAAAATATTCCCCTGTCTCTCCCACAAGTTCGTGCTGAGAAACAGTTTCACGATGGTTCATTCATTTTGAATTTGTCATCTCTCTGAAAACATTGCAAATAGAAATGACTTCATGGTAAACTAGCTTCCATTGAGCAACATATTCACTTTTACATGTCTGACCAACATTTCCCTTGCTTTTCTGTGATCTCTGGATCATCTATTCCAGTTTAATATTTGGAACCACAACATTGAACCTCCCCTCCCTGTCTTTCACCACAAAATGTATTTGGATCAATTTTATGTAGAAGTATTGTTTTTCCACTTCTAGCTTCTTCACTCTTTTCGAGATACCATGACCCATATCTTAGATAGTTTATGCATTTGAATTCGCGAAACACAGTAATCAGTGATTCCGCAGTCTTCAAGGGCAGCTCCCAATCACATTCCCATTCAGCATGTACCAAGTTTTTCACTAGAGCTATCAAGTGTAAAACATGTCTCCAATAGTTTCAAATTTTTCTTCGCATTCTTTGACAAACTCTACAAACTAAGGGGCAGATTTATGGAAAGTGGTGCTGCCACTTTTCCTGCGCCCTTTAGCCCCCCTACTGCCACCATGTGTATGCCATATTTGAAATACGGCACACCCTGGTGCAGGGTAGGGGGCAATAGCATAATCTCTCATGATGCTATTAATGTACTTTGCAGGAGTAGCGACAAGATATTGGCGCTACTCCTGCAGAGAACATAGGGCCCCATTCTAAAGAATGGAAGCCCCCTTTTAAAGCTCATGAGCAGGCATTAAAAGTGCTGTAAAAAATGGCACAAGGAAAGGTCACAGATTTCCTTATGCCATTTTTCCAGTTCCCCTAACGGGGCAACGCCCCCCCGTTGCATACAATATGCCTGGTGCCTGACCCTGTTAATATGGCACGGGGATTTCAGCCTCCTTGGGCCATATTAACATAAAAAATAATGACGTTAATGTATCACAAGGTGGCGCTAGGGCATTATAAATATGCCCCATGGTTTTCAGGTTCTCTGATTTTGAATGAAGTGTATCGAAAACTGCCTGGCTTTGCATTATGTCTTTTGAAATAAGTGCACCATGTACCTAGTTCACTTCTGAGGTGATATATGGAAAAACAAATTTGTCATTCTTGTTCCAGAAAGCATTCCAACTAAGTGTTTCTATAGCCTCAAATATGATGAGCATAACTTGTAAAGAACTAACATACTGGGTTCCACTCAATACTGATTGCACAGTTTTGCTTCTAAAGATTTCAGACTCAATAAGTGCATCTCTATGCCACATTGGAGATCAGAGCATGAATTGTAGCCTACGGAAGAACTGGCTTTTTTTAATCCTTCAGTCCGCACCCAATAAGCGATATGATAGATTCAGTTAAATTAGGTTTGTGGACCGCAGCATCAGGTAGAAAAAGAACCATGTCCTCAGCCACTTGGAAACTTTCTCAAAGACTCGGACATGTTAATGGATTCTAATGAATTTATACCCGTTGGCAAGGCAGTTGGGTTATACGTTTTCAGCTTAGATTGTTTATGCCTAGAACTGACACAGCTTGTTCTCCAACAGCTACTTCATTCATATAGTCTTGAAAAAGCACCATGGCAACATCATCATGTGTTGGATGTTCCAAACAAAGAAACACCATCTTCTAAATAAAAAATCCACTTTGGAGCTAGCCATATACAAATAAGTCTTGACCCTGTACCTCATGGGAACACTCCAGCCCAAACTACCATGCCAGATACTCTCTAGACAAAGACAAACATCTGGGAACAAGATTAAGCAATTCACCCATGATCAACCATGTTAGCTTCAATCTAGTGGCATAGCAAGCACGGGACCCACATCTGGGCATACCCTTCCGACTTAGGGCGAAAAATGAAAAAACAACAGATGATGGACAGAATACAGAACAAATCAAACATTCACCCCAAGTCACAGATCTACTTTTAATCCATCAGTTGTTTTGTTTGCCATGCCATTCCAGTTTGGACCCACCATATGCAAATCAATCTTGACCCTGTTGCCCATGGGAACACTCCAGCCCAAGCTGCCAGGCCAGGTCCAGATTTGTGACTGGTGAATGTTTGATTTGTTCTGAATTCCGTTCATCATCTGTTGTCCTGGAATTTGTCACCCTAAGTGGGAAGGGTATGCCAGACTTGGGTCCCGTGCTCGCGATGCCACTGGATTCAAACTAGCTTAGCAGATGAAGGGTGATATCCTGAAAATTATCCCAGTATGTTTGTTTCTGGTCCAGGGAGGACCTAGCTTGGTAGTTTATACTGCACTGTTCCCATGGATAACAGAGTTAAGACTGGTTTGTATATGGCTAAGTCCAAATGCAAATGGCATGGCAAGCAAAAAAAAACGAAGAATTAGACCCAGATCTGTGATTGGGGGTGAATGTTGGATTTGTTCTGCATACCATCTATTATCTGTTGTTTCTGCATTTATTGCCCTAAGTGGGAAGGGTATGCCCAGACATAGGTCCTGTGCTTGCTTTGCTACCAGATTCAAGCTGGCTTGGCTGATGAAGGGTGATACCCTGAAACTAGTCACATGGTTTGCTTGTGTCTGGTTCTGAGAGGACCTGGTCTGGCAGTTCAGGCTGGACTGTTCCCATGGGGAATAGAGTCAAGACTGATTTGCATATGGCTGGATCCAAACTGGAATGGCATGGCAAGCAAACAAAACTGAAAGCAAAAAAACTGATGGATTAAACCCAGATCTGTGACTGGGGAGAATGTTTGATTTGTTCTGCGTACGATCCGCCATCTGTTGTTTTTGCATTTATCGCCCTAAGTGGGAAGGGTATGCCCAGACCTGGGTCCTGTGCTTGCTATGCTACCAGATGGAAGCTATCTTGGCTGATGAAGGGAGATACTCTGAAACTAGTCACATGGTTTGCTTGTTTGTGGTCTTAAGAGAACCTGGTTTAGCAGTTTAGGCCGACCTGTTCCCATGGGGTATAGAGTCAAGACTGGTTTTTATATGGTTGGATCCAACCTGGAATAGGATGGCAAGCAAAAAAACAGATGTGTTAAACCCAGATCTGTGATTCGGGGTGAGTATTTGATTTGTTCTGCTTTCTGTTCGTCATCTTTTTTTTTTTGCTTTTATGGCCCTAAGTGAGAAGGGTATGCCCAGATGTGGTGCCTGTGCTTGTTATGCCACAAGATTCAAGCTAACCTGTCTAACGATGGGTGGTACTCTAAAACCTGTCCTAGGATGCTTGTTTCTGGTCCAGAGTCGGCCTGGCCTGGCAGTTTGAGCTGGACTGTTCCCATGGAGAACAGGGTCAAGACTAATTTGCATTTGGTTAGGTTCAAACTGAAATGGCATGACAAGCAAAAAATCTGATGGATTAAACCCAGATCTGTGACTGGGGTGAATGTTTGATTTGTCCTTCATTCCGTCCATCATCTATTGTTTTGGCATTTATTGCCCTAAGTGAGAAGGGTAATCCAGATGTGGGTCCCGTGCTTGCTATGCCACCAGCTTCGAACTAGCCTGGCTGATAAAAGATGATACTCTGAGTTCAGTCCCTGGATGCTTCATTCTGCTCTGTGGAGGACTTGGCCTGGCAGTTCAGGCTAGACTGTTCCTATGGGGAACATGGTCAAGATTGATTTTCGTATGGCTGGGTCAAAACTGTAATGACATGACAACCAAAAAACTGAGGGATTAAACCCAATTCTGTGACTGGGGGTCAGTGTTTTATTTGTTATGCATTTCGTTCATCATCTGTTGCTTTTGCATTTATTGCCCTTGGGCCCTGATTTATAGTTTTTGACGCTAAACTGCGCTAACACGGTTTAGTGTCAAAAAGTATACCACCGGCTAGCGCCATCACAAGACGTGGGCAGAGCGTCATATTTATGGTATGCTGTTAGCCGACGATAAGGCCCGGTTAGTGTCAACATATTTGATGCTAACCAGGTGGGGGAGGCGTAGGGAAAACTGGAGGTTGTGCGTCAAAGAATGGTGCTAGTCGGGTTAGAGTCAAGAAAATGACTCTGACCTGATTAGCGTCATATTTCAACACACAACCCCCATGGACAGTAAAGACAGGAGTCATGCCCCCAAGCCCAATGGTCATGCCCAGGGAACTGATGTCCCCTGGGCATGGCCATTGAGCCCAGTGCCATGTAGGGGGGCCCAAGTATGGCGCTTACATTTTATTTTGAATATATTCACCTCTACTGACCTCTGCTTACCTGGGAGGGGTTCCTCCATCCTTAGGTGTCTTCCTGGTGTGGGTGGCAGTGTCCTTGGGGCCAGGGAAGGGCACCTGTGGGCTCCTTCCATGGTCTCTGACCATGGAAATAGACCCACAGGTCCCCTAACGCCTGCCCATACCCAGGTGTTAAATAATGGCACGAAGCAGGCTTAGAGCCATTATTTAAGGCTTCCATCCTCCTGTGAATAATGTTAGCACAGGGATAAATATGGTGCAAGGTCCATAGCGTTGTTTTCTGCACGGGAACACCTACCTTGCATCTTATTGACGCAAGGTAGGTTTTCACGTCAAGAAAATGACTTACACTCCATAAATCTGGCGCTAGACATGTCTAGCGCCAAAGTATGGAGTTAGGGTTGTGCTGAATTAGCACAAAAAAATAATAACACTAATTCGGCACCAACCGAGTATAAATATGCCTCTAAGTGGGAAGGGTTTTGCCCAGACGTGTGACTCGTGCTTGCTATCCCACCAGATTCAAGCTAATCTTGCTGATGAAGGGTGATACTCTGAAACCGGTCCAATGATGCTTGTTTCGGGGTCCAGAGAGGAACTAGGACCTGAGTTATGAAACGTCAGCACTGCCTTTGCTGCATTTTTTTATGCAAAAGCAGCGCAAGCTTACAAAATATAATTGTTGGACCACGGTCAAGACTGATTTGCAAAGGGCTGGATACAAACTGGAATAGCATGACAAGCAAAAAAACTAATGGATTAAACGTAGATCTGTGACTGTGGGTGAATATTTGATTTGTTCTGCTTTCCGTCCATCATCTGCTGTTTTTTGCATTTATCGCCCTAAGAGGGAAGGATATTCCCCGCCGATGGTGCTATGCTTGCTATACCACCAAATTCAAGCTAGCCTGGCTGATGAAGAGTGATGTTCTAAAATTGGTCCCAGGATGCCTGTTTCTGGTCCAGAGAGAACATGGTCCGGCAGTTCCTGCTGGACTGTTTTCATGGGGAACAGTGTCAAGAATGATGTGCATATGGCTGGATCCAACCTGGAGTGGCATAGCAAGCAAAAAAAACCTGATGTTGTAAACCCACATCTGTGATTGGGGGTGAATGTTCTATTTGTTCTGCATTCTCTCCATCATTTGTTGTTTAAGCATTTGTTGGACTTTTTTGCTTATGTAGGGTCATCCCCAGTCTTTTTGCCTCCTGCCTCCTAATTTGTTTGACCTGTTACTGTTGGCTTTTGAACTCTGAGCACTTTGCCACTGCAAACCAGCGCTAAAGTGCATATGCTCTCTGGGTAAATTGTATGGTTAATTGGTTTATCCATGATTGGCATATTTGATTTGCTGGTAAGTCCCTAGTAAAGTGCACTAGAGGTGCCCAGGGCCTCTAAATTTGTTAATCAAATGGCACTAGTGGGCCTGCAGCACTGGTTGTGCCACCCACATAAGTAGCTCTGTAATCATGTCTTAGACCTGCCACTGCAGTGTCTGTGTGTGCAGTTTTAACTGTAAATTCGACTTGGTAAGTGTACCCACTTGGCAGTCCTAAACCTTCCCTTTTCTTACATGTAAGGCACCCCTAAGGTAGTCCCTAGGTAGCCCCAAGTGTAGGGTGCAGTGTATGGTTAAGATAGGACATATAGTAATGTGTTTTATATGTCCTGACAGTAAAGTATTACTAAATTTGTATTTCATTGTTTGCAAGGCCTGTCCCTCTCATAGGTTATCATGGGGGCTACCTTTAATTATGATTAAAGTGTAGATTCCCGTTGGGCGTGGATAGACATCTGGAGTTTGGGGTCTCTGAGCTCACAATTTAAAAATACATCTGTTAGTAAAGTTGATTTTAAGATTGTGTGTTTGAAAATGCCACTTTTAGAAAGTGAGCATTTTCTTGCTTAAACCATTTCTGTGTATCTGCCTGTTTGTGGACTCCCTGTCTGGGCAGTTTGGCAGTTGGGCTGGTTGCACCTCTCACTAGACAGTGACACAAAGGGAGCTGGGGTGTAGTCTACATTTCCTGATGAGCCATCTGTGCTAGGAGGGAGGGGAGGAGTGGTCACTTACACCTGAAAGGGCTGTGCGTGCCCTCACACAATGCAGTCTCCAACCCCCTGGTGTGTGTCTGGGGCCTGGCCTGGGCAAGGCAGGATTTCACAAACAAGAGAGACTTTCCTTTGAGGTAAGCTTACTTCAAAGGGCAAAATGGGTATAAGAAGGGCACCCAAAACCACAGACTTTAGAACGCTTCTGTAAACCAAGAGGAACCTCTGCCTGGAGAAGAGCTGAAGAGCAGAGGAAGAAGAGCTGCCATGCCTGTGACTGTGCTTTGTGGAGCTATCCTGCAGTTGCTGCTTCTGCCTTTGCTAGAGGACAAAGACTAGACTTTGTGTTGCCTTCCTTCTTGTGAATATCTCCAAGGGCTGTATTTAGAGCTTGTCTCCTGTTGTTTGAAGTCTCAGGGACAGCAAAGACTTCTCTCTGCCAGCACCTGGAGTCTCTGGAGAGACTCCTACTCTGCCAAGTGGTGCCCATCCAGTTCCTGGGACGCTGAATGGAGAAGCTGGCAGCCCAAGAGTGAGAATTCTGCTCACAGACCACCGTGCGGGGAAAAGATCAACGCAACTCCGATCTGCAACTGAAAAATCAGCGCACCCACCTGCAAAGCGCCCGGAAGAATGACGCCCATGACTGGAGAAACGACGCGCTGCATCGCTGACGGAGGCTGGTGAGATCGCAACCCACGCTGCGTGGTTTTCATATCATGGTGCAGCTGAATTTCTGACGCAAACACCGCTGGGCGTCTAAAAACAACGCAAGGCCTGCCCGGACCCGAAAGTGCTGACTGGATTGAAGTATCGCTCTCCTGCGAAGAGAAGAAACGTTGCACGCTGACTCGACTAAAGGAGAAATGACACAAGGGCTCGCTTGTGAGTGAAATCGACGCATCGCAAGCCCTTTTTGACGCACACTCACCTGTGCAGGATTATTTTTGACGCACCCAAGGTACATTTTCACACTAACAGCGTTAGTGTGTGTTTAAAATTAGATGAAGACTCTTTTTGCTAACTTGACTTTTGTATTGTGGATTTTTGTCGTTTTGGTCTTGTTTTGTTTTGATAAATATTTTTTATTTTTCTAAACCTCTGTTGTGCCATTTTGTAGTGTTTTCATTTATTTACTGTGTGTGTTGGTACAAATACTTTACACCTAGCACTCTGAGGTTAAGCCTGCCTGCTCGTGCCAAGCTACCAAGGGGGTGAGGGGGGTTAGCTGAAGGTGATTCTCCTTTACCCTGACTAGAGTGAGGGTCCTTGCTTGGACAGGGGGTAACCTGACTGCCAACCAAAGACCCCATTTTTAACAGCATTCAAGTACAGAGCAATTTTTAAAAAGAATACAACTGAGGACATAGTTCCTGGGTCAGCCAGCATCTGGAGGTAAAGGAAGCTCGGTGTAATTTGTTAGAAACCTCTTGATTTTAAGAGGGGGAACAAATAACTTCTTTGAGGATAATTGTACATCGGACAAAATAGCACCAGACGGTCCAGGTTCTGCAGTATGATACCATTAGAGGGACAAGTTAATATAAAGTTGGAATCAAACTGGCCAGGGGGAAAACAAATACTATGCTCTATTGAGCCCAGCCGAAACCTTTGTAGAAGTAATCTCTCTCAGGGATTTTTTACCAAGGTGAGATAAGGCTATAAACCAGGATTGGTTTGAATAATCTTACTGGCTTTAATAGTAGTTTTCTCAAAGGCCCTAGTTTTCCTTATTTCTGTGGCTAAGTTAAAAAAAAGCTCTTTCTCCCTTTTCCTGTCAGCTTTAACAATAGACTGGGGGGCATACTATAATTCCTGATAACCCTCATTGAAAGCCAGGTTTCTAACATGGGATAGCCACAGAATTGTATGCCCCAGATCACAAATGGGAAAATCTTGTATTATTCCCTGTTAAAGGAAGTGTGGTCCCTGCACCAGATAGAAATCTATAAGAGGAGCGCGGCTAGTTTAATAAGATCTTCAACAAATCCCAAACCCAACTCATCATGGACAAAAAAGCTAGGACTCATAGGACCAACCCAAATTTTCACAGAACCGGTTCTCTTCCTGCTGCATTTTGGTCCAGTTATGATATCCCCAAATAGCAGCACCATAAGTAAGTACAGACAAACAATTCATCCTGTAGATTTGCAATAAGGGAACTACAAGTTTGTTACCAATAGTTGCAAAAAACTTCAAAAGGGCACCACATGCATTGTTAAAGTGCTGGCACTTAACAGCCTGACAGAGGGTCCAACTTCTATGTTGTTCGAAGGTGACTCCCAAGTATGGAAAGGAACTAACCCACAAAACAGCTCTACCCTTAACAGTCAAAGGCCTAGTTTTGGAAGACAAATTCCCACAAACCATTAAATGGGTTTTGGAGATATTGGTATCCCAATCAATAGCATCCATAAAATGTACAAACAGGTCCACCAAACCCCCTAGCCCATTGGCTGTTTGGAATATCAGAACAGCATCATCTGCATACAGCAGAGCCGGGACAAAAGTAGAGTTAACATTGGGCATGTTCCGTCCATTGAATATCAGGTATTCGTTCAGTCCATCAGTCCATTAATAAACAATTAAAATAGGAGGGGTGCAAAAACACACCCCTGCCCAACCCCTCTAAGGAGATTTAAAGAATCAGTACCCTTCCCACCCTGACCGTATCTAACAGCAGCAGCTATATCAGTGTGTATAGCATATAAATAGTCCACTAGGGTTTTAGGCAATCACATATCAACCAATAAGGACCAACACTTAGACCTATTAACTTAGTCAAAAGCACTGTTTATGTCCATGAATGCTAAGTGGATTGTGCTTTTCTTTGCAACCACATATTTCCCAATCAGCAAATTAAGATTGAGGCACTGTTCCATTTTTCCCTTGCCCTCCCTAAAATCAAACTGCACAGGACTAACGATATTATTAGACTTTGCCCATTCGTCATTCTGACTCAAGATAATTTGTCCTATGACTGAATTTAACAAGGAGCAAACAAATTTTTGAAGACAGGCACAACTGTGTGAATTTCCACTCTTTAGGAATACCCTTAGCTGCAGCTGCGTTGAGGGTGTTGGTGATCAGCGATGCCCAAAACGGAATGTTCATTTTCTATAAATCCATGGAGATCCAAGCGGACCAGGATCCTTGTTGCAGGGGCTGGCCCGACTAGCCTCCCAAACCTCCTCCATGACAAATCTAATATCTAGGGGGAACCTGAGAGTTTCCTCAATGCTATCAGAAGGTCTACTCATGGCCACAGAATAAATTGCAGAAAAATTAGTTAACCAATGCTCGGGAGATACATGTATACCTATGTCCTCAGGGACATCTAGGAGCAAGTTCTTAACCTTAATTATCTCCCAGAATCCCCTGGAATTTCCCTTGATACAGGTATTTATAAGTCGATCCCATACCACTCCCTTTTTTTCCTGTGCTTTACGGCCAACCTATAATTTGCTCTGGCATGAACAATGTCTCCTTGTATTTTTGGCCCGGCATTGAGTGCCTCTCTAAGATGCTTATCAGCAATTCTACAGTCCCAGTCGAACAACCCGGTTTTTCCCTGTCTCCTAGAGGCAGAGTCTCTGCATACTCTGATAGGATAGGTGATCCATAGCCCCAAAAGACACCAGGACCTCTTCTGGAGGAGGGTCCACCATAAGCAGTGGATCCATGAGCTTCCAAAGGTTTCATCAAACTAAAGACTTAAATAAAACAGGGATCTAACAGAAATGACAATAGTTTTAAACCATTTCGATACAGGAATCAAAATGGCCGACTCCTCTTGGGCTCTCTGTCCAGTTCCAGCTACTGCTGGCACATAAAAGCACTCATGTCCATCCACAAAGAATGGGTCACATACCCAAATTTATTGAAGCCAATGATGTTTGGATGATCAGGAGCCTCCAATCTTCCTCCGCCTTCAGGGATGTCAGGGAAAGAAATCAACATGAGCTTGTCCATGTCGGCGCAATCAGAAGCACTGTAACTCTCTCCCTCCTGACTCGAAGCAGAAACCGCTGAAGAAGAGGAAAGGGCAGAAGGCAAAAAGAAGACCCAGAGGCCACCAGCAGGTCAGAGCATCCATTGCCCAGGCATGATCTTCCTTCATCCTGGAGCAATACCTCTCCATCAACACATTTGAACCAGTTGCAAGCAAGTCAATCACCAGAACTCCCCATCTCAGAACAATCTGGAAGAAGACATCCGGATAAAGGCAGAAGCACATTGAATAAGGAATCCTTTTGCTCAGAGAATGTGGCACGATGTTGGAAGACCCTTCAATGTGAACTGCAGAAATTGAGATGAGCATCTTCTCCGCCTACTGAAATAGCTTGTCAGAAATATGCACCAGAAAAGGCAATCATGTCCTTCCCTGTTTGGTCTGATGCACGTTGGTGGTGATGATGTCTGTATGGATTACCACCACCTAACCTGATGTCTGAAAGAAAAATGCCTTGAGAGAGTGAGGCACTGCCTCCAACTTATCCAATTCAAGGACTTTCTGCTCTGTGCAAAAGATTAAACTCCTTGAACGTGGTGAAAACCGAGCTACGACCCCCATCCCAGGAGACTGGCACCTGTTGTGATGATGATGGGAGAAGGAAGAGAAAGAGGAGTAGCCTATAGAAGATTTGCCTGGAACCAGCCACCACTGCAGTTGATTCCAGAAGCTTGATGAAAGTGAAATTGTATGAACCAAAATGAGCAAAGTAGGGGGGGTCCATAATGCCAGAAGAATTCTTGCAGACTTTTCTAGATGGAAATGATGAACCTTTGCCCACAGAACCAAGGAAATTGTGGCCACTAAATCTTCCTGAACTTGGAGGCAAGAAAAATAGTGGGGTTTTCTCATGCCAAGAGGTCTCTCAAGTGTGCCTTATTCTTCACCAATTTTGGGGCAGATTTATGGAAAGTGGCGCTACACAGAGTGTAGTGGCACTTTCCCTGTGCCCCTTAGCACCCCCCTACCGCCACCAAGTGTGCACCGTATTTAAAATACGATGCACCATGGCACAGGGTAGGGGGCAATAGCTTCATTTCTCATGACGCTATTGATGTACTCTGCAGGAGTAGCTGAGAAATATTGGCACTACTCTTGAAGAGTACATAGGACCCCATTCTAAAAAATGGAAGCCCCCTTATAGCACCTGCTCTTGAGCAGGCATTAAAAGTGCTGTAAAAATTGGCATAAGGAAATCTCATAGACTTCCTTACGCCATTTTTCCGGGTCCCTTAGCGGGGGAATGCCCCCTTTGTATACATTATGCCTGGTGCAGGCATAATGTAGTGCAAAGGGTTACAGAGTGGGGCAATTCATGCATTGCGCCACCCTGGAAATATGGCGCGGGGATTTTCGGCCTTGTTGGGCCATATTAACATCATGTTAATGTTTTGCAAGGTGGTGCTAGGGCATTATAAATATGTACCTTTGTTTGTGGAAAAGTCTCTACTCACAGATTAGTATGAAACCGAGCCACTAAAAAAGGTTGATCTTGTGATGGGAGGGCCGCTGTTTTTTTCCAGTTGATTACAAATGCATGAAGTTGAGGACTTCAGTGGTATGGGCACAACTGTTCTGATTGAGTATGAATTAGTAGATCATCTAGCTAAGGGTGCAGAAAGATGCCTTCCTAATGTATGAAGGTGATTAAATGTGTGAAACTTTCGTAAAGACCCCTGGGGTGGACTTCAGCCCAAAAGGGAGGTCTGCAAACTGAAAGTGTTGATGTCCTACCGCAAAACACAAATGTCTTTGGTCTGCTAGTGCAGTAGTAATGTGGAGGTAAGCATCTTCTAAATCTATTGATGTAAGAAAGTCTCCTTCCTTGAACCTAGGAATGATTGTTTGCAGCATGATCAATTTGTTTACTCTTTTAAAATTCAGCACTGGACGAAACGTTCCTGAAGCTTTCTGAACCACAAACAGGACAGAGTAGGATTGCATCTTGTGTTCTGCAGGGGGCACTCTCAAAATTGCCTTGTTTTTGAGGAGTTCTGGAATCCTGTACAAAAGGGCTTTGCATTTTTCCTTGAACTCATGATCCTCAAGGTCTGCAGAGAGACAAACCCAACCTCCTACCTGACCTGAAGCTACTGGCCTTTCTGAACAGTAAGGATTTCTTCTTAGAAGATCTCAGTTAATCAGTGAACTCAGTCTTTTTACATACATTACAATTAAATCGCTTGTTGCAGTAATAATATTGTAGTCCTTTTTAAGAGGATATTGGAACAACCCACCCCAGGCCTTTTGAGGATAAGTGGATGAAGAAGCCTTACCATATACGAATGGTGTGTTTCTTATCCTTAAATGCCTTTATCAACCTCTCATCTCGCTTATCTCCAAACAGTTTTCTGCCATCAAAACTCAATTTCAATAAAGAAGACTTCTCTGCTGGATCTGTTCTCCGATCCTGCATCCGAGGACTCCGCCTAGCTGCTACTAGAGCCCTAATAATAACAGAGGATGCTCGAAGAACATCTGAAGAAATGTCTGCCATGTACTTTGCCTGTTGCAGTCTGAGTTGTCTTGAATAGCAGTCGCCGTTCCATCAAAATCTTTCACCAGTGACTGCATGGAATGAACTGCATAGGTTCTGCACTGAAAAACCCTTTTCAAGGCACTTTTGTCCAGCTTTTTGTCTGTAGAGACCATCTGAGAACTGTTTTCAGGACTAAGAGATGTATGCCCGATGAGCATGGCCAAAATAGAACCAATCTTCAAAGAAAGTGGTAAGAACTCATTGATTTCCTCCAGATTATAGAGCTTTTGCACACAATCTTCGGTTCTCAAAAACCAGATCTCACATTTTTGCTGGAAGTGGCATAGAAATAACAGGTGGCTTGGCATATTGAGGGAACTGAACATCCTATTTATCCTGTCCTGGGAAAGGCTTAAGTACCACTTTATGTTGAATATGCCCCAAAATAGCGGAGCCTCTGTTCTCCTTAGATGTTTCCCTTAAGTAGAGGAATCTTGCACTGCCCCTTTCTTTGAACACTTTTCTTTCTCTCTCTCCTTGAGAACATTAGCCACTGTCAAATTAATTATAGTTTGCACCTCATCTGCAGTGCTTAGTGCTGGTTTATCTGGAGTGGGCTGAGTCGATTCGGGAGACCTGATAACCTTTGCAGGAATTTCCCCTACATCATCATCAGAAGAAGGAAAGATAAACCTCCTCTTACACATACGCTTCCCCGACATAGTGACCAAACACACTTACAGCCCAACCAAGTATCTGGACACCCTAAATGAACAAGGTATTCTTAGATACCAACCAGTAAAAACATGAATGTGTCCAGCTTCCCCAACGATCAAGCATATAATGAAAACCGAGGAATTGAAGACTGCCAGTCAATTAAATAAAGAGGTAGCAGCCCCTCTAGGCATCCTCCAACTGTGACAGGGCTCGTGACTGCTGCATCCCTCCAGCACTCCGTAATATCCTTCAACCTGTAAACACAGTACTAGCCACGAGCTGGCCAGTTCATGTCGGAGCCGAATCGTGAGGAACGCCACAAGCAACAGCCCTGCTGTGACACCATCCAACAATTGTCAACTGGGTAAGCCAGGTAAAAAACAGCCAAAACGTGCCCTGCGTACCCTGGCTCTGTTGATTTTGTGGAAATTCTTGGCAATAAAAAAAAACCTCAATGCGCCCGCCTCTCAATGTACAGGTGAAAGCTGTCTGCTTTATGGATACAGAACAGAACAGAATTATTGGTGGAGGAACACTTTCATTTGTCCAGGGAGTTCAGAACTGGCCCTCTGAGGGTGCAGGACTGCTTCAGCACATAAGTAAGGAAAACGAGGTGATGTTTGTTTTTCTGCGTGTTATAGATTTTCACATAGCTTGGTCTCCACAAATCATGCCGGATCACCCCATATATTGAGATGGCAGTGTAACTATTCCCTCACTGCCATTGAAAGACTCTTTCCACCACCACACCAAAGTTGGAAGTAGGTTTAGTATGCTGGTAGCTAAAGAGATAGTTGAAAACATCCAAGAACTAACATTGTGGGCAATGGCTAACACCATCTAATGGCACACATGATAATATTGCAAGAATGAAGTGCACCAGCATCTTAAGACCTTGTTGTAATGAGCTGGAACTGGACCTGCACTCTTAATCACAAGACATCATAGCTTAGATGCCCTGTGCTCTGCTGTGGTGTTTCAGAAAAACTGTGAAGAATGTAAAGGCTGTTAGACATAAGGATCACAAACTGGTTTATCATGTTAATGTCTGCTAGCACAATGTAATGCCGTCGGTCATATTCTAGGGGCTGAAAAAGAGCATTTGAAGGCTATAGAGTAATAGCTTGACGTAGACGAGACAGGTTTTACAATGTTTTGGACAAGTGTTCAGGACAGTAAAAATCAATGCATATTAACAGGGTAGGAAGCATGTGAAGACTGCTGGTGTACAGTCACTGGATTCTGAGCTTTGCAAATTTCCTGTGGGTGGCAAAGCTTTGAATATATTTTGGACCTGATTACGACTTTGGGGGAGGGGATTACTCCGTCCCAATTGTGATGGATATCCTGCTTGCCCTATTACAAGTTCCATAGGATATAATGGACTCATAATTTGGCGGGCAGGATATCCGTCACATTTGGGATGGAGTAATCCCCTCCTCCAAAGTCGTAAAGAGGCCCTTTATCTCTAAACTCAAAATGACAGTGGTGGAAAGGGTAAAATGGGTGGCCCTGGTTTACACAATGCAGGCATGCTTTGAATATGCAAACCATTTCTTATCACTGTGGACTCCTAACCATCTGAAATCAGAGAAGTGCTGATCCACAACTCTGTCCATGAGGTTGATCTCCCATTATGCATGTTTAAACAACTTTAAACAGCAGTATTCATAAATAGACCACGGTAAAATTGCAATCATGTGGAGGTGCTATCACTTTTCACTTCACATATATGTCCATGCATTCACAATGGTTATGGATTACAACTTGCACATCTCCATCTTCACACACTCACATTTCTCTCTCCAGTGTGCATTTAAAATGTGTTCTCTGACTACAGTACATGACCGTACACATAACTTACAAGCCTGGATGCAAAAACCTCACTAAATTTTGTTACACTGTCCTAAGCCTGCTAATCTCTTTAATGTAAAGGAAAATAGTCATACTGAATTAGACATTAGAGTCATCATTGAACAGGCCATTGCCAAAGTCATGATGGGTCTTCTCAAATTATGTGAGAAGACATTGGCCCATATTTATACTTTTTTTAGCGCCGCGCTTGCGCTGCTTTTTGACGCAAAAGTGGCGCAAACTTACATAATACAATTGTATTTTGTAAGTTTGGGCTGCTTCTGGGTCAAAAAGTGGCGCAAATGTGGCGCTAACAATGTATAAATATGGGCCATTGTCTGATGATTGCATGCAATTTGCATTAGACAAAATCTCATAGAACACTAAGGAGCAAAATAAAACAATTCCCTGCAGTGGCAGTTACATTGAACACATTTGCTTATAACAAATCAGATGCTACAAAATATTAAACTGGTTATTCTGTAGGACCTGGTGAGGTTGTTCTTGAAGTTGGCACTCAAAAGTGATGAAGGGCCAGTGAAGTCAAAACCCTGACTATGAATTGATGCCATGGTTGAGGAATTAATTGAGTCATGTATTCTGTTCCAAGGTGCTATTTTGTAATTCACACCATAGGTGCACTCTCAAGTGAGGGTCTACACCATTATAAAGCCTTTGAGTAGAATTCTGTTCTTTTCCCGAAACTCAGTATTTGATAGTTGTTATCAATGTACTGTCTATCATGTACTATGAGGCAAGAGTGGTATCCACTACTCAAACTGAGAGAGCAATTTCCAATCCATGAATTGTTTTAGAAAGTATTGCATCACCTACCACTGCTCTCAATCTGATTGTGCTAGTAAAATACCAGACGGAGAATCCTCAATATCACAGGGTTTGATTTTCTCCACATGTCCTTCAAATTTACATTTCATAGGTCAGAGTGGGAGGTAACACAGCTATGCTGCTTGTTTTCTCCATTCTCAAGTACGCCACCAAACTAATGTGTGCTATAAAGTTTAACTTGACAACTCAGAAGACATACAGATTTCTTACTTATTTAGCAAAGGAGACTGGCAACTCAAACAGTTCTGTGCCTTTTGGAAGAGTCTACTGGGCATATATGTTAGGGCTTACCCTCATGAATAATACTTAAATATTGGCTCATTCGGTTAAATCCCACTGACGTCCATCAAGTTGTCTATCACTTCTTGCCTTTCTTTCAGATTCAGAACATCATCTTGAGGTCCCTTGCAACAAATAAAAGTCTATGTGTCAACAGCATTGGTGTGGTCATGCAAGCCATTAGCTTGAACATTTTTATGGTCTGGCTTGACAGTGAGGAGACGCCAAGCAATTTTGTGAGCATCACTAGAGATGGGCTTTACCTCCACTCACATGTTGGGTACCAGGAGTAAATGTTTTGATTAGGCAGAAGTTGTGTGCTTCCACAAAAATGTACTCGGCCTCACAGCTGTCATCATTTTGTTCATTTATCGAGCTACCTTAGCTTGAACTTTCAGGGGCACACAGATGGCATTGTAATGCTATTAATGTGTCTTAGACAGCGAGATAGTTTGTGGTATTTTTCTCTGGCAGCAGCACAGATGGGAGGAGGGCAATTATTAATTTACATGTTTGTTTAGATCTGACTTGAAAGTACCACTGTCATCTGACCTTTTTACTTACACCAATATAAGCCTACAGTTCTTTGCTGCTACACACATGCATATCTATTCCCATGCTATTTAAATGTAATGCTTCATTTCACCATGCAGTATTTCTTTAAAGCGAAACCCATTCGCACTGAGTAGACTTAATAAAGATGTTTAATAAGGGTGACAGTGGTGCCCCCTATGAGCCTCCGCAGTATGCCGTCTGTCTGAAGTTTAAAAAGCGATAGATTTCACACAATATATCTTTTTAAACAAAAATTACATGAACCAACTTCTGTGGCTACATTATTTCAGTGGCGGGGTCTGGCAACTTTTTTTCTGGCTCACCAATGAAAGGTTGTAGACAGCCATTAACAGCAGTTCATGTTCTGAAAATCAAGGTGTGTGCTTTTATTCAGAAATGTGGGGTTCTGAAAAGGAAAATCAAAAATGTATTTGGTGTTATTTGAGTCATTCAGATTCCCACACTGCACCACATTGTCCAAAAATCCACTAAGAAGTTAACTTCAATTACATATCTTGTGAGTTTCGATATGCTAAGTAGTGTACTGCAGTCCCTGAATCTTTGCAGTGATCTTCTAATGGTACAGGTGGTGGAAAAGACATTGTGCACGGGTCCTCTGTCTGATTTGGGCCAACAGGCTTCAGAAATGCCAATTTTACTTACTCTCCTCTCCCCACATATCTTCTTGGAATGACTTGTCTGATAAGGAGGGGATGGGAATCTACCAGTGGTTAGGGGTGTACCAAATTTAAATCCGTAACGAGGTCAGTCCCCAGAAGGCCCCATTAATCTTAAAGCATTGTGTTCGCATTTCACAACACACAAGGTAAAATCCATCTGAAAACTTATCAAAACCTTTTACATGTTGTGTATTCATGCTATATTAGAAGCCCATGAATACACTTCATTATCTGTGGTGACAGGTGTCAAACTCATTTTCATGATTTCTAAAAGCGTATTGTTTCATAACACATGTGTGATGCCAATTGACAGTCATGGTGCTCTCTGTTCTTTACTGCAACTGAATAGTCACTGAAAAAGGTTAAAGTATGTCATAGTTAGGGTAGGTTCTGAAGACTTAACTTACGGTAGAAAACAAAAATACACAACAGAAATTCACTGGAAGAAAACAAAGGATAAAGTGACTCCATACTTAAGTGCTGGAATGAGTCAAGAGCTAACCTAAAAACCTCAAAACCACTGAAATACACCAGTTTTCATGTAGTCAGATATCTATAAATTGCAACCTCCTCATGCACTGCTTATAGATATATTGAGACTTATGTGTGTATTTTTATTATTTCATAATACCGCTTGTACAGTCAATTCAATAATTGACGCATTTCTACAGTTTAAGGATTTTTTGCATTTTTTAATTTTTCAGAACTCTTGATATAATACATTTATATTATAAATGCACCGACGCAGTTTTGCATCAAAAATATTACTGCCGGCTAACGCCATTTCTTTGCGCTGTACGGGTGTCAAATTTATACTTTGACGCACGGCGGCGCAAACCACAGGTGTGAGTCATTTTCTTGTACTCAAACCACTGCGTCACTTTGTAAAGGAAAACAACATTAACGCAGCGAAAATGACTGTGAGACGGTTTACGATGCCGCAAACCGGATACGTGCAGTTTTTTGATGCAATTGCGTCAAAAAGCGCCGCAAACACTGCAAAATGTGCATAAGAGAGCCAAAATGGATCCCAGATGCTTGCACAGACTCCAGGAAGATGACAACAGACCAGGAACCAGCCAGGAGGACCCACACAAGACCCAGGACGACAGGGAGAAGAAGAAAAGAAAGCGGGAACCGCCAGAAGACCGTACCGCGGTCGAAAGACCGCGGCGGTCATTCTGGGTTTCCCACTGGGCTGGCGGGCGACCGCCAAAAGGCCGCCCGCCAGCCCAGTGGGAAACAGCCTTCCCACGAGGACGCCGGCTCCGAATGGAGCCGGCGGAGTGGGAAGGTGCGACGGGTGCAGTGGCACCCGTCGCGTATTTCAGTGTCTGCATAGCAGACACTGAAATACATAGTGGGGCCCTCTTACGGGGGCCCCTGCAGTGCCCATGCCATTGGCATGGGCACTGCAGGGGCCCCCAGGGGCCCCGCGGCACCCCCTACCGCCATCCTGTTCCTGGCGGGAGACCCGCCAGGAACAGGATGGCGGTAGGGGGTGTCAGAATCCCCATGGCGGCGGAGCGCGCTCCGCCGCCATGGAGGATTCTCAAGGGCAGCGAAAGTCGGCGGTACACCGCAGACTTTCCGTTTCTGGCCGCGGCTGAACCGCCGCGGTCAGAATGCCCAGCGGTGCACCGCCAGCCTGTTGGCGGTGCTACCGCGGTCATTCGCCCTGGCGGTTTTTACCGCCAGGGTTAGAATGACCACCAGTGTCTCTTCAGTGCAGAGGAGCAGGAAATTCTTGTTAAAGAGGTGACGGAACACCAGCACCAACTGTTTGTCACCTCAAAGTTGCCAATCAGTAGGAGAAAGGCAATATGGCAACAAATTGTTGACAAGATCAACAGTGTGGCAGAAGTACGGAGAACAGTCATTGAGTGCAAGAAACGCTGGCATGACTGCAAGAGCAGGACCAAGGAAAAGATGGCCAGGAACAGGAAGGCAGCACTGCAGACTGGAGGTGGGAGTCCAGCACCGCAGGAGGCCCTGGACCACATGGAGGAGATGATCGCAGCTGTCATCCCAGAGGAGATCGTCACAGGGATTCAAGGACAGGACAGCGCAGACTACCAGGAGACAACGCACATGCAGGGTAAGTCGCATGGGGAATTAAAATGCAAAAATGTTCACTGTGAACAGGTGGGGTGGACATACCTACTACACAATGCATGTAAGTCATGATATTCATGGAGTGGAATGGGTAAAGGGGCACGGCACGGGGGCATGACCTGTTCTGAGGAAACCTGGGGCTCACTACTACACAACACCAACAACCTTTGCATGGGGGTATGCTACCATGCCAAGGATGTTGCAAAGGTAAAGCCAGGCCAGGAGTGCAGGGTATAATGTAAAACTGGCAGCCCGTGACACGTCAGCCAGTATTCTCCCTACAGTAACTAGGGCCCAATTAACATCCTCTGGCCATACCTGCAAGTGGAATGTAACATTGACAACAGTTGCCGCTACCACCTCTGCTGTGTATGCAGGTCAAGTAGCTAATGGCAGCAACGTCCCCATGGATCAAACACACCCAAATTGGAGGGTTCAGGATGACAACGTTATCAATCCCCTGAAATAAAGACAAATGTTCCAATCCAGTCAAATGTGATTGTCCAAAGTTGCTACAAACATCAGCCATTGTCATTAACATTAGGAGGTACACAGCACTAATGCCATAGCCCTGCTGCATATGTCAGGGTCCACCCTGTGCCTGGGTCACAATAGCTCCAATGACACCATGCAACATCCCAAATGTCATACTGCTCAGACAACAGCATTGAGGGGGGGGTGACACATGTAACTGGTTACAGAAATACACCTGCACAGTCAGAGGAGGAAATAGAACACTGCTACGACTAGCAGTGCAATCCAATGTACCACACATTCCCCAACATCAGCAGTACACATTACCAATGCTGACATCCATATTGTGCCATAACAAAGCTAAACATAGTATATGCTACATCTGAATTACATGTAGGTGGATGTGAAAGATCAGAGACTGGGGCAGGTCCAGATTGTTAAGTGTGGTGCTAGTGCCATCAGAGCACCCACAGCCAGTGAAAGGCCTCACCATAAGAATGGAAGTAGACGGAGGGTTGAGTAGGACAAGAAGGTGGCAATTCACAATTTGGCCTGAACCAACACCTAGAGGATGTGATGCTGACAAGTCCACAAACTTACCACAGTACATGTGACATGCAGGTGGGGAATAGGCCTGGGAGAATGCTAATATGAAAGACAGGAACAATGAACAGGAACCCAGATCACAATGTTAAAATAATCGCAAGACAGACATGTCACATTACAAAGCCCACAACACAGACACACTAATTGTACCGTATCTCATTGCAGAGGACGATGGCTCTCCTGCGGATATGCCTGTCCAGGACTACCATGATGACATGGATGAAGAGCTGACAAACATCAGCTAGCAGACCCTCAAAGATGTCCTTGGAACCCTCCAGACCCCACCTTCAATCACGAGGAGGAGCCCCGAACTAGCAGCCATCACAGAGGAACCACCCCAATTGCACGACCTGCCAGCTCCAACACAGCTGGGGACTTTGACGACCCTGGCACCAGCTTTGAGCAAACTGTAGTTGGAGTACAGCGGGAGCTGGCCAAGGAGGTGCAGGTGGGGATGCAAACTATGGCAGCCAGCCTAGAAGGGGTGCGTTCGTGCATGATGTCAACTGAAGAACAGGCAGCAGCTATGCAAGGGCGAACAACAATCTTGCAGGAAATTGAAAAAAGGTTAAAGGAAATCAGCACAGCCGTAATAGAGTTGACCCAACACCTACAACAACAATCCTGTCAACGCGTGCACGAATGCAATATTGAACCCCTCAGGGCCGACCTGGCTACCTACCACCGTGATGTGGCTGCTATTCTTAAGAACCAGCAGCTCCTCCTTGCTGCAGTACTGCCCTTAATAGCCCCACAGTTAGCAGCTACTGGGACGTCTGACTCCATGTTTTCAAACACTGAGGTATGTGTTGCCCCTTCACAACCACCAATGGCAGAGGAGACTACACACATATCAGAAGAGGAAGACGTGGAACAGATCACCTTCACCCGTAAGAGTACCCGGTAGCACTAGTCCCTGCCACATAGCCACCTATTACCAAGGTCCTGTGTTTTGTGACATGCCAGTCTTGCAACAACTGTACTCAAGCACTGTTCTTCAACCCACTGTTTATCTTGTCAGCCTGCCCTGTGATTGTCTTTCACTAACTCATTGGCAAATCCTGTCCCTCTACACTGTCTGACACTTCACCCCAGCATGTCCAAAGACGTCCTTTTGCACTTGTGTAGGACCACAATGGAAGATGTTACACTAATGGACTCACAATCATAGACAATGTACACATAGCACTACAGCACTTTTAAATAAATAGCACTTACACAACAACTTTGTCTCTGTGTAATGTGACACATCAACCGTGATGGCCATCAGTGATGTTAACCTCAGGTCAAGGATCATTGATTGTCCATACACCTGACCTGAACAAATCTTGGCTTATAACTATGCACAGTGGCCTGGATTGTACCATCATCTGCCCTCCCTGAGGGTTATTTCTGAGGAAAATATAAACTATACACCAAAATGCTGTGTTGTACAGAATAACGCCTCCTCAAGGGATGTCTAAGCCAGAAAATAGTGCCTTCAATTGTTACTGAAAGTCAAAACTTACGCATGTGACATTTTTCCCAATTTTTACCTAACACACACCAAACAGCATGAAGGGATGTGTATGAGTTTCCATACAAATAAGTAACCATTCTGAGCATTGTAACAAATGATATGTGTGAGTTATGTATACCATACTACATGAGAGCATACTACCACTCCCCTTCTAAGGATTTGCTTGGACATCAGGCTGCAGGCAGACTTAACACAGTGTCCCCAATACCAAATCTGGTAGCAAAGTATGTGACATTGAAAACATACAGCACAAAATAACCACACTTTGGGATCCATAGTAACCGTGAGTGGTGGGTGCAATGGATGGCCGAATCCTAGCTAAGTAGCTTTGGTGTAGCTGCTAATGTAACAGCTCAGTTGGGATATGGTTGCAGCATGGGACTCATAAGCTAATACAAAAGAGACATTGTTCACTCATGGCAAGGCCCTGATCTACAAGCATTTGACACATACTGTAAAGGGTTACCTAGATATTTATTAAACAGTAAAAACATAAGCTAGAACCAGGGGAAACACATTATCTAACCTAATCTACTCGGACTACACATTACCCACAACTGTCCCTAACTAACCTAAGCTAAACGTACTTATCACATTTAACAAAATGATCTAAACATCAACCCCCCACCCCCTTTATAAGACGGACACAGGGAGGACAACAGATACTAACTTAAACACATACTATCTAATACTAAACAAATATATATTTTTTTGCATTTTGTTTTATATATTTTTTTCTTTTCTTCTTTTTTTTAAACACCGAAACCCCAACATTGTCCCCATAATACAAAAACAGTAGAAAAAAGTGTGAAACCCCCACCCCCCCACACCCACTACTACTAACTAAACTAACAGCCTATACTAACCTAACACTAAGCCCCCTAAACCCACTAAGTTAAAGAACCAGGAAAGAGGAGGGAGGGGAGGAAATCATGTCTGAGTATAAGCATACAAGTTGGTCCTCCTCAGGGTCTTTTTGATGGCACGCACCCCCTGGTTTACTTGTGCCACCTCCTGCTGCAGTCTGGTCATTTTATGTAGGACACGGTCCAAGTTCCTTTGCATCTGGGCAAAAGCTGCAGGGTCTATGGCTGCAGCAGGGGTGGTCTTGGTGCCAGTGGATGAAGTATGGGCCCTTGTCGGTGCCATGTCCGTAGGCTGAGGAGCAGGTGGTGCTGTGACTGGCCCTGGAGCTGTTGCTGTAGATGGTCCAGCAAAGGTCCCTGCTACTGTTAGTGCCACCTGGGTGGTAGTGGTGGTGCTGGTGGCTGTGGTGGACACGGAAGGGCCCCCTTGGGCAAATGCCCTCCACACTCCGGAGGCACTTTCATGGTGATATCGTCTTGCCAAGTTGCGGTACCCAGACTCCACATCCAGAATGTGGCGGTAACGCATTGCACTGCGCTGAAACTCTCGAATCTGGATGGGAGTCATATTGGCAGCTGTTAAGACAAATAGAAAACCAAACATTAGGTACTTCATTGTGTGAAATGGCGCAAGAAGTAAATCAGACAATACATCTAATGTACTTGTAACAGCCCATATCATCATGCAGATCACTGATAGTCCCTGAGGAAGTACATGGCAAGCCAGCCTACACATGTCCTATCATCAAACAGCACATCCAAACCCTATAAGATGGGTTAGAACTGGAATGACTTTGGCATCATTGTTCTGCCACTTGTCAGGTAAAAATCATGCTGCAAATCCTCCACCACTGATAGGCTAACAAATTTCTATGTTCTTGATGGCAATCTAGGGCAACAAGATCTGCGAGTTGTAAATGGAATTGCCAGTATAGAATTCATGTGCTAATCATGAGTGGGTATCCTAGGTTTGGACAAGTGATTTACTGATTTACATGTTTTGTACCAAACTTGGATCATCAGTCCTAGGTACACTATTCACAACCCTACACCTGTGCCTGAGGGGGGGGTGGACACGCAACTAACAATTTCTAACAACAAGGACACCCAGGAAGCTTTGGAAAGCTGTACATGGGTTTGGCCAGCACACCACAGGTAAAGAGGAACTCCAAATAGGATACACCCAAACCTTGGACAATCCCATCAACACTTATCTTTGGAAATGCAGACCATTGTCAACATCATTTCCTACCAGTAACCCATGACTTACAACAAACAGATAGATGCAAGCACACCTCTGGCCATGATCTGCATGCACACCAATGCCATTGTACTCAAGTGCCTCATGCTCGTAGCACAACATGTGGAGCTACATGCTGCTAGGAAGTTAAACATACAGTCAAACATGTTGATGAGTGAATAGGGAAGCTGAAGTCTGTGGGTAAGACTTTGGCATTCCTATTCTGTGAGAATCAGGGTCTGACTGGCTGACTAATTCACTAATATGGTCCACTGCTACATTTTCTGATTTCAAGTTTTATCCACATAACTCATCCCTATTCACATTGCCGTGCCTACAGGACTGACCTAGAATCCCAAATTATGACAATACGATAAGGATTGGCCAACTCAAAGATAGGGAAAAAATGATACTCCACACAAGGAACAAAACAGATCATTGACCAGCGCATCACACCTTGCTATGTGTCCAACACACAGGAGTCAATCACACATCCTCAGCAAACACAACACAGAACAGAAATATCAACACTTACGGGAGATGTCTGGGTCCGCAAATCGAGCCACCTCTCCGATAGTGTAGGGTTCAGGTCCACCTGTAAGGCATGGAAGGGAGAAATGTGCTCAATGTCTGTGCACTGTACAACACTTCAAAATACAAATACTATGAGTAATATTAACTCAGAAAGTAAAGCCTCTCAGACATGATGATAATGCATCCTATATACCACAGCAAACATGTACAGACCCGGGGACTCCAGTGAGTGATACACACATATCCGCACACATGCAGTGGCCCTAACTATCATGTGGTGGCAAACATGCTCCTTCATTAGTGAGCAGACAAAATCATGGAGTGTATTCCTCTCATCATGTGTATCCATGAGAGACATGCAAAGCCACTTTCCGTGAGGACTGCAATACCAGTCACCCAGACATTGTGACTAAGACCAATTTTAGACACACAGGTACAATGTACAGAGGGCCAGGGACAGTTGTTAGCCCTCAATTTGGATCATTTTCTTCATTTGATGTGCCACAGCTATGGTGAGTTGCACCAACCATAGAGATATGAACCCGTGTGCATACCTTTTGTCAGCCATCCCCAATTGAAATGTGGCACTACAAACTCAAAATATCAGTCTAAGATGTTACCTGAGGTAAGCTATAACTTGTTACGTATGTGTCACAATCCAGTTCAGACATGTATTTGAAAACAACTGAGGGACACAATGGCGGTCATTCCGACCCTGGCGGTCATTGACCGCCAGGGCCGGGGACAGCGGGAGCACCGCCAACAGGCTGGCGGTGTTCCCAAGGGCATTCTGACCGCGGCGGTAAAGCCGCGGTCAGAAACGGAAAACCGGCGGTCTTCTGCCGGTTTTCCGCTGCCCTGAGGAATCCAAGCTGTGCCGCCATGGGGATTCCGACCCCCTCACCGCCATCCTGTTCCTGGTGGTCGTGACCGCCAGGAACAGGATGGCGGTGAGGGGTGTCCTGGGGCCCCTGGGGGCCCCTGCAGTGCCCATGGCATGGGCACTGCAGGGCCCCCCGTAAGAGGGCCCCTAAAAGATTTTCAGTGTCTGCATTGCAGACACTGAAAATCGCGACGGGTGCTACTGCACCCGTCGCACCCTTCCCACTCCGCCGGCTCCATTCGGAGCCGGCTTCCTCGTGGGAAGGGGTTTCCCGCTGGGCTGGCGGGCGGCCTTCTGGCAGTCGCCCGCCAGCCCAGCGGGAAACACAGAATAACTGCGGCGGTCTTCTGACCGCGCAGCAGTATTCTGGCGGTTCCCGTTTGGCTGGCGGCGCCCGCCGCCAGCCAAAGTTGGAATCACCCCCAATATTTCTTGAAAATTTCTGGAATTCCAAGATATGTTTCCTGATACACTCACCGACCACACATGAAACATATGTTTGAGCCACATTGCCATCATCAATTGACGTAAATCCAGCACTAATTTTCAGGCTCCTGTTGTGTTTAGAAAGTTAGTCTAGCTGTTGCATCAACAAATGACGGTAATGTGTAGGAAATTTGTATACCTCACAGGCAACTGTGGCCCATATCTATACATATTTTGCACCACATTTGTATTGCTGTTTGACACAAAGGTGGCGCAAACTTACAAAATACCATTGTATTTTGTAAGTTTGCGCCGCTCTTGCTTTAAAACAGGTCGCAAATTGCGGTGCTCACAAAGTAGAATTATGGCCCTGTATGTTTCACTAGCATTCCACATGTTCAAATCATTGCCGGCAGAATATGAAAAATTCAGCTACTGTCACTACAGAGCATTTAAACGTGCACATTACTCTGATTTGTACTCACCAATAGGGCCACCAATCACAATCCCCAGGTGGTCCAGCAGGTCTTGCTCCCTGGCAACAAGGTCAGCCCAGCAGTGCTTCAGCTGGTGGTCATTTCACGGTGTGTTGTATATTCTCTGCAGATGGTACAACACCTTTGTCCACCGGAGCCTCCTTGTCTCTGTGTGATAGCCTTGGATCAAACGACCACCTGCCTCTATAATCAAGGGTAGGAAGTGGCACTCCATCCAAATAAACCCACCCAGCTCCTCCTCTCCCATCCTGCCAAGACGAGGCCTACCCAACATTATTGCACCATAAATAAAGAGAGAATAAAGGGGTACAAAGGAGAATAGAGGGAAAGTAGGACAGGAAAATGCGAAATAACTAAGAACACAGCCCAACTATACCCAAACTACCACTACTGACAACAGACTCCCAACACAACAAAGACAAATGTTGACAACACAAATGACCAAAAAAACATTCAGACAGGATACCACAGACAGTTATTATAAACAAAAAGACAATTTAAAGACCACACTGGAGACAAAATCACAAAATGCAGAAAGAGAGAAGTCTAAACACAGCGACACAGGCAGGAAATATCACAGACTGCAAAGTGAAAGTGAAAGTACACCCACTGTACCAAATCTATAAACAGGATATCCTATTACATCACTTCCTGCCTCAAATGCGGTGCGTTTTTCTTGTTATGCGTCAAAATATTATGACCCTTACAGTCTGTGCATCATTTATTTTGGACGCAGATGATTAGAAATAACCCTGCATCCATATTGTTAAATATGTATCATACTTAACCAATTTCTGGGGGTACAGTGTGGGAATTACCGCTCAGGGCCAATGGATGTTTCAGGGCATTGTGCGTCATATTTCGATGCATATGCGTCATTTTTAGACGCATGTGCGTCTTTTTTTTTTTACGCATTTGCGTCAAAATTTCTGTCATTAACTGGGTTTGGGTCATTTCTCATTTTTAATGGGACATGAAGGTTGTGACAATACAGAGATAGGCTGATTGCACCCACATTGGGCACTACGGTGTATGGGCACATGTGACAAATCATACTACTGCGGACCATGATCCTCTACTTGGTGTACTGGATTTTCACTCTTCACTGACACAATAGATGGCCAAACGTGTGGGATACAATTATGTATTACCCAGTTTGGGCATGTTTTGCATCAAGAGAGGATAGCAAGGCGACACAATTCACTACAATAACTCAATGCCTATGTGTCAATATGTGTGATGGCTACTACTATTGTTGTTGCCCCACTGTGTGAGCATCACAAGATGCATTTTTGCAAATCTGCTTGTATGCATGTGGAGTCAATGTGTCCAACCCTCAGATGCAAGTCAGTGTGGAAATGAGGGAGGACATGTGTTAGTCATACACATAGCAACAACTGCTGTGTGCACTTCCTAGGTTTTTCGGAACATAAACACCACCAATGACAAAGCATGCACTGGATAGATAGAAGACGGTTGTTCATGTCAGTGTTCCAAAACTTAGCCATCACATGTCCTGGAATGTTGGATACTACTTCCTAGACACTTGTTTGTTAACCCACCATGAGTCAGGCATGGGATCATACTATGTGGGTACGGTGTTTGTGACACAGAGTCCCAAATATAATACACAATTGTAATGTTACGCCACAGTCCTATAACTGAGCCATGTCTCTCCTGTGCCAGTGGAGGACTAGCAGACCAAGCAGCATGTGTTTACATATTTCCAGTGGTAAAATGCACAGAGGTGTCTGGTTCATGTGTGTGGGCCAATGTTTAGCCTGTATCATTATTGGGGTCTATGCTGTCACAGTTACCTGCAGGTCTAGTCATGAGTCTGTGAGCCATTTCCTGTATCTACAAAGTATCCTTCGCAGATCAATTAAAGGAAAGCTAATGAGGATTTGAGAACATACATGGGGATGGTCCAATCTTGTCACTGCAGACGTGTTATGAGACTCTTAACAGGGCAACCTTGGTGTGCTGACAAAGTTAATGTCTCAGGATTCTTATACCGGCAGGTGTCCTCACAATATTTGTACACAGGTTGACCTCTAAAATTCCCACTGCATCTGGGAACATCAGTGCCTCTGTGCTGATTAATATCACAGCTATTCACCACACAAGCCCCATCAATATGTTGGGAGCAATGTGAATCAGCGTGTGGACTGTCTGGGTCCTAACATGTGTAGACATTTCATGCACATTATCTGACGTTGTTTGTTGTGCTGGAGGCACCATACCCAATCCATGCATACAGCGATGGTACACTGTCACAATTTGTCACTCATGCATACATGAGACCCAGACAAGGGATAGGCCATGATTTGGCTATTTGGAGACAAGTTCACCCCCATGGTAAAATAAATAAACTGATTATGCTATACAATGTATTTGAGTATGCTTTGTAGACCCACCTGACACAATACCAGATAAAATGGCTGCTTCTATGCTGTTCCAAGCAGCTGCGAGGGCAGTGCATGTTCAAATGGCTGGTCTCCATGGAGGTGCTCACAGGTGTGTGCAGCATCAGTCTCTCACAAGTCCTGTAGGTGAGATTCAAGTTCAATGGGCCAACAGTACCTTTCACATGGGAAGCAATGTACAGGTGATAACAGGTCCTAGAGACTACAAGCCAGTGCATTATTTAACCTGACGTCCATGCAGACAGAAGTACAATAACTATGGCATACCATACTAAAGAGAGAAGGACACTGGATTTACATTGTGATTCTGGGAGTGTGTAGAGGAGGGATTATCTGGGGACACATATTCTCATTCCAGTGACCTCTGAAGAAGGGTGGGGTGAGACAGGGAACATGGGTGTGTCTGGACTTAGGACATGGGCTGCCATGTGCAGGGGATGTCATGTGAGCAATGCTAGGCATACCTGGGGCACTTGTGATATGAATTTGCTGCTTATATGGAAATCTAGTCACACATAGTCCTAGCAAAGATAGGTGATGTAAGACTTACTGCTGTCAAGGGTCTGGTCATATATTCCTGTTACCAATGCAATAGCACATCCACTGCCTCATGTATGAGGCATTATTTTACCTTATTGACTGATGGTCTCTTAGTTGTGTGCCATATGCTGCGATGAACCATGTTCCCAACATGTATGTGTGAAATAGGTGTGGTCCTCTGCTACTGCCCTTCAAATGTGAAATGTACAGGATATATGTCCTTTACAGTGTGAGTGAATGTGGCTGTACATTCATACACATCAAACTAGTTTATGAATGTTCTGTGTCCTAATCGGTATTTCAGCAATGCTTCATGAGGCTACACTCTGATTCTGATAGTTAGAGATAATGTTATACAAAAATGATAATCCAGACCATGATATAGTGATTAGTATAAGTGTTTATTTACATATGCTAAGACAGTGGTGATGGGTGAGTAGAGTTAAAAGAAATTTTGGACAATATGTTGTCTCCGACGCAATCCTGCAGCTGTGTTTGGATGGTCCCCCTCATGTTGATGGACAGCATGCTCCTCTTCCTCCTCTTCAGGCATTTGTGGGTTGGGTTCATATAGGGGAATGTTCCTTCTTACACATATGTTGTGCAGGATGGCACAGGTCAAAATTATTTTGCACACTATTTCTGGTGAGTATAGGAGGCTGCTTCCGGTGATGTCGAGGCACTTGAATCTTGACTTCAGGATGCCAAAGGTACTCTCGACTATGGTGCGTGTCCTTCTATGTGCCTCATTATAGGCACGCTATGCTGCAGTGCTTGGGTTTGCAAATGGGGTCATGATCCATGGCTGGATCCTATACCCCTGATCAGCTGAAAGAGAAAATGAGTGAGAACATGTTGATGTACCTTGCACCATAAATATCACTTTGCATGGCAGTTGTTCTCTTGTGTTGTCTGTGACTCATCGGTGTTTGTGTTATTGTGTCGAATCCTAGGCTTCTAGGATGTACCATCAGCATTGGGTTGTTTCCTTATCTGAACGGGTGTTTGGCTGTTGACCGGATGTCAGCAGTATTTTTGTAGAGTTGCAGTACAGTGTGTACTCCCTTGCATTGTGACTTGTGAAATAGGTGTCCCTGTGAGATGATACTTCCATACACAGAATCAATTGGACAGTGGTGGTAACACGGTTGCATCTATATACCCTGGACATCCCATACAATGTCACATATGCAATATAATTATTTAATCATCAGTGAGACCCTTAGATTTTGCAAGGTGACAATATGCAAAACATCTCCATACGTTGTGAGCACTGACATGTTAACAATTGACAATGCACTAATTTCACATGTGTGACAAGTTCACTGCAGACCTATTTCTCTGCCCTTGCCAAGTCGACTCAGGTTGTAACGTGTACCTATACTACTGAACATGTTTTAGTTCAGATGGCTAACTTGGTTGTGAGGTTGTCATTTAGAGTTTCAGAAAGTCTGTATGCCAGTACATCTGTTGTGTGTGTGTTAATTTGTCGCAATGCGTATGAGTAGGAATGTGCACTTTCAATATTGTCCCATCAATATGTGTTCTTCGCACAGTCCCCTTGCTTCTTGGAAGTGGGCAATGTGAGAGCAGGAATACAAATCTCAAGCCAGGGGGGGCCTATATGGTGCCGAACTTTGGGGCCATTGCAACCTGGTGAATTTGGCAAGGGCAGAAAATCAATTCTTGAAAATGTTTCTAAAAGTTCCCTCCAGTACTCCATCTCTGCCCATCCGAATGGATCTAAACCTTTTTTCTATCTTGCAGATTGCCGCTTTAAGGCCCCTGTTATTCTGGATCCGGCTTTGGGCAACAGACGCCCTTTTTCCATTTCGCTGGGCGCTTCTTAAATTGGTGGGCCGTAATTCTATCATTAAAACCAAATGGTGTGCTTATGTCAAACAGTCCTTAAATCACCTTGGCCTAGGGTCCTATTGGTGGGATCCATCCTCCATTCCTAAAAATGATGTGCAGTTACTGAAGGATGCTTTTTGGCACAATGTCCAGATTGTGCAATTTACCAAGATTGTCCTGTTGTCTATGTCTGATAGTTATTTATCAGTCAAATGACATTATGAATTTGAGCCCTTCATGGACGTAGCACTATCTCCATTCGCACAACCTCTTTTTATCAGATTCAGAATAGGGTCTCTCCCTTTGTGCTCTTTAACGTACAAATGGTCTAGTTCCATCAATAGATCCAAGTTCTGTCCAAGGGGTTGTAAAAGTGAAGAGTCTGTCTCACATGTTCTTTTTCATTGCCATGCATACCATAAACAAAGAGCTCTTTGGATCATCCCGCTTTGTAAATACATAGGTGTCAGGTCCTATCTTCATGCTGAGAGAATTTTAAAATCTGACTCATCTGTCCAGATAGTTTTATCAGTGGCAACATTTCTCGAATCAATCTGGCGTTTTAGATTAGCAATTTTAAAGAATAAGACTGGGTAGCTAACTTTTAGATTTATTTATGTATATTTATTGACCCTTGATGGTTGATTTTAGTACTCAGTTTTTAGCATAAAAACATTGTCTCACTATACTATTGAGTATTTATGGACCTAGGGAATTGGTTCCTTGTTGAGTGGAACCTTCTATTATTAGGAGACATATACTCTGATTATCTTGTTTGGATCTTAACTTTTCTTAACTTTTTTTGTGTTTATATTTTTTGTGTTTTCTCTCTCTTAAAAACTCGATCTATGTATTGTACTTTTATGGTATGTTTTTACTTACCGAAATAAAGTTAAATGATGATGATGATGATGAGAGCAGGAGTGATGTGAGATATTGGTACAGCCTCAATGATTGCACGTGACCTTCATTGAAGTCATCATCATGCTATGTGTGTCATGGTGTTTGACCTGCAGCAAAAAGCATTACACACCCCTTACACAGTACGTATTGGTTTGAAGGGTGTTGGATTGAGTGTTATTGATGTGATATTGAAAGATTAATCTTCCCAAGTGTACTGCCAGTTGGGGCAATGTGTTTGTCATTGTGTTGTTTTAAAATGTTCCCTTGAGTCTGTGGAGTGGCATCTGTTGTTATTTGGAACTGTCATTTGTCCCTAGGTGTGTCTCCAATTGGGTGAGGATATCAAACATGCCTAGCGGTGTCACAACCTCAGTGTGTTCCTGTCCATGTGTTGATGTCGTGGTGTATGTATTGTGTGTCCTAGAGGGTTGCTGTGCAGTGTGTAGTAGGTTTCTGTACTTACTAACAAGTAGGCCAATTCCATATCGTCCATCCTGGAAGTGTTGATTGATGGTGCAGTGACGGAAGATGAATGAATCATGTACACTCCCAGGATACTTTGCCACGATGTTGGTGATCAAACTCCGGTGATCAACAATGGCCTGCACATGAATGGCGTGTGTGTGCTTCCTGTTGCGGTATAGATGTTCGGTTGCAGCAGGTGGCACAATGCGTATATGTGTGCAGTCAATGGCACCAAGGACGTGTGGGAAGCCATTAATTTGGTAAAACCCCTGTTTTGTCTCCTGCTGCTTCTGCTGTGTGTTGGGGATGCTGATGTGGCGGGGGTGAGGGAAATGATGGCATCCAGTACCTTGGGTAGGAAGGCGGAGAATGATGGCTGTGAGATCCCAGCAACCAGGGGGCCAGTGGTTTGAAAGGAGCCACTTGCCAACATGTGTAGTACAGCTAGCAGCTTGGTTTCTGGTGGAATTGTGCGGTGTGTCTGCAAGCTGGGTGCCAACTGTGGCTCAGTGTTGCGCAGCAGCTGCTGAATGGCTTGCCAGTTAAGCCTGTACCTCTGGATGATGTCTTGTTGGCCTAATCCCAGAAGGCTTGTCCTGGTGCGAAATATCCTCTCCTGCCTTCTGCGTTGCCTCTGCTGGTGTTGTGGAAGCTGCTGTTGTTGGTCCTGTGTTCTGCATCTGCATGCATGCTGGATGAAAAGCACCTCCATGTCTTCCTTTTGGAGCTCTGCTGTTGCTTCTGTGTGTTTTCATTAAGTACAGGTGTGTTTGCCCCATTTTAACGCCTGCCCTGACCCAAGCTTTATTTTTTTTACGCAAATCGGGTTGTGCGTCATTTTCCGACTCCGCCTCCCGGCCGTGCGTAATTTTTGATCGGTAGCATAAATAAGGGGCACTGGCGTTTAAGTCATTTTTTGGACTGGAACACCTACCTTGCATGTCATTATTGCAAGGCGGTTTCCCGCATCCAGAAAATGATGCACACAGTGGAATTTTGGCGTTCCCGGGCTCAGGCATCAAAGTTTAAATATGGTGCACGGTTTGCGCCGAATGTGCGTCAAAATTTTTGACGCACATTCGGCGCAAACAGAGTATAAATATGCCCCAATTGTATTTTGTACGTTTCCACCGTTTTTGCATCAAAAAACAGTGCTAATGCAGCGCTAAAAAGTATAAATATGGGCCTTTGTTTGTTGTGTTATATGAGGTGGTTTCAATATAATCTTGAATTTGGAAAGATTCCTGAGTATTTTGGGGGAATTTCAGAGACAACATTTTGGAGTGTTCTACTGATACTAACCTCACTGCCGAAGACAAAAGCAACTGTTAAGAGCACTGGATGGCTTAGAAGAATTCCCTGGTCCAATGCCACAAGTAGGGAATGCCATAATGAGTGAGGAACTTGGAATTCCTCAAATAGGAGTTGGCTTACATTTCATTAAAAACAAATTCTACTTTTGTCAAATATTACACCTGCAAATATTTTGGACTTTTTTTGCTGACGTAATTATGAAGGGCATTGATAGAGTTAAAATGACATCAAAAACCAAAAACGGAATGCCAGGTCTAAAACAATCTTCAACAGGCTAGCACCATTGTGGTAAAACTCGCTAACAAGGGCCAAAGGCTGTTTGTAGTGGGGGTGTCTGCCCGCTGGGAGTTAGGACAGTGTCTTACTGCAAGCCAGTCTCTGTTACTAACCAGCGCTACACATAAAGGCCATGTGCAGTGGGGGATCGCTGTACACCCCAGGTTCAGTGTAGGGGTGGCTGAAATTCACAAAAATAGGCTTTCAGTACAACTTAACAATTAAACAATTGCCTTTAGAAACTTCATCAGCATAATGCTGGAGCAAAATATGGGCCACTGCTTTGACTACATATGTATAAATGATTGAAAATAAAAGGAAATTTGAAACACCTCAATTATTGAGCATTAACTTTTAAATTGTAAGAAGAGATACAGTGACAAGATACCTCTTATTTTGAACTACATCGATGATCTGGATTAAGGGTTTTACCAAGTCATTGTTTTAGGAGCACATACTTTTAAGAATGCATGAAAGATGTGCAGGAAAGCTGTGCTAGACCTAACATGAGTTCAGATCCTAGTCCCCATAAACACACACACACACTTATATATATTACAGAGTGGTGACACTAACTAACTAGTTATAGTTAGGATTCCCAAAAGTAGGAATTCCTGATTTTTGATCTGTGGTAACTTTACGCCCACTTGATGAAGTCCCACAAAACTCTGCTGACCCATAGGTTTTTCTAGATTTACGGATTATGCAGTGTTTAGTGGTGATTCATTAAGGGGATGAAAAAAAAAGAAGGGTGTCCCGCAGTGTGTTTTTCTCCAAATCTTTTGGACTTAGCACCAAAACTGACAGTTACATTTCCATGCAATTTAGTAGAATTATATGTTACAGTGTGCAGATGATTCTTTTTGATTGTGCAGGTAAGTATTTTACATATTTAAAAAGTTTTGAGGAATTTTAACTTCCTGATATCACAGTATTTTACAAAAGTACAGCGCTACGTAGCAATGACAAGGTATTCTGTGGTTGGGTAATGACTGCTTTTACAAAAGTTAAAGGCAGCTGTGGTGTTTTAAGTACACTTTGGCTGTGTTCTGGGCTAGGGCTTTAGCTACTGTTAAGTTTTAGGTTTTTAATTTTTCCCTTCCTATTACCACTTTATTAAATTGGTAACTGGTAGTTTCCACATAGTTAAAACAAAATGTACAGAGTACCGCTTTACTACCTAGGAAGAACTGTGTCAAATAAAAAATAGAAATACACTGTACTACACTGTATTTCACAAATATAGTATACTACAGTGTATTTTGAATTTCTCACAGATTTAAATCTTCACAAAAATGTCTACGGACTACCTCAGTAATATGTACGAATTACTGTGCTACTTAAAAAAAAAATTAAAATAAATTATAAATACACTGTACTACATTGTATTTTACTAATATAGTCTATTGTATTTTTCTTTTTCCTATAACTACCACAGTGCTTTGTAGGTACTAGCATGGCCCTTATTGGACCTGGCCCTTGTGACAGGTTCGGCCCCTGACTTTTTGCCTCCTTCCTCCTATTTTGTCTGACCTCTTGAGGTTTGCTCTAGGACTCTGAGCACTTTATCACTGCTGATCAGTCCTAAAGTGCAGGTGCTCTCCATCGTAAACTTGGTATGATTGGCTTATACATATTTGGCATATTTAATTTCCCTGTAAGTCCCCTGGGGTCCCTGACCCCTGCAACTGCATAAAGCCCATGAGGAGCGCTTTTTCTCCGTGAACCTAGCACCTGGAAGAGCGCTGATCTATTGATTGGCAAAGCACTCTTAAAGCGCTTTCTGGTTGCTCAGAAAACTGCCCCAAGCGCCTGAAAGCGCTTGTTGCTGCAAAAGAATCAGTGCTGCGACCCTGGCGTTGCGCTTGGCCAAGCGTGTGTTGTGATGTCTTCAAACTTCACCACCGCAGCCTAGGCTGCCTTGTGGAAGCCCAAGTGTTGCACTGTGCCGGGGACCCCCGGGGCACCATCAAGTGGGAAAAAGGAGCGAGTGCGCTTCTACCATGCCCCTGGGGTGAAGCGTGCTTTGAGAAGTGCCCTAGGGGCACAAACAGGCACCCACTCTGGTGCCTGCTGCTTGTTATGGCCCGGGCGGGCCGCAACCTCCATTTGGAAGCCGGGCGGGGAAGGAAGCCTCATCGGAGGCTCCCGCCCCACCGAGCCCCCTTTTATTTTTGTGGACGGGCGGGGGGAAGGAAGCCTCATCGGAGGCTCCCCCGCCCCAACTGCTCCTTCTTGTATTGGCAGAGACCGCAGGTGGGGCAGAAGCCTAGCCGGAGGCCCCCTGCGCCGCCGGTCCCCTTTGTGGCCCCCCAGGAAGGGCCCGATACAGATATCTTGGTGGCAGGTGGGACAGAACACTCATTGGAGGCTCCCCCACGCCACCAGGCCACCTATTGTTGTTTTGGGGAATTGTTTGACCCCCCCCTGGTTGGAGGGCCAGTGGAGGCCCGGGTGGCCCCAAGAGATCACAGGCCCCTTATTATTGGAGGCCCCCCGTTTCGCACAGTGGATCGCCGTGGGACCCATTTGTTTGCTTCTGGACACTGGAAGTGCATTTCATCAAGGAAACAGGTACTGTCTACAGGCATCCCTATTTGTTATGTTCCTAATATGGACTTTATGGATTTATGTTCTAACCTGTTTTTGTGCTATATATATGTTCTGCTAATGTTCCTTTTATGGACATGCTCGGCTAATATGTTTTCCTGACTTGCCATATGTTTTGTAATGTTCCTGATATGGGTGTTTATGATATTCCTATGATAAGTGCATTTGTGTAGTAATGTGATTCCTGACTACTGCTTATGTTGCAGAATATTAAGTAACCAGTGCGTTATATGTGCCATGTATAACGTTCTGACAACTGCTAAGGTAGCAGGATTTTAGTGACATGTTATGTTTGGTCTAATAATTGCATTGTGTACAAAGCAATATATGTTCATATAACTTGGTGTTTTGTTTCCTCTGTGGTGGGGATAGTGCGTCACGTGTGTTGTGTGTGTTGTGCAAACGCTCTACACTGTGCCTCTGGGATAGGCCTGACTGCTCGTGCCAAGCTACCAAGGGGAAGAACAGGGGTTATCTTGGATGTGTAACTTCCTTGCCCTGACTAGAGTGGGTGGGTTCTGCCTGGCTCAGGTGCATACCCTAACCAACCAGAAACCCCATTTCTAACATTCCTCCACATAAAGCGTTTTCAAAATCTATATAAAAATATAAATACATTTCACAACCTATTACTATTTTAATAAAGTGGTAATATGTAGGGAACAGCAAGGCTACCACTTACCTATATTTATGGCCCTAACCCATAACACAGCCAAATTGAGCTGAAAACTACATGTTGTCCTTTTACATTTTGTAAAGCTAGCTATTAGACAATCTTTTACTGCCTTGTCATCGACAGGTACCATGGGATACCACAAAGTTACTGGGGTATTCTGCGGCACAATATATAACTAAATATTTTGAGACTTTTTACTTAAACACTACTTAAACTATTTACATCTGCCACCACACATTACCATTTACACCCCATAATATAGATCCCTGCCACATTATATCTACATCTGTTCACTCAGTTTCATACTACATCTGTTTAAAGTACCACCCTCCACTCTACACCACTCCACTCTATGCCATTCTACTACATGCCACTCCACCGTACGCTAGCCAACTGTACACCACTCCACCATATGCCACTCCACCCCTTACTAATCCATTATATGCCACTCCACTCTACCCCACTCCACTGTAAGCCACTCCACTCTACACCATTCCACTGTATGCTATTATATTCTACACCACTTCATTCTACACCAATCCAGCCTGCGCCGCTCCAGTCTATGCCCCTCCACTCTACGCCACTCCACCCTATGCTATTCCACTGTATGCAACTCCAGTTTACGGCACTCCACTTTACATTATTCCACACTACGCCACTGCACTCTGAAGCCACTTCACTCTATGCTGTTCCACTGTAGATCACTATACTGTACCTCACTCCTTCCAACAACGCTCCACTGTATGCCATTCCACTCTGTCACTCTGCTGTACGCTATTCTACTCCATTCTGTGCCACTCCACTCTACATTATTCAACTGTATGCCACTCCACTCCACCACACTTCTCTCTATGCACTCCATGCTACACCACTCCTCTGTATGCTATTTTACTCTACTCCACTCCGATCTACACCACTCAACTGTATTGCACTACACTGTACCTCACTTCACTCTATGCTACTC
Source organism: Pleurodeles waltl (assembly GCF_031143425.1). Taxonomy (NCBI): domain Eukaryota; kingdom Metazoa; phylum Chordata; class Amphibia; order Caudata; family Salamandridae; genus Pleurodeles; species Pleurodeles waltl. The sequence goes on along the minus strand of NC_090440.1, from coordinate 1,259,788,519 downwards.
CACTCTGCGTCACTCTGCTGTACACTGCCCCACCCTATGCCTCTCCACACAATGCCACACAACTCTGTGCTTCTCCACTGTACCCCACGGAATTTCGTTTAGTGACCTCCCGTTACGAAAAGTGAAGATTGATTTGCTAGTCAGAAACTCAGTCACTATTTCGTCTTGGAGTAAGATATGCCAGTGTTTAGTGGCATATTTCCTTAAAATCACAGTAGACTCTGTAAAGTCCGTGATAAGTCTCACTTTATCTCCCTTGTCGTTCCGTACGGTCTTGTTTCTTGATTTCAGTGTCAAATGTCGCGGAACATGTCTTATTCTATTCTGTGCCTTATTGATTATGCCTTTCCGATATCCTCTAACCTTAAAACGATTACCCATTTCCTCGATACATTTTTCAAATTCTATATCTTTACTGCAATTTCTCCGTGCTCTAACCATCTCACCATAGGGAATTGACTCTATATGGTGTTTAGGATGTGCACTTTCTGCATGTAACACTGAGTTACAAGCAGTCGATTTCCGAAACAATTTGCTCTCAATGCTACCATCTTCAATGTACAGTTCCACATCCAAAAATTCTATGTGTGTCGCACTATATTGGCATGTAAACTTAACATTCATATCATTTGAGTTCAAATAATCAACAAAGTTCAACAATTGATTCGCACCACCTGTCCATAACATGATACAATTGTCTATATAACGACCCCAATAAAGGATATATGTCTGCCATTGAGCAGCACCTGGACCCCAGACCCACCTCTCCCCATACCGTCTCATGAAGAGTCCTGCATAAGATGGGGAAAATCTGGAGCCCATGGCTACCCCCTGTTTCTGTCTAAACCAATCACGTTCAAAAATAAAAAAGTTGTTATTAAGAATCATGGATATAATTTCTAGTAACATCCTCGTGTGTTGCCACCAACTTGCAGTAGCATGGAGTGCATAGAGAGAAGTGTGGTGGAGTGGAGTGGCATACAGTCGAATAGTGTAGAGTGGAGTGGCGCAGAATGGAGTAGAATAGTGTACAGCAGAGTGACATAGTGGAATGGCATACTTTGCTGAGACACGGCGTTTGTGCTTCCTGCGGCTGGTGCCGGAGGAACAACGATTTGGCATAATGTACGTGGTTACCATTTGGGAACTGTTAATTACAATAATGAGGATGTAGAATTTGTATTATTTATTCAGTACAAAGACAGCAGGTTGTTTAGGTTATGACTTAAGGCATGGCTCACGCTAAGTTTGGTTACAGGTCAGTGGATTAAGTTTCGATTGTCGTTCGAGTGGAAAGGCAGTCAGTTGATAACCTTTGACTGTGGGTTCGCCGTCTGTTGTGACCTACAAAGTTATGAGATGGTGCTTTTGAAGGTAAAATGCTAATGGATTATATATATTGGGTTATTGGTTTGGGAGTTGTTAGTCATAACATGACAGTAAAAGAGTGATTTGTAATCTTTTTCCTTTAATTTATATCTAAGTTCTTATATTTAATTTATTAGTATTTCTGACTCACTTACTCTTACTATGGTGATTATGATTGCATGTTAAGGATTATTACCACTTTGGGTGTCTGCACGGATTAATGGGGTGACTATTTTAATTATGATTGAGCTGCTGGACACTAACCCACCAAGTTGGTTTGGCACACTGGGTTCCACTATGCATTAATGAAATATATTTTGAGTGATTTTGATAAGATTACATTGAATGTATCTTTGTCTTTTGATGATTCTTGAGATTTAGATGAATATGTTATAAGAAGCGACTACATTCCAGCCCTGAAGAAGTCAAGTGACGAAACACGTGTTGGCTGTGAGGTCGTTGTAAGGAAGCTGGACCTTTTTTTGTTTTTGTTTTTACAATCTGGATATTTTGCTTGAACTGTTAGTTAAAAAAAAGCTCTGGAGGAACACCCAAGATTATACATAATGGACTTTGGAAACTTTATGGATTGCCATTAGACTGTTCGGTAAACTTGGAAGGAAATGAACTTATACCTTTAGAAGTTTGTGTGAGAATATTGAACTATAAGGGGGACTTTTGATATATTTCTTTGAGAATTATAATATTAGTAAATTCATGACCTATAACACTTTTGTTTTATTGCTTTTTATTTAGCCCTTTATTGTGTAATAATAGTTGTAAATCCTCACATACTTAGGAACTCTTTCAATAGGTGAAAGCCCTTGGATTTAGGATATGTGTATACTGGGTTGACGGGTGCCTCAGCATTTTTCATATGTTTAGACTGATTTTCAGTCAATATTTGGAGTCTTAGGGTGTATTCCCCACTGTAGTGCACTGTTGCAGATAATAATGTTGAAGTAATTTAAGTTTAGTGAATTCTCCTTGGTGCGCCTTTTTCTCCCTTTACAATACACCCCATTCTGGTAGACATGCTACTCTGTACCACTCCAGTCTACGCCATTCCACTCTGCGCTTCTCTACTTTATGCCACTCCACTGTATGCCACTCCACTCTATGACACTCTGTTCTATGCCACTCTATTCCATTCTAGTCTATATCATGCTACACCGCTTCTTGAGATTTCACTCTACACCGCTCCCTATACGCCACTCCATTCTACCCCTTTCTACTCTACCCCACTGTACTGTACACCACTCCACTCAATGTCAGTCAACTTTACACCACCTAACTCTACGCCACCACTGTAAACTATTTCACTCTACTTTATGGCACTTCAGGGTATGCCACTCCACTCTACGCCACTTCACTCTACAGAATTCCATTGTGATTCACTCTATGCCACTCTATACTGCACCACTCTATGCTATTCCACTCTACACCACTCCACTGAATACCACTCTATTCTATTTCACTCTACAACTCTCCACTCTAGGACACTACTTATACAACACAGTCCTCCCCTGTACTCTGTAGCTCTCCGCTTAATGTCAATTCTCTCAAGCGACAATGCACTCAAATATTTTATGGGTACTATTGAAACCTGATTCCTGCCACTCACACATTTCTAGAAATGAGGCCCTGATTCATACTTTTTGACGCAAACCTGCGCTATCTCAGGTTTGCGTCAAAAAGTAAAGTGCCGGCTTGCGCCATTCTTGGACGCCAGCCAGGCACCATATTTATGGAATGCTGCAATCCGGCGTAAATGGTGGGCTAGCGTAAAAAAAATTGACGTTAGCTGGGTGGGGGTGGCAGTATGGGAGATGGGTGTTTAGCACCAAAAAATTACGCTAGGCTGGTTAGAGTCAAAAAAGATTACTCTAACCAGATTAGCGTCATTTTATGCAGCTAAACCTACCATGGCACATGACTCCTGCCTTAGAAAAGGCAGGAGTCATGCCCACCACCCCAATGGCCAGCACATGGGACAAGGGTCCCCTTTGCATGGCCATTACACCCAGTGCCATGTATAGGGGCCCATATCTTGGCCCCCTATGGTATTTAAAAAAAAAAGTAAATACTCACTGTTACTTATCTGTACTTACCTGGGATGGGGTCCCCCATCCTCACCTGACCCTCTGGTGAGGGTGGGAGTGTCCCTGGGGCCTGGGGAGGGCACCTGTGGACTCATTCCATGGTGTTCCACCATTGAAATGAGCCCACAGGTCCCCTAACGCCTGCCCTGACCCAGATGTTAAATAATGGCACTTAGCAAGCTTAGCGACATTATTTAGGCCCACCTCCCTCCCTTGCACATTTTTTGCACAGGAGGATAAATAAGGTGCAAGGGCCTTAGAGTCATTTTTGCCGGAAACGCCTACCTTGCATCTTATTGATGCAAGGTAGTTTTATACAGGCAAAAAATGACTTTAACTCCAATATTTTGATGCTAGACAGGTCCAGCATCAAAATATAAATATGGAGTTAATTTTGCGCTGAAATAGCGTAAAACAAAATGACGCTATTCCACCGCAAACAGAGTATAAATATGTCCCTAAATGTTGGAGCTCTGTGATTGATCTTGCGTGCTGCATGCCACTTCTGTGCACCATTTTAACCTGTCCACGCCTTCGGCTTCCCTGTAGAAATGGTTAATTTGCTGATGAGCGTTAACCCTGTTAGGTCACGATGAATTGTTTGATAATAGTACCTTTGTGCGCGCTTTTTGAGAACGAGAAAAGAGAAATACTTGTGAAAAAGGCATCCAGCCTCCATTTAAGACTCCTCGAGTGTAGCGGTCAGATAAGTCTGTGGAAGATGTTACACCTGAAGAAAGTCGTGATAAGAGAGATCCCACCCCGCGGTGAGGACAGCAGCTCTGACATCTTTCATCAGCGGGTGTCTTCGCTGCCTTTTACTACCAGCAGCATGGACAGTACCCGTCTTTAGCAGAAAAGGGTTTGCATCGTGAAAATAACAAGTCATTTTATTTCTCTCCGTTTTAGCTTCTCTCGAGTACACCAGGAAACCTTGAGGTGATGAAGCTGCTTTTGCGAAATTATTTATTGTAGAAGCATTAAGAAAGACGCTTGTGGTCTTTCTTGGCACAAAGTACTGTCGACCCCACCATCGAAAAATGTTTTTGCTTCAAATGTATACAAAAATATTTCGAGAATCGAATTACTTTTTCAATAACCATTAGCAATGGCACCTCAGTTGTTCCTGTTGGCGCAGGGCGTCACCATATTTCAATGTCTGGTCATTTTTTTGAGTGGTGTAGTTGGCAAAAAAAATAATGGACTGTAATGTTGCTCAGGTTTACCAGTGGTGGAGATTAATACAAGCATTCACCAATCACGATTTGGTTTTCCCAAACTTGAAGTTACTAATTTGCATTGTTAGGTTTTCTTCACCCAATTGCATCAAACTTCCTTCACAGCGCAAGAGCTGCCTCCTATAAGTGGACTCTCTGAAGTTAACATAGCACCATATTATATTACCAAAATTAATTATTGTGCAGCGAGGTTGTCATGAGCCCTGTTTCAGGTACGGGCAGTGATCCCTCTACATGTCTGATCTCTCTGGTCTGTCTTCCCTCTTCTCTACCCAACCTTTGTCTCTCCCTGCCTCCCCTGGCACCTATTCCCAGCCGGTCACCCCCTTCCTCCTATCTCTCCTCCCTTCTTCTATACTTTTATTTGGGTAATAGAAGCAAGTACTCCTCAGAGTCCTGTAAATGGGTCCACAGGTCCCATAACGCCTGGTCTGACCCAGGCGTTAAATAATGGTGCAAACCAAGCTTTGCACCATTATTTAGCCCCTCCTCCCACCTGTGCATCATTTTAGCACGGGGAGATAAATATGGGGCTATGGGGATAGCACCATGTTTTATATGGGAACACCTACCTTGCATCTCATTGACGCAAGGTAGGTTCACGCATCTAACAAATGGTGCAAAGGGTGCCTAAAATAAACGTTCTTTTCCTATTCTTCAAAATATTGGTGCTACAAAAAAGTTTTTCTTTTTGTTGCAAAACAGAACGGAATCCCAAATAAAGGGCCAGGTTACGAGTTATGAGTAAACACGGCTGGAGATTCAGAGTAGGCCAGCTTACTGTCTCCAACCAGTATCCCCATAAATGTTTACTCCTATTAAGAATTAAATCCCACAGAATGGGAAATAATGGCAGAGTCCAAGATTTACTAGGCATAAATTCGCACCAAATTCCTAATTATTTGTAGTTTAGTTCCTTATATATTACTGCTAAAGAGGGTGGTAAATGGGAGAAGGGGTTTCTGTGTATGCTGGGGTGGTGGCAGCAGCGCTGGTAGTGGAGGGAAGGAGAAAATGAGTTCTGGTAAGAGGAACATAGAATGCAGTCCATCCCATGGAAAAAGGTCAGGGTGGTGGGGGAGAGAACGAAGCTTATGTGCTGTTACAGCCACAGCCTCTTGTGATTCTACAGGCCAGTAAATTCTGGTCCAGTTCTCCCTCACCCAGGAAAATTGGGCAGTGTGGGTGGCCTGTTGGACTCACTGGCGTGGTTAAGAAATGTCTTGTGGCACGAGCACTGTTTCACAATTTGGATGCGCAAAACAGCCACCAGGACGAGGGAAGGCGATGATGGCGAGGCCTTGTGATGTCTACTGTCCCTCCGAGGATGTCAGATGGGGAGTGCTCACTTGCTAGGGTGGATGGGAAGGCAGAAGAATTTGCTACTGGGCACTTGGCCAAACCTGGGGCGCTGATGCATGTGCTGCTGGGCCAATGTCTGAATCCGGTGTGTTGCTGCTGAGCGCACTGCAGCAATATTACATGCAGGTTGCAGCTAGTGGCTTACCATACCTGAGGCTCGGCTGTGGCTAGTGGAGTCTCACAGCATGGGCAGCATGCCTTGGGTGCTTGGGGTGAGGCCCTGGACCAAGGCTGCTCTTCATAAGAATTCAGGCCCACGCAGTACAGAGGTCGTTGCTGGTTTCACTGTATCAGAGGGGCGGTGAGCGGCTGTCATGTAACAGAGTTGCTGATGCAGGGGAGAGGGCGGGACATCGCCAGTGTAGTGCTGGGACAGGGCCTAGGCCAGCACTCAGCACAGCATAAAAAACACATCTGGAGACGAGATGTTGGTAACAATAGATCTGGTGCGTCACTGCCTGAGCAGCTGCGTCAGATGCTTTTTATTGTTAAACGCACATAGTGGGTTTGACTAAACTATTCTGCGCACGTCGGTGGGTGGCCCATTTATCACCCCTCTGCAAGCACACCTAATGGTAAACACCACTAATGGCATGCGGAATCCTGCACTTGGACCTTTGGTGGTGTGAAAAGAACTTATGTTTTGCTTGGTGTTAACTGTAAGTATGTTTTTGACCTCCACCCCAAAGTAGTGAGACTATCTGACAATAAACTTCTAGACGTTGACTACTATCTGACGAAGGTGGCAGTCCAAAGAAGATCTTTGTATTATCAGCAAACATGTATAATTCAGTGCCAAACTGATAAAGCAGTTTTGCTACACGTTTCATATATACAAAAGTAACAGTGATGAAGAAAATAACGTTGGACAGACCACAGCTGATAGATTTGGCTTCTGAGGGGAAGGGCAAAATTGCAACTATTTGCTGACAATTGGCCAGAAAGTTAATGACCCGTATCAGTGCAGTGCTATTGACACTGACTTCTTCAGGTCTTGTGAACAGTATGTCATAGCCAATGGTGTCAAATACTGCCGATAGGTACAGGAGCACTAAGCCACCTCGACACATAGAATCCATATGCCTGCATAAATCATACAATACTAAGACCTCCACTACTTCACCACTCCTACCTTAATGGATGCACGCTTTAACAACATTAAACAATTGAACGATTACCAGTTTCTCTAACATATTTGATAAGGAGGGAGATAAGGTGAAACGTGTTCAAATCAGAGGTGTCCAATGAGGATTCTTTTTAGTAGTGGTTTCACCACTTCACTCTTCCTATGTTGTGGTGTTTTACCTGTTTTAATGAGGTATTACAAATGTATAGCAAAGGTATATTTAGTAGAGCAGCTGTTTTCTGCATATAGTTTGCTGGACAGTTGTCAGAGGAGGAGCGTGAGAGACAACTTTTATTCTGAAAAGAATTGAAATGTATTCAGTGTTCAAGTATATGTAAAAGAAATCGGGCCTGGGAATGTCTTAGTTCCTAACCTAGAGACTATTGTTTGCTCAATTATGTTCATCCTGCTTTTGAAGCAACAGGAACCAATTTTTTTTTTAAAATGTGTTTTTATAATTGCAGCCTGTCAAACATCCCATCTCTTTTCTGATTAACTCCTTAAACCCATCTTCAAAATTCATATGACACTCCACCACCTCCTAGACTTGTTGTGTGACAGTGGGATCAAGAATAGCACTCAGTCTGCCTTTGATGTGGCCGTCCTAGAAAGTCATCTCCCTTATGGGAAACCTATAGGGGCATATTTAAGAGCCCCTGGTGCAACACTTTTTCTGATGCTCCAGTGGCGCTGTGCCCTACACCGTATTTACAAGGTGGCATTAAGACTATTTCCACAGCAAGATAGCCGCCATCTACAACACTTTTGAACTGCAACCCACTGAGGTCAACCTCAACAATCTCAACTCACCCACGCACACCAACCATCCTGTCACAACCTGGAGCCCCCAGACTGCACAGACCACTGAAACCATCATAACCTCCATTCACTCTGAGGCACCAACTGACCCCTACCCCCACCACTTTCTCAACCTAGGAACTAAGGATATAGGCACAGAACTCCCCACATCCTCGATACCTTCATCACCACGACAAACGTCCCCAGAGCCCTGTGTGACTGTGTGTTTGGCTGGCCCAAGATGGCCGGCCAAACACACCTGCTTACTGCTGGGGAGTGCTGTGCACCCCCCCTTATCCCTGTCAGAGATCCAAGGCCCGCCCCTTTTATCATAAAATGATAATAAACATTGTCTATTATTGTTTTATACTAAAAGTTGTGCAGCTGTTGCTGCTGGTGGGAAGGACGGCCCCTGCCTGATCGCAGCCACAGGGTACATCAGATCCCCTTTGAGCACAAGAAGACAGCAGCCGTGATTTTCCTCAACCTATCAGCAGCATTCGACACGGTATCCCACCACGCCCTCAACAACAGGCTCAACAGCATCAGCGTCCAGGGCAATGCCCTCAGGTGGATCTCTTCCTTTCTTACAGGACAAACATAGAGAGTCCACATACCACCATTCATCTCAGAACCAAAGAGCATCTTCTGCGGAGTACCCTAAGGATCTTCCTTCAGCCTCACACTATTCAACACCTACATGACCCCGCCACTGACATCATCAGATCCCACGGACTCACGTCATATCTGCAAAATCTTCAAATGGATCCGCATCTACAACAGGAAGACCATCACCCAGGCCCTCATCACCAGCCAGCTAGCCTACGGCAACACACTCAATTGCCAGCATCTCTGACTAACTATTCAAGAGGCTCCAGACCATACAGAATGCAGCAATCATAATAATCCTGGACCTCCCCAGTGGGGCCCACATCTCCCCCACCTCAGAAACCTCCAGTGGCTACCCATCCGGAAGAGATGCCAGTTCAAGATTCTCACTTACGCCCACAAAGCCCTACACAAACAGGGACCTGACTACATCAACCAGCGAGTGAACTTCTACAGTCCCTCCAGAAACTTGCACTCCATTGCCCTGGCCCTCGCCCACACCCCATACATGTGAAGCAGCCATAGTGGAGAACGCTCGTTTTCCTACATTATCACCAAGACCTGGAACATTGTGTTCCTCCACGTACAGACATCTCTCTCCCTAACTGACTTCAAGAAGAAACTCAAGACCTGGCTCTTCGACTAAGACTCTGCAAACTCAACGCCCGGAAACCCCCAGGGGTGATAGTGTTGCGCTTTACAAATATTCATTGATTAATTTTTAACAATCTTGTCATTGCACAACTGATATACACATGTTAACACACTTTGCTACAGATGTTACCTCCTCCAATTGGTTTTCCTCTTTTATCCATATATGACAAATTGACCTCATATCATTTCTCCAGATGTTGCGCTCAATGTTCACCTTGATGGATACTCTTCTACTGATTCGACTATCCCCTGCGCCCTCAGTCCAAAATGATATTGTTCTAAAATTGTGCTTACAAGTGACAAATAGTGTGAGTTTAATTTTCCAAAGTGTATCTCATACTGATTTGATTTTGAGCTATTCTCCCTAAACAGTTCCTACAGCACCCTGACTACATCTTAATTCCAGGCTTAACTGCTGTTTCGCTGAGGTACCATTGAGGTATATGCTTTCTATACCTTCTCTTGCCCTATTTTGTATTTGCTTGACTTCCCTTGATAATGCTTGTTTGTTATTTTAGACTTTGTTTCTATGACTGCACAGAGGATGCACAGCTCTGGATTAAGCTGTTGCTTTGCCCAAACTCTCTACAAGATTTCTTTGTCCACTGTCTTCAGCAATCCAGGGTTGGATATGAGTATAAATTAGAATCAAGCAGAAAGGGAGCATGTTCATACCGTCAGTGGTAATACAAAACTTATGCATATCTTCTAGCGTAGATTGTTTTGTTGCACGCGAAGGGCGCATCGTATGTCAAGACTCTGAGTTGACTCTCTTGCAAGCAACATGAAAAGAGATCTTCTCATTCCTGGTATTTCCAAGGAGAGTAGGTAGTGATCCCTCTCAAGAGGAGGTGATGCACAGTCTACATGTGTGTAATTACCTCTGCTTGGTGGGTTGTGAGGAGAGAACGAAGAATGTGGTTGCATGTTTTCTTTTCTATCTCAAGTTAAGAAAGATACTCAAAACCCTACACGAACTTCTGTATGCAAACTGATCTAGTATAAATACTTCTACCAGACATGTCATGGATTTGACCGTGGCAAACACTTTCTTACTCTACTAGGTAGCCATGCACTGAAACGTGTTTCCTATCTATAAATAGACATCAGGAAATTGCTGACAACGTTGCTAATTCCTCAGTAGTCCCGACCTTCTTGTATCCTTCTCTGCTCTGCCTTTTGCTTAAACTCCGAAAGCAAGAGGCCAATCATTTGAAGAATATTGGCTTCTTAAGTGACACATAATAACGTAATATAATGCATTTGTAACATTTCTTTTATTCTAAAACAAGGCCTTTAATTAGATAGACCCCTGATTCTGGGCAAAATTCGTTTAAAAAAAGGGTACCACATTTTGGAACTACAGGTAGGCAAAGTTCCCTATAGGAAGCTCATCCAGAATATTACTTCTGTGACCCCTCCTAAACTCTCTCACCCGTTTACCAGTTTTCACCCCCATGAGTATTTTTCCACTAATTTCATATACTCATTCGTAGTTGGTAAATAGCCTTTCTGGGACGACTGCTGCAGATAGACCGGGGTGTTGCAGAACAATTGTGGGCGACAAAATCCTGCATTATTAATTTCAATGAAGAGTGAACTTTACCCAGAGCCTTGCCATTAATAACTCTCTAAAATATTTCCATTAAGAATCTACACTGCAAGCATCCATTCTGTATTCTACAGTCTATTTTAGAAGGTGGAAGTAGTTGTTGAACAGTATCTGGGACACTATATAAATGATGAAGAATCTCTGCTACGTATTGGGCCACCACACAGACATCACAGGACTGTAAATGTCTACACAATTATTGAGTGTAGCTTGCTGCATGCACTGTGAGCATGCAAGCACTGAACACATACTCAGTGCCGTAATGCAAGCTAAAATATAACATCACAGTGCCGTACAGAACAAAGCTACTGGGTGTGGTTTGCTGCATAGACTGTAAGTACACGTACCGTTTAGGAAACATGCAAGCATTACCCCCACTCAGTGCTGTACTTTACGCTACATCAAAATATCATATAGTTTGCAAAAAGTGACCAGATGATATTATTTTACTGGGATAACAGTGCAGTTCTGTTTTTTTTACCATACCAGTAAATTCTAAGAGTTGTAATGTTTTGTGAGCTTGAGATAGGCTTACGCTAAAACTATCATTTATAACAGGGAAGCTCAGTACTATAAAATTGGCAGGTTTGACACAATGATGGATGTGATGAAAACCTGTACAAGTATAAAGCGCTGATTGTGTTCTCAGCTCTACACACAGCACATACAGTAATGTCACACTATGCTTCAGCTTGGAGAAAATATATGTTGGATGTTGTTTGCTAAATGAACTAGCAAAGGGTGTCAGACAATCTGTGGGGTGATAAATGCTAGCCCAGACCTGACGTGCGTCACTTGATAAAGCATGGATAGAAAAATAATGGTGAGGTCAAAGAAACGAATTAGTTGACTGATTGCTTACAAATTGCTCAACTGTATTTAACATGTTTAAAAACGTTCAGTTTGTAACAAGAAGTGAAGTTACTAACTGGTGTTTTTGCAATAAGTAAGTTCCTTGTGGATAAAATGTGCTAGCATTTAGGATTCTGATCCTGTGGCAGGATGTTTCGCAAATATAAAAATGTACATGCACCTCCACCCTAACCTGGAGCTGCCAGTACTATTAATGTATTTACCCCGACATACTTCTGCCAGTGCCCCATTGCTTTTCCAGCAAGCACTGAAACCCTATCCTGGTTTCCTGGCCCCTGGTCTTTTCCCTGCTCAGACCTATACACGGCTTTGACGTTGCACCTCAACCCTCCCTTTTAGGACCCTTCATAACCAGGATAGGACTGGCCTATTGGGCAACCTGACAGTGATAGAAAGGCAACACTGACAGGTCAGTATTTAGGGCATTTTTTCGCGCTTTGGGTGCCTGTTTCATGGTCTGATTGGTCTGCTTTTACTCTTGATATCACCACAAATATTGCCTTAAACACATATAATTCCCATATCCTGCAAACATCTATATAGTGTGTCTTTATAGGTTCAGGCTGTCCCGAGCTGCAAATGTGGGCAACATTTTTAAATTTGTGATTCAGTAATGGGGACCACTTTTATTTTGGTGCTAGGCCTATTCACTGTCACTGTTGGACTCTGTCTGTAACTTTAAAGCTGGGACCCACAAATGCTCTTCCATTGCCCAGGACCACATCATGATGCTGTCCACTGCTAAAGGATCTGTATAACTCTTTTTGCTGAAAGTGCCCTGCTGCAGTACATTTGTTAGCTTGAAAATTCACTGAGTTAATGTATGATCTGTATAACAGAGCAGTGTCATAAATTAACAGGGAGATTTTCCAAGTTAATAAATGGATTGTAAATTGTAATTTTGGGTAAAACAACGTACAGATCCAATCTGGCTGCACTTCGCCTGAATACCCTCTTTAAATCTACCAATATACGTAGTTTCTCCTGGAGCACCACGACTTATCCAGTACTGAGAGTGGCATACTGTTCAGCCGTGCTGGCGTGCCCATGGAGGTCTTCTTCCCACCACGGTTTTAGATACCACGAGCACGCAGGTGGGGTAACGTCACTATTCTCACCTTCAGAGGTCATCTAGGTCTTTGGTCTTGGCAAAGAGTCTAGTAGTTAGAATCATGCAAGCACAAATCAATAACACGAAACCATAAACAGTTTAAAATTCCATGAACAATTTAACACTAAATCAAAACTTCAAACTGAATAAAGTTTCAAAGCTTTAGTTCAATCCCAAAATTAATGTCAAAACTAAGTTATAAATATACATAAAAACCATTGGCTGACCAAAATGTCTGAAAGGGTTTAGCCTGCTGAACATGAATACTGTTAAACACTCGAAAAGATTCATATAGATTAGCAACAATACAATAGACACATTATTATCAGATTTCAAAGCAGATGATGGTGATATCAGTAAATCATCAAAATACAGTTTCAGCAATCAATTTCACAGCTGAGCCATCCTTATCAGTTACGCGAACTGGGAATTACATGTGTGGTAGAGGGCTAACAAATGCGGGCAAAAGCAAAAATAAAAGAAATACAAAAATAATTTTGAAAAATCATCTAACTAGTACATCTCACTTTAAAAAATACGCCGGTGTAAGTTTCTAAGCTAAAAGGAAACAAATACCCACATTCAGCTATAGCTCTCCTCATGGGACAGCAGACAGGATGATTCATTCAGCAGGAATGGTCACCTTCTTCTGACAGCAGCAGCAGAGCAGTGCAGAACACAGGATGCACATAGGGCAAATCAGCACTTCAGAATTATTTGGACATATTAGTACTGAACAGCATAAACAAATGTGACAATTAAGACTAAGATGATAAAACTCGTCTCGGACTTGATGATGAGAGAGGGTGACAATAGACTTAAAACAGAAGTGGATGGATTCTAACAGACATCAGGACAGCTTCGAGGCTCTTAAAGATCTCACTTCAATTTCAAAGTTCCTCACTAATTAAAATATACACAATCCATTAATTAGTCCTTAAGGTGGGCTCACTGTTGGTGTCAAATTCAGTGTCCAGTCGCTGTTGATGGCACCACCAAGTTTGCAACTATTCCAGATTTTCACAGAGAAAGTGCATTGTCATTTCAATGATTTCATACAGTTCCGCCAAATACTACATTTTCTAATCACTTGCAACATGAGGATCCTCTCTCACAATACACAATAAACATACTAATTTCTCATGAGAACTACAAGTTTCCTGTCTTTTTCAACAGCTGGAACAAATGATTCAACATTGTTAATCCTAAAACATGTTATTCCCCTTCAATACAACAGAACAATGAACATCACATCAGCAACAAAGAAAAAGAATTCAGATCAGAAGGAACAGAATAAACAAGTGTTTTTCCACTACTGCTGCTAAATGAATCTTTCAGGCCTAGTCAAACTAAGAAAACTTAAGTGCAAAATAATAAAATCTATTCCACACCTTACACTTCAAATCAAATATGCAAAGTATTTAATTGCAAACATTATTTATGACATGTAAGAACAATTTTAAACGTGCATTTAATTTTCTGTAACACATGTAATTCACATTAATAAAATTCATTTAATTCAATATAACTATGATTACTTCATGTTAATTTTATACTCCTAACGTACTTCATTTCTACTGTTTCTTCTTAAAAATAATACTTTCATGTTAATATTAAGTATTAATGCACTCAAATATAAATGCACAATGCCTTCATATTAAATGTGATGGCAAAATACAAATGGCGTGCACATTTTACGTTTCCATATTAATTTCTGTTAGGCCTTTAAATGAAAATGTATAACTCGCACTATACTTCTATGCCACTAATGTATTAGTAAAAGTTGTTCTCTATCAGCCGCACACCAAAACGCTGCCATGGCAACAGTCCTATTAAATGTGCTGAGGATGTATGCACTTATACATATTCATACATGTTTTAGTTAGAAACAGTATTTACCTTAAGTTTCACATTACAACGGAAACAGTCTTAAACCAGCAACGCCAAAACCCACTGCTCCCAATGCCAAGCATATATATCCCTCATACTCATTCTACGCTTATACTCAGACCTTTCATCCACATGCATGATGATCCCCATGCACTTACTTCAGGTGCATACCACACAAATGTTATGGAGAAGCTGGTATATTCAGTCAGACTCCACTCTTTTTGCAAGAAAAGGGGGAAACAATAATTTCCGCAATGAGAGAACCAAATATTGAATTTGTATGTGGGTCAGATGTGAGTTCCATAGGTTTTTTGCAGCGCTTATCTACCCTGGGTGCCGACTGTGCCCTGGACTAAATATCACTGTTATCCACTTCTTCAGAATGGGTCAATGTGCAAAATTGTGATGCTTCCTTGTTGTGTTTCAGGCGTTTTAGGCTTTCCCTTCACAGGTGATAGTCCAGCTGCAGAAGTGGGGGACAAAGAGTAGGAACACTGTGTGATAGGACATTTTTGGATCCATGCAGATTCCATTAGCTGGGTCTGTTTTCACTTTTGCTTTTTGTGACATCACCATGCACAGCTTGCTATGCCATGAGAAAAAAATGGTTCTGGTGTTTTTACCAGAAACATTTTATTCTCAAGTATTGTGGACAACCTGGATGAAGTTCTTTGTTCTGGGGTCATAGGATACTTCTCCAGTTCCAGAAGGTCCCCTGGACTGTAGATGTCCAGCACTGGAAAACAGTGAAAAACACAGTGGCCAGAGAAAGGTGGCAGCTGCTTCTTGCGGCCATACACAGCCAAGTGAAAGCATCAGTTGCCATACATGTTCAATGGAGAAGAAGGCAGGGAAGAAATTAAAACATACTGAGAAGTACTAAGGAGATGGAGATGAGAGGTTCTAGAAAAGGAGAGGGGAGAAAGAGTAAATAGAAAAAAGCAAGAGTAAGAGAGCAGGAGAGACAAGTATGAGAAGATAGACAGACACAGCAACAAACGAAAAGGGGTAGTAGGGGAAAGCATGAGAGAGCAATGCGGACAGAGATTAGAATGTGAAGAGAGAAAGTAAAATAGACCCTCAAGGACCAAAATGAGCACTAGATACACACTGAGAAAAGATGGTTGGAGATTGTAAGTCAGAAATATAGCTGATCATATTTGCCAATACAGCTGACCTAGTGTGATTTCAATGCATACATTTTCACTTAGTTTCTAAAATGGATGTTAGTTTAAGACCTCAAAACCAACTTGCATAGCTGTCTTTGAAGTCCTGTTCAGATGTATCGATTGTTACTTAATCCATGTTGCCTTTTACAAATTGCCTAACAATTGGACTCCCTTGTCATTTGTTACTTCATGCTCTTGGTGAGACATGCTCATGCCTTCTCTTTTAATGTATATGAGCCATTTCTACAGTTACTGGTATAGCGGCTGAAAAGTACAGCCTACTTGGTCAGAAGTCCAAGTTCTATTATGGAGGTGATTTGTTTTTTTTGGTGTACATTGAAATATGGCAGTCCCTAAACTGCTCCATAACATAAAGCTTGACTTCTATCTGTATGTGTAGCAAGCTGAACAAGCCCTTTGCATGTAAATATTTTCAGTTCCTTGTATGCATGGCAAGCTTCCATGCATTCTACATTCGCCACTCAGAAATGTGCATGCTCGTCCAATCAGTGTTAGGCACACAAAGGGTGCCCTTGTGAAGATTTTATTTAAGACGTCTGCTGTATGTAAAAAAGAGAAAGTCCATAACTCCGAAAGTGGGGGACACTATTGCATCCGAATAGGATGTACCATGCAAGTAGTAACAAAAAAATGATTAATCACTGAGCAAGGTCATAGATGCCTTAAAGGCAGAGCTGCTGCCTTGCCATTTATGGCTCCTCTACTTGTAGATTGAACTAATGTCTTGAGCCTAGCCATAGGCCTCAAGTAGACCAATCTGAGGCTTACATTGTCATCTATCCTTTACCATGGCCAATGTTCTTGCTGGTCGATGTCTGACAAAGGTCTCCTTTGTGAGTGGTCTATGGCAATGTCAAACCCTGTTTCAAGTCCTTGCAGTTTTGACTGAAGCTTTTAATCAAATGTAATTCTACTATCCATCTTTTCTCACAACCTTATAGTGAAAATACTTGTTGGACATTCCTAACTTCCCATGTAAAATTAAATGTATATTTTATTTAATTTTCACAATTGTTGCAGCCCTAAAATTTTGAAATCACACTGTTCACCACCATTTTTAATAATGTCCTTGGATAGTCTTCAAGCTCTCTTTGAGGTTATTTTCAATTATTAGTGAGTTAAATTAAAACTTATAAAGTTGGGCGATATTAGGGAACTCCACAATTTACAAAGCATATTAAGGGCCTAATTTATATTTTGGCTTGCAGCCCAGTTCTCCATCGAGATATGGAGTAAATTATACCATCGCTCTGGTGGAGGTTCTGTCCACTAAACTTAGAAATGACCACCAAGCTGACGGTCATTTCTAAAGCACTGGCAGGAACCACCATCATGGCGGTTCCTGTCAGTGTTGTTTACTGTTTGGTGCATGGCTTCATCACCATGACGAAATCATGCACTAAGGCGTTGTTTTTTTTTTTTTTCGAAAAAGAAAGTCTCGAAGTGAGATTTTCTTTTTGAAACTAAAAACTAAAATGCTCGCCATGGTGAGGGGAGCGTTTAGAAGTTTTCGGTGCCCTTTACACCAGGCTTTTCCTTTTCTCCACATCATTGTGCACAGCATTCAGAATATGAAGAGTCTGATTGTAGAGAAAATACTGACTGCCTGTTCTTCGTTGTTGTAAACTGATATGCACTATAAAACTTGTGACATTTCTATAAAATACTAGCAAAAAATAAAACAGATCTAGAAATCCTAAATCTCTTGAAGTCCTGCATCTAAGTCCATGTAAACTGGTTGGTCAATTAACCAACTGTTTTAAATACCTCCACTCTTCTTTTCAGCTTTCTGTGGACAGAAATTACTGTCAGCATAGCTACAGCAAGTGAGAACATGAGAGCCAGACATACCAACCTCATAACAAGCTTCCTGTTTCTGTACCAGTATGTCAGCAGTGTACATATGCACCGTAGAGAGTGTGATTTCTCTAAGATCAGGTGCTTCCCTGCCTTCTGTGTCCTTGTGCATGCACAGATTGGAATAATGGTACACCACAAAAGCGCATATTACAGTAGGTGTAACTGCAGAAATATTGCACAGGTTGTCCTTAATTAATTGCCTTTTCCTGCTCCATTAACTAATATTAACATGTACATTTGTTTGGCTTTTCCTAGCTGATGGCGATAGTGCTGGTGGAAGTGGCGCAGGTGTCGTTGGAGGTGAGTAGCCTGAAGTCTAAACTTCTTTAATAAGTTGGAATGCACTCAATAACTTTTCAGTGCTATTGAAAACCATTCATTCATCCATTTATTTACTTATAGAATTGTTTGATCAGTGAGGCTTCCAGGGATAATGCATTCTTGGTGCATTGTGTTTAGGTACCAAAGTAATATAGAAGATCAAGAGTCTTCCGATGATTTATTGGTGTTATTGTCTATAAGCTACATGTTGGCATGGAATCCATAATCAAAGGATAAAGGAACCAGTAAATTGATGTTATGTTACACCTTTATGAGATTAATAAATAGAAGTCTAGATTCTTTGAAAAATAAAACCTTCTAAATTGTTTTTAAAGGTTCACTTGAAAAGAAATCCTAAAATCTACAGAGGAAAACAAAAAAATCTACAGAAAGCACAGTTGCCATTTCATCCAAAAACCAAGTACATCAAACTGCAAGTTAAGGGAAGTGTTAGACTTTTCATCCTTAGCGTGGTCTCCCTTAACTTTTTGCCTCTGTTCCCCAGGTTGTTGATGTATGCTGGACGCTGTTTTTGCTGTTTTTGTTACTCTGGGCACACTACCACTGCTAACCAGTGCTAAAGTGCAAGTGCTCCTTTACAAAATGTATATGTAATTGGCTTATCCATGATTGGCACATTTGACTTATTAGTAAGTCCCTAGTAAAGTGCACTAGAGGTGCCAAGGCCTCTAAATCAAATACTACTAGTGGGCCTGCAGCACTGGTTGTGCCACCCACATAAGTAGCTCTGTAATAATGTCTCTGACCTGCAACTGCAGTGTCTGTGTCTGTAGTTTTAACTGTAAATTCAACTTTGCAAGTGTACCCACTTGCCACGCCTAAACCTTCCCTTTTCTTACATGTAAGACACCCCTAAGGTAGGCCCTAGGTAGCGTGCCGTGTAGGGTTAAGGTAGGACATATAGTAATGTGTTTTATATGTACTGTCAGTGAAATATTGCTAAATTCGTTTTTTACTGTTGCAAGGCTTGTCCCTCTCATAGGTTAACATGGGGGCTACCTTTAAACCTGACTAAAGTGTAGATTCCCTTTGGGAGCTGATGGACATGTGGAGTTTGGGGATCTGAGCTCACAATTTAAAAATACATCTTTTAGTAAAGTTGATTTTAAGATTGTGTGTTTGAAAATGCCACTTTTAGAAAGTGAGCATTTTCTTGCTTATACCATTTCTGTGACTCTGCCTGTTTGTGGATTCCATGTCTGGGTAAGTTTGACAGTTGGGCTGGTTGCACTTCACACTAGACAGTGACACAAAGGGAGCTGGGGTGTAGCCTGCATATCCTGATGAGCCATCTGTGCTAGGAGGGAGGGGAGGAGTAGTCACTCACATCTGAAAAGGCTGCGACTGCCATCACACAGTGCAGTCTCCAACCCCCCTGGTGAGTGTCTGGGGCCTGGCCTGGGCAAGGCAGGATTTCACATTCAAAAGAGACTTTACTTTGAAGTAGGCCTACTTCTAAGGAGAAATTGGGTATAAGAAGGGCCCCCCAAACCACAGACTTTAGAACACTTCTGGAAACCAAGAGGAACCTCTGCCTGGAGAAGAGCTGAAGAAGAAGAGCTGCCCTGCCTGTGACTGTGCTTTGTGGAGCTATCCTGCAGTTGCTATTTCTGCCAGAGTAAGAAGGCAAAGACTGGACTTTGTGTGCCTTCCATCTTGTGAAGATCTTCAAAGGCTTGATTTAGAGCTTGCCTCCTGTTGTTTGAAGTCTCAGGGACAGCAAAGACTTCTCTCTGCCAGCACCTGGAGTCTCTGGAGAGACTCCTACTCTGCCAAGTGGTGCCCATTGTAGAATACTGGCCTGGCTTGTAGTGGGTACCAAAGGTACTTACACCTTGTGCCAGGTCCAGTTATCCCGTATTAGTGTAGAAGAGGTGTTTCTAGCAGCTTAGACTGATAGAAGGTAGCGCTGTGTGATCTCTGGAGGCGGGGCAGGAGCCCTTTAAAACTTGTTCGCGCTCCCGCCGTCGCGGGAAGCGCTGTGTGATCTCTGGAGGCGGGGCAGGAGCCCTTTAAAACTTGTTCGCGCTCCCGCCATCGCGGGAAGCGCTGTGTGATCTCTGGAGGCGGGGCAGGAGCCCTTTAAAACTTGTTCGCGCTCCCGCCGTCGCGGGAAGCGCTGTGTGATCTCTGGAGGCGGGGCAGGAGCCCTTTAAAACTTGTTCGCGCTCCCGCCGCGCGGGACGCGCGCGGGCGGCGCCCGGGCGAAGCCCGGGCCAAGGGCGGCCCGTCCTGCGCCCGTCAGCGGCTGACAGAGGCTGGGCTGGGCCACCCCCCCCTAACATCTATCTCCCAAGAAGGCCATATTGTACTCAGTCCCTTTTGCTAGTTCCTACTCTGTCTCCCCAGTCAGCTGCTCCATTTAATCTGACACCTTATCATTTAACCCTGCACCTACACTAACACCAGATGGGCAAAAGGAAAGCAATAGAGGCAGGGGCCGGGGCAGTACTAAAAGCCAAGCGAAAAAGGAATAAGCATGCTGCTAGCAATTGCGTTATGGATAGAATCGACTCTCTCCTGGGCGAATGCAACAGAATACTAACTAGCCCCCAGGGAAACATTTCTATTGCAACTGGGGAGGGGCCCACTTCAACTAGCAGGAAGGAAGGTTCCATGAAAATCGCTGAGATTTTCATGAAACGTGGGCAACAAGTTACTGACACTACAGGGGCGGGTGAAAGTAGGAACGTTATCACCCATGCGGCCCCCTCCCTAGCAGAAGACCTACCACTTGCCATCAACGATTCCATCCAGCTCAGTAACCGCTTCAATCCCCTAACCAACCTCCCTGAATCACGCGACGACATCAACCCAGACACCCTGGCAGATGGGCCAGCAGCAACCAACACGCACTCTCCTCATGTAACCCCACAGCATATCGAATACATACAAGCTCTAAGGAAGGAAGTCACAGAACTCAAGCATATGGTTAACTCATTACTTGCAATAGTAAAACAGCTAACCCACGCAAATAACACGACCACCAGTAACCTTGCCCAAAATCCAATCCTATCAGGCATCACACCAAACTCGCCCAACTCCTCTGCTTCTAGCCACGCTGGCCCTCACCCTACCAAAGAAAAGACCATGAACTCCCACCAGTCTCCCCTCTTCCACAATTTAGGCATAGGAAATTCACTAGACATCTATCATAATACCCTCAAACCCATGAGCAACACCGCCTCAAAATACTCTACGCAACCTGCCACTGACCAGTCCCATTTAGGTAATATAGTTCTAATGGTTAACGTTCCCAAGTTAACCACATTGGCGCGCAAGGAAGGGGTAGACTCTATCAAAAACAAGGCAATCCACTGGATTCGCCATGTTAGAGGCTGCCGATCCATAATACGTGAGGACCTAATTACCGTAGTACGACGGCCAGACCCGGGAACTCACTTTGATATCCTAAAACTGACACTCAAGAACAGGACCATGGCGAACAATCTGGTGGCCCTAGACGCAAGAACAAGCCCACCTGCACACTCACGCATCCAGTTTAAACAGCCCAGGTCACCCACGCTCCACGAGGAACGCCCGAGTTACCACCCGGCAGAAAACCTATCCCCTCTTGGTAAACATGATTGACTCACAGCCCCACCTAAAATCTATGCAGGCAAACCTTGCAACCTTCCAACATCCATCACCCCCAGATCCTCCTTTTACCCCACCACTGTCTGTCCATGTATTCACCCCCCTACCCATGATACCGCGACCATTTCCGGCTCACCGAGCAATCATGACAACGATGCTCCACCCATCTTGCAGGCACATTGCCCACCAAACCTAGAGCTGCTGTCTAAGCCCGCAAGCATCTCCTTGATCAGGACCAGGCCTGTTCCAACAGAGGAACATCACCAACCACCACAAACCTCACGGGCAAACATTGGCATCAACCCATCCCTGCTCCCCCAGCCACATCTGCCAAACCAACCCCTGACAGCCAACCTCAAAAACCCCGGGCATTTAGGTAGGACAACTCAGTCACAATCTGGGGTACGACTTGTCTCATGGAACGTGGCAGGTCTGAAATCTATTCTTCCCCTTCCATCCTTCTCCTCATTTATTGACGAACATGACATATGTCTCCTACAGGAAACATGGTCACTCGACCCACTCTTCCGAACAGGCTACTCAAATTTCCACTTCCCCGCTGTGGCCAGCACGAGAGGCAGGCCCTCAGGGGGTCTGACCATCTGGATCAAAACATCACTTAGCTGCCATATATCACAGCTACCTACCGCCTCTCCCGACCTGCTAGGCCTTCGTCTATCCTTTGGGCCTGACTCTGTGGTGAACATCTTTAATATCTACGCTCGAGGGGTCAGGGGGGGTCAAGTCTCCAAAACCCTCTGCGCCCTCGTAGCCCTCTTACAAAATTATCCCCGCCATCATAAAACCATTGTGGCTGGGGACTTCAACGTCACATTCGAACCCCTTGACTGGGACGATCTCAGGTCCACCCGCGAGGAAGATCAAGTCTGGTCTATCCCCGCCCTGTCCATTGCACCCATCAAAAGGTGGACGTCGGTTGCGATTCAGGTAAAATCATTGACCATGGAGTTTGGACTCAGGGCGCTAAATGGCAGAACTAATTCAGACACCAACGGTAGTCACACATACAACAAAACGAACCACACCAGCAGAATCGATTATTGCCTATTCGATATAAGATTATGGCCTCCAGTCATCGATATGACAATCATCGAAAGGACCGAAAGTGATCAGAACCCTCTTTCTGTCCACACATTAGCCCTAGGTAACCTCCCAGCCACGTCTAACCCCGCAGCAGTAGCACCCAAGGGTATTAACCTGGCCAACAACAAAAGACACCTAAAATGGGTCAATATTGGGGCCCGGCCCACACTCATCAATGCTGCCAACAACACCCTAAAATCCACACTAAGGGACCTAGAGGCAGGTTCTGCAACACCCCACCAGGAAATTAGCTCAATCCACACCTCCTGCTTTAGGGATATCGCAACCCACTTCTCAGCACCCCCAGCCCACGACGACAAACGACCCAAAGCCAGGCACCGCTGGTTCAACAAAACGTGCCGGTCCCTAAACAAGCGCCTAGTTCAAGCCATTAAATCCAAGGACCCCATCGCCATCCGCGTAGCTAGGAAGTCCTATAAATCTGCAATATGCATAGCCAAGCGTGATCAAGATAGCAAATGGTGGACATCACTCAGCGACGCTGTGCGCGAGAGAAATTATAGTCTGTTCTGGTCCCTGGCAGCGCGAGGCCCAGAAACCAGTGGTTTGGACATCACAACCAATATTGCCCCAAGAGACTGGATAGCCCACTTTAGTAGTCTGTACTCCCATGATCATGATAGCCCCACCTCTGTTTGTACGGGCCCCCTCCTATTTCACTCGTTAGCACCAACCACCGCAGCACCCCTGTTGTTCTCCCAAAGTGATATAACTTACTCTCTAAGCACTCTAAAACGCGGCAGGGCCCCTGGTTCAGACTGCGTCCCAGCAGACCTATTCTCAACAGACCTAGCATCCTGGTCAAGATATCTCACCATTCTAGCTAACGCAATAGCATCTGGGGCGCCAATTCCCGACTCTTGGAAAGCGGCCATTGTTATTCCAATCTTTAAAAAGGGCGACAGATCTCTTCCCTGTAACTATAGACCCATTAGTCTAATTGACTGTGTCCAAAAAGTCTTCTGCCACTGCCTCCTAGGGAAGATAGAAGAATGGCTAATTGACCACGATATCCTTAGCCCCCTCCAAGCCGGTTTCCGAAAGAAGATTTCCACCACTGATCAAGCCCTCAGATTCCTATTATTATATTGGAAAACAGTGTTCATCGGTAAAGGCAGCCTTTATGTAGCTTTCGTGGACCTCAAATCTGCTTTTGACCTAGTACCTCGCAACAAAATGTGGGTCACTCTCTCTCGGATGGGAATCCCGGAACACATCCTTGCCATTTTGATACGACTCCACGAGGACAACTACGCACAAGTCAGGTGGGGCAACAAGGGCCAACTTACCGATAGAATCCACGTCTCTAGGGGTGTGCGGCAAGGTTGCGTACTTGCCCCGACCCTCTTTTCCCTGTACATCAACGAAATTGTCCCCTCCCTCCTCAGACTGCAGGCTGACGCACCTTCACTTGGCACACAAAAAATCCCAGTCTTACTCTTTGCCGATGACACTCTCTTGATATCTAAGACCCCTAGTGGTCTAAGGAAACTCCTTGCGTGCTTCGAGCATTTCTGTTCATCCCAGGGACTCGAAATCAACGCAACGAAAACCAAACTAATGACCCTTAATCCCCACAGATCTTTCAAAGGGAAATTTACTCTAGAGGGCTCCTCACTCGAGAAGGTGGGCATTTTCAGCTACCTGGGCATAACACTCACTGACAACATGTCCTGGAAGCCACACATAGGAAAACAAGCCCTTAAATTAAGACAAACAACTGGGGCTCTACTAAAAAACTTCCACCTCTCACACACAAAACCAATTCGCCCAGCATTACAATTATACGAAGCCCAGGCAGTTTCCTCAGCGCTCTACGGGGCTGAACTTTGGGGTTATACCAAAACCCAAGACCTAACCACCGCTGAAAACAACTTCTTAAGAAACCTTGTGTCCCTTCCGCTAAGCACCCCACTGTTCCCTCTTTTCAAGGACCTCGGCATCAAACGCATTGGTCACAAAACCCGCCTGCGACCTCTGCTGTACTGGCGGCGTCTCTGGACCACTCCGGAACTTGTCATCTTCACCGAAGCTCTACAGGTCATCCTAAAAGCCGACCACCTGCACAGAATCCCCTGGCTACGATCCATCAAGGATTTACTCCACTCTATCGGGCTCGATGATCTCTGGAACTCACCAGCCACGTCAGTCTTTCCCTCGAAAAGCGAACTAAAGAAACTTTACTGGCAAAGGGCCAACAACGAAGACACTCGGGCTGCACTCCACACTACATTATCTTGTGACTTTGCCAACCTAAAAGAGTCATGCAAGTACGAAACTTTTTGGGACCTAATCACGGCCCCAAGGGAAAGGAAACTGTACTTCCAGCTCCGCATTGGAACACTCCCATTAAGACTTTTCACCAGCAGCTGGTCACACAACGAATCCACCGCATGCCCTGCTTGCAAAGCCCCCGTGGAGAATCTCCCTCACCTCCTTTTTGCATGCCCCGCGTATACTGCCCCCCGTAGGAAATGGCTGGCCCCGGCATGCAGACTACTGGGAGCACGCTGCTCTGCGCTAGCTCTGCGAATCCTTAGATCAGACACCAGGCCAACGCTAGTGATCGCTATCGCCAAATTCCTCGGAGCTAGTTGGCTTATTAGAGGGAAAACTCTCCTGGACAAAGACTCCAAATAAGACTGTCCCAACATCCTGCAGAGTGCATTTCACTTCATTTCATTTTTTCTAATTTCATTCCATTTTATTCTATCTCATTTTTATTCCATTTTAATTTTTATTTATATTTCATTCCCTTTTATCACCATATTTACCTGCAATTTTATTTTATCATGTGCATTTATTTGTATTTATTACTGCTCGCGCTTTTTTGGCTCTTGTAGCCGCAATAAAGCTTCTTTGAATTGAATTGATAGAAGGTAGCTATGGCAAAGCAGCTTAGGCTGAACTAGGAGACATGCAAAGCTCTTACTATACCACTGATATCATATGTACAATATCATAAGAAAACACAATACACAGAGTTACTAAAAATAAAGGTACTTTATTTTTATGACAATATGCCAAAAGTATCTCAGTGAGTACCCTCAGTAAGAATGTAAGTACTATATACAAGTTATATGTACAAAAACCAAAATTAGGTAAGTAATAGCAAGAAAAGTAATGCAAACAGTGTAGAATTACAATAGGTTACAATAGGAGCACATAGGTATAGGTGCAACACAAACCATATACTCCAAAAGTGGAATGCGAACCACGAATGGACCCCAGACCTATGTGAGCTTGTAGAGGGTTGCTGGGACTGTAACAAAAAAACAGTGAGGGTTAGAAAAATACCCCACCCCAAGACCCTGAAAAGTAGGAGTAAAGTATACCTACTACCCCCAGAGAGCACAGAAGTCGTGATAGAGGGATTCTGCAGGAAGAACAAACACCAGCAGTGCACTGACAACGGATTTCCAGACCTGAGTACCTGTAAGACAAGGGGACCAAGTCCAATAGTCGCGACAGTGCCCAGGAGGGGCAGGAGCCCAGGAAACCCCAGCTGAAGGTGCAAGGAAGCTGCCACTAGTTGGAAGAAGCTTGGAGTTCTGCAAGAAAGAAGAGGACTAGGAACTTCTCCTTTGGAAGACAGATGTCCCACGTTGCCAGGAAGCTTGCAGAGGTGTTCCCACGCAGAAAGACCGCAAACAAGCCTTGCTAGCTGCAAGGGTCGCAGTAGAGGTTTTTGGGTGCTGCAGAGGAACAGGAAGGACCAGGATGTCGCCTTTTGCAGGAGGAGACAAAGGGGGTGCTCAGCAACTCAGAGAGCCCTCACAGAAGCAGGCAGCACCCGCAAAAGTACCCCAACAGGCACTTGGAAGAAGAGTGAACCAGAGTCCATGTGAACTTACAAAAGGGAGTCCCACGACGCCAGAGGACAACTCAGAAGGTTGTGCACTGCAGGACTGAGTGCTGGGGACCCAGGATTGGCTGTGCACAAAAGAAATTCTGGAAGAGAGCACAGGAGCCGGAGCAGCTGCAAATCACGCGGTACACAGCATTGCAGTCTAGCATGGGGAGGCATGGACTTACCTCCACCAAACTTGGACTGAAGAGTCACTGGACTGTGCAGGTCACTTGGACAGAGTTGCTGTGTTCCAGGGACCACGCTCGTCGGGATGAGAGGGGACCCAGAGGACCAGTGATGCAGTCTTTTGGTGCCTGCGTTAGCAGGGGGAATATTCCGTTGACCCACGGGAGATTTCTTCGGAGCTTCTGGTGCAGGGTGAAGGCAGGCTAGCCCCAGAGCATGCACCACCAGGAAAAAGTCGAGAAAGCTGGCAGGACTAGGTGCTACAATGTTGCTGGTAGTCGTCTTGCTACTTTGTTGCGGTTTTGCAGGCGTCCTGGAGCAGTCAGCAGTCGATCCTTTGGTAGAAGGTGAAGAGGGAAATGCAGAGAAGCGCTGGTGAGCTCTTGCATTCGTTATAATTCCCCAAAGCAGAGACCCTAAATAGCCAGAAAAGGAGGTTTGGCTACCAAGATAGGAGGATTGGCTACCAAGAGATGTAAGAGCCTATCAGAAGAAGCCTCTCACGTCACCTGCTGGCACTGGCCACTCAGAGCAGTCCAGTGTGCCCCCAACACCTCTGTTTCAAAGTTGGCAGAGGCCTGGGACACACTGGAGGAGCTCTGGGCACCTCCCCTCGGAGGTACTGGTCAGGGGAGTGGTCACTCCCCTTTCCTTTGTCCAGTTTCGCGCCAGAGCAGGGCTGGGGGATCCCTGAACCAGTGTAGACTGGCTTATGCAGAGATGGGCAACATCTGTGCCCATCAAAGAATTTCCAGAGGCCGGGGGAGGCTACTCCTCCCCAGCCCTTCACACCTATTTCCAAAGGGAGAGGGTGTAACACCCTCTCTCAGAGGAAATCCTTTGTTCTGCCTTCCTGGGCCAGGGCTGCCTGGACCCCAGGAGGGCAGAAACCTGTCTGAGGGGTTGGCAGCAGGAGCAGCTGCAGTGGAGACCCCGGAAAGGCAGTTTGGCTGTACCCGGGTTCTGTGCTAGAGACCCGAGGGATCATGGAATTGTCACCCCAATACCAGAATGGTATTGGGGTGACAATTCCATGATCTTAGACACGTTACATGGCAATATTTGGAGTTACCATTGTGACGCTATACATAGGTAGTGACCTATGTATAGTGCACGCGTGTAATGGTGTCCCCGCACTCACAAAGTCCGGGGAATTTGCCCTGAACAATGTGGGGGCACCTTGGCTAGTGCCAGGGTGTCCACACACTAAGTAACTTTGCACCCAACCTTCCCCAGGTGAAGTTTAGACGTATAGGTTAATTATAAGTTACTTATGTGCAGTGGTAAATGGCTGTGAAATAACATGGATGTTATTTCACTCAGGCTGCTGTGGCTGGCCTGTGTAAGAATTGTCAGAGCTCCCTATGGGTGGCAAAAGAAATGCTGCAGCCCATAGGGATCTCCTGGAACCCCAATACCCTGGGTACCTCAGTACCATATACTAGGGAATTATATGGGTGTACCAGTATGCCAATGTGAATTGGTAAATTTAGTCACTAGCCTGTTAGTGACAAATTTGGAAAGCAGAGAGAGCATAACCACTGAGGTTCTGGTTAGCAGAGCCTCAGTGAGACAGTTAGGCACCACACAGGGAACACATATAGGCCACACACTTCTGAGCACTGGGGTCCTGGCTAGCAGGATCCCAGTGACACATAACAACCACACTGACAACATAGGGTTTCATTATGAGCACTGGGCCCTGGCTAGCAGGATCCCAGTGAGACAGTGAAAACACCCTGGCACAAATAGGCCAAAAGTCGTGGGTAACAAGGCTAGAAAGAGGCTACTTTCCTACACCCATCCAGTTCCTGGGACCCTGAAAGGAGAAGCTGGCATCCTAAGAGGAGGAAATTGACGCACAGAGCGCTAAGCAGGGAAAAGATTGACGCGACTCTGATCTGCGGCTGAAGAAACGACGCGGCACAGGCTCTGTGGTTGAAAATTGACGCACGCCGGAAACGCGACAGAAGAATCGATGCACGGAGCTGGAGAAACCACATGCAGCATCGCTGATGGAGGCTGGGAGATCACAACCCGCGCTGCGTGGTTTTCGGATCATTGTGCGGCTGGATTTCCGACGTAAGCACCGCTGGGCGTGTAAAAACAACGCATGGCCTGCCCGGACCCGAGAGTGCTGACTGGATCGACGCATCACTCTCCTGCGGAGAGAAGAAACAACGCGCCCGACCCGAATAAAGGGGAAAAGACACAAGGTCCTGCTTTTGAGTGGAATCGACACATCACAAGCCCTTTTTGACGCACGCTTGCCTGTGCAGGGTTATTTTTGACACACCCAAGGTACATTTTCACGCTAACAGTGTTAGTGTGTGCTTAAAACTACTTAAAGACTCTTTTTGATTTTTAATTGATAACTTGACTTGTGTATTGTGGATTTCTGTTGCTTTGGTCTTGTTTTGTTTAGATAAATATTTCCTATTTTTCCAAACCTGTTGTTTCATTTTGTAGTGTTTTCATTAAGTTACTGTGTGTTTTGGTACAAATACTTTACACCTAGCACTCTGAAGTTAAGCCTACTGCTCTGCCAGGCTATGAAGGAGGTAAGCAGGGGTTAACTGAGGGTGATTCTCTTTTACCCTGACTAGAGTGAGGGTCCTTGCTTGAACAGGGGGTAACCTGACTGTCAACCAAAGACTCCATTTCTAACAGGAAGCATATAGGCTCTCTGCCACAAAGATGTTTCGGATGGTAATATCTCCTCAGACCCCTCTGTGTGCTCTATGTCCACCTTACGCATGCCTTGTCAGAACCTCTCTGTTTTGGTGCAGACTCTGCACTCACACACACCTTGCTTCCCATCCTTTAGTGTCTTCCTGCTTAACCGTAATCCTTCTTCTGTTGATTTTGTTCCCCTTCCTCTCCCTTTACCTAGTGAGTACTTCCTCACAACACTACCTTACCACCATCTTCTTCTTTAACATCTTTTACCAACCCCTTGCAGCCAAGATCCCTTCAGTCTCACTCCAGTAAGTTCCTTTTCTTCCATCCATTACTGAATAGCATGTCACTGAGTGGTCACCATTTACTCCCCCTTATTTACTTCCTCGAAGACCACTCCCTTTCTTCTTTATTTTAGAATCGGTTATGTGCTGAAGTATCGACAAATTTAAGATCCAAGGTGTAGTGCCTTGCATGATTCAGAACAAAACCTTTCTGACTCCCAGTGGACTCCATATCAATGTGAAATAATTGTAAGAATAAAATGTAATGAAAGCGTTGTTTAGAATGTTGAACTTCACAGATACACTCAGAGACAAAAAGGCATGTTATTTACAGCTCTGGGTGTGGCACAGTCATTGGTGGATACCCAGGCTGGGCAAGACACAGCACAGGGGAGAGCAAAATATGACGTTCATACTTCAACAACCCCTCAGCTACAGTTGCCAATAACCATTCTCAAATCATCTACAAACTGTCTCCATCACATTGACGATGTCATAAACAATGCCTTTTGTGATGTCACATTAGAACTCATGTTTTGTAGGCATTGTCACAGCGTCATGTGACAATGGCAATGTTATCTTCATTATTTTCTTGTTTTTATGGCTTTGACAGAAAAATCATAATGACTATGGGCTTGAATAAGAATTCGAGGGATGAGTCACTCAATCGCAAATGTGACAGTTATCCTGTCCACTGTATTATGAATGCATAATATTCAACACACTTGTAATACTGCAGAAAAGATATTAGTCATGTTTGTGATGGACTAAATTGTCCACCTAATCCTAAAATCAGTCTGTATGTTTCCAGCAAAATGTTTGACTGCTTCTTGTTCAAGGAATCAGTCTTACAGTTTAAAAAAATGTGTTTAATTATGACTAGAAGATGTTGGGTACAACCACACCTATTCATGGGATGGGTATATCTCAAAGCGATAAAGAGGCTCTGAAAGGGTGTTATTTAAATGAAGTTCTGGTAGCTTTGTGACCTTTCCTAAAGCTAATGTGGACAGCCAGACATCTGCCATAGTCCTATTAATTGTCATTATTGATCATGAAAGCCAGTGGAACACAGTTGACCTTGGTGTATCTTTGCTTCCTCCCATAGGTGCCATTTTTGCCATAATTGTAGTCCTGGTTTGCCTCCTGGTATTGATTATGCGTTACATGTACCGGCACAAGGGCACCTACCAAACCAATGAAGCTAAGGGCACAGAGTATGCAGACAGTGCTGATGATGCATTAAGAAATGACCCTTCTCTCCTTGAAGATATGGATGCCAGCAAGAAAGAATATTTTATCTGAAATGCAAAGTTAAAAACAAATGTGCCTTAGACAATATGCAATGCTAACACTACATTGAGCAAGAAAGCTGTAATATGCAAGGAAGAAAACAATGGATCCAATCTGGGTTTTCCATGGTGGTCTGATTTCTGTGAAAGGTATCCACAACGGTCAACTTAAAGCACATGTGGAAACCGAACAACGATTGAGAACACTAGAACCTGTAGTCTGCAGGATGTCATTTTGCATTTGGACAGCCTCCCTACAGTTGATGCTGTGCGCATGATCAGTAAAAGGAACACTAGGACAAAGGGATAATTTACTGCTAAGTACTGGGCATGGTAATTCTTCACAAAATCCTGTTTTGAAATGTACCCTTGTGCAGGAACTTACACTGCCACTGCATTTTGGATAAATATACATTATCACCCTTTTCTAACTCGGTACCTTAGACTCTTCTAACTCGCCACCATAGGCTATAGTAACTGTAAACTTGTAAAATGGACGTGACTGTGTTTGTGTTTATTTTAAATGTTATTTTCTACAAAACTATTTTGGTTGTTTTCCACAGAATTTATTTTACACATTTACAAACTCAAAATCGAATTTAGTTTTCTAAAATACTTGTGATAGCAAATGTCAGTTGCACAAGCTTGCTTGTATGTTTCATAACCTTATGTGAACGTCAGCTCTAAAATGTTTGTGCCAGATGTACAAGCAGTTTTCGAGTCGCAAACGGCCTCCCTACAGTTGATGCTGTGCGCATGATCTGTAAAAGGAACAATGAGAGAAAGGGATAATTTATTGCTAAGTACTGGGCATGGTAATTCTTCAGAAAATAATTTTTTGAAATGTATCCTTGTGCAGGAACTTACACTTACACTGCATTTTTGATAAATATACATTATCCCCTTTCTCTAACTTGGTACTTTAGACTCCTGTAACTCGCCACCTTAGGCTCTAGTAACTGTAACACTTGTAAAATGGACATGACTGTGTTTGTGTTTATTTAAAATGTTATTTTCTACAAAACTATTTTGGTTGTTTTCCAAAGAAAAAACATTTAAACATTTACAAACTCAAAGCCTAATTTAGTTTTCTAAAATACTTGTGTAAGCAAATGTCAAATGCACAAGCTTGCTAGTATGTTTTATAACCTTATGTGAAGGTCAGCTGTAAATATTTCAAGCCAGATGTAAGAAGCATTTTTCCAGTCGCAAACGGTTGTTGCGACCAGGAATTTTTTTTTTCAATGTCCCAAAGCAAAATGCGACTTGGTAACTTGTTTATCGAGTTGCATTTCTCTTTTTGCATTCAGCATTCGGAAGGGGCGAATCGCACTGGCATGTAGGAATATTATGTGACCATGAATGCGGTCGCAAAACATTCGTAGTTACCACCAGCTCCAAGTTGGTGGTAACCCACTTTCAAACGGGAAGGATTTCATTGAGGGAAAATGGGCTGCATTTTTTAAAATAAACTGCTTTATTTAAAAGCAGTCACAGACGTGGTGGTCTGCTGTCCCCAACAGGTCAGCATCCCTGTGAGTGTGGCAATACTCAATGGCGTCGCAAATTGTGACCTTCCTCAGGAATATTGATGAGGTAGGCCATTTGCGACCCCATTTCGAATCGAAAACAGTGTGCTTTACAATGTTGTACATTTTGATTTGTGACTCGCAATTTGTGATTCCCAAAAGGATCGCAAATTGCGAGTTGCAAAATAAAATGTCATACATCCACCCCTTTGTTAGCAGAGCAGCATCCTTGGGATCCTTAGGATAACAATTGACTAAACAAAGGCATTTTGTTTAGATGTTTGATTTGAGGGTGTGTTTTAGTCAGGGCCTTACCCATTTTTGCAATAATTTATGCAATTATTTCGTGAGTTTGCATTTACCTCATGTGTTTTAGCAGTGTATGTTTGTAATAAATAAATTCTAGATTAAATAGCAATGCACTATGAAAGAGTCGTTATTCTGTTGCCTTTCTTCTCTTTCCACCATGTCCACCCTGTTATGTAGCAAAACCGGTAGGGTTATTAGAGCAATGTCTCACTTTTTACATGAACGCTTTGAACAATAAAAGATTTTGGTAGAGTTTAAAATTAGGGTTAACATGGACGTCAGTTAGGGGTCGGCACAGGTCACTACTGCAACCCCTAGCTTCCTCCTCGGGCCCCCTGGTACTGCCTTTGCAACTCCTGACCTCACAGGTAGCAAAATCAGTGCCAAGAACTGAGGGGTGCCTCGCATTATCAGAGTCAGGATCCAAACTCGTTTTATGCTAATTGTTATTATATTAATAGTGAATAATAGTCTATTAATCATTAGTATAATAAAAAGTGAAGCAGCAAGATCTGGAACGGGAACTTCACAAGCATCTTGGGTGATAAAAATATAATGGCTTTAAATGCCCGTTGTGTGCATGCATGTGAGTGAGAGTGAGTTCGTGTGAGAATGTGTGTGTATATGTGAGCATGTGTGTTTTTATGTGGGATTGTGTGTGTGTGTGAAAGTGAGTGAGTAAGTATAAGTGAGTTAAAGTAAGAGTGCTTGAGTACAAAGGAGTGAGTTAGTGTAAGTGTGAGTGCAAGACACTGAGTGAAAATGAGTGAGTGCAAGTGAGTGCTAATGAGTGAATGAGTGAGTAAATTAATGTACGTGAGCATGAGTGAGAATGTGTTGTTATGTTTACAAAACTGCTGTTGGATCTGGCATGCATTTTGGATTAAAGAAGCACCCTTTGCAAAGTGCTGGAACTGGCATCCTGGAGGCAGTACTTGCAAATGGGATACCAACAGCAAAATGCTACTGCTGGCACACTGTAGGTAAACTTTGGGATGCAGCACCTGTACAAATTGTTAGTGCTGGCACACTGTAGGAAATTCTTGGCATAGGAAAAGACAACAGGCAATGCCATGAGGCCATCAATGACAAAATGTGGACCTCCACAGATTTAAATGTCACTTTTGACTTAAGGGTCCTCCATATAATATGAACAGCAGTATTAGCAAAATTCTGGCTCTGGTATATTGTATGGCGTTATATGTAATATTTGGGCAAAGGCTTCACCCACGGCAAAATGCTGGTCGTAGCAATGGAGGTCATTTTAACATAAAGGGGCACACATAGGATATTTAAAAAAAAATTGGGAATAAACTCATGGAGACTGTAGGGTTTCATTAAATTGGCACCCCAAAGGACTTGAATATTTAATGTATATTTTCACAGCCTAGGCCTTTTAGCAGATTTATGTGAAAATTGTGTGTTAAATTACACTAACAGAGCCCATTTGCTCAGGGGAGAGAACCCCCCCCCCACTCCTCGATCTCCCCTAGAAAAGACCAGACTCACTTTGCTTGCTTACTACAGTTCAGCTGACTATTATCTAAAAAAACATCTGTGTTGTGGTTTTATATTAATTATGCAATTAATATGTAAGTTCAGTCAAGCATGTAAGTGTGGGGGCAGGAGTAATGTGTCTTACACGCTTGTCTGAAGTTCATTTATTCGAAAACAAGTACTTCTCAAAAGTTACAACGCTAAGTGAGAACACTGACAGGAACCTGGCTGGAACTAATGTGTACAGTTATGAAACTGAAGTCACCAGGGAGGCACACTGTCATGCTAATGTAATGTTAGACATATTAGTTACAGTGACATTTTATACACCTTTTCCAAGTAGTTGTATTTGTATTTGTATTTATATAGTGTCAGTCTTCGTGGGTTAGATTAACGCATATTCGTTATTTCTCTGCATCACCAAACTGAATTACATTGTCACGCAAAGCTGCACTCTTACAACTCAGCATGGCGATCGCTTTATGTTAACTATCAGACAACAGGCAAGCTCAGCTGGCACCCTATTGGTAATTTATTCTTATGCGTAGAGCAATTCCAATAGCATGTTTGCTGTTCCCTCTTGAGGATCGAGGCGAGATGATTGACAAGGTTGTGGGCTTGGACTCGATCATGACCTCTGTCTGCACAATGTATTGAGGATTGTTTCTGTGCCTCGCAGTATCCAAAGCATCAGCCACGGCCTTCCGGTGTACAGGCAATGATGCAGGCAGGAAGACGAATGACAAACATCCTGAATCATTTGGCAGAGCGTGCAACGTTGAAAGGGCTCCGGCTGCCTCTGCAGCACTTCACAATTCAGCCAGGCCACACTGTCAATGCGATCATGCTCTCAAGCCGAGCTCTCATCAATGATTGCTCTCTCGGTGTTCAGCTGTCTCTGCCCGTGCAGCACCTTTTGATTTATCATGAGTACATGGGGCAAGGTGAATCTCTGGCACATACATTGAGTTTTTTGGGTACTACAATAAAGGCACAGGGAAGAGAGGCAATATTGTCCTTGCTTCAGCACACAGAAAGTTTGTGTTTGACAAATCCTCCTTCAACCAAGAGAAGAACTGCAGTGGTTTCTCCCTCGCATTAAGGGGCATATTTATACTCTGTTTGTTTCGGATTTGTGTCATTTTTTTTTTTTACGCAAATTTGGCGCAAACTTAACTCCATATTTATATTTTGATGCTAGACCCATCTAGCATCAAGCGTCAAAACATTGGGGTTGACATAATTTTTTACAGTGGAAACCTACCTTGCGTCAATGAGATGCAAGGTAGGCGTTCCTGGGGAAAAAAATG
The DNA here is from genome assembly GCF_031143425.1 of Pleurodeles waltl. NCBI lineage: Eukaryota > Metazoa > Chordata > Amphibia > Caudata > Salamandridae > Pleurodeles > Pleurodeles waltl. The sequence goes on along the minus strand of NC_090440.1, from coordinate 1,259,752,726 downwards.
ACTCTAAGGTCTTTGCGCCTTATTTATCCTCCTGTGCAAAAATGACGCACGGGAGGAGGAGGGCCTTAAATAATGGTGCAAAACCTGTTTAGTGCCATTATTTAACGCCTAGGTCAGGGCAGGCGCTAGGGGACCTGTAGGCTTATTTCCATGGCCAGAGACAATGGAAACAGTCAACAGGAGCCCTTCCCTGCCCCCAGGTACACCCCCCACCCACACCTGGGGGACACACAAAGATGGGGGGACACAGCCAAGGTAAGTCCAGGTAAGCATTTTTTTATTTTTTTTAAAAGTGGCACGTGGGGGGGGTTAGACATGACAGCCTTAGGCTGTCTAACATTTTGCCTGCCTCCCTCCATTTTTTAGATACTGTTTTTGCTGGTTTTAAGGCTCTGCACACTTTACCACTGCTAACCAGTGCTAAAGTACATATGCTCTCTCCCTTTAAACGTGTAACATTGGATCATACCCAATTGGACTAATGCATTTACTATAACTCCCTAGTAGAGTGCACTATGTGTGCCCAGGGCCTGTAGATTCAATGCTACTAGTGGGCCTGCAGCACTGATTGTGCCACCCGCTTAAGTAGCTCCTTAACCTTGTCTCAGGCCTGCTGTTGCAAGGCCTGTGTGCAGTTTCACTGACAAATTCGACTTGGCATTTAAAAGTACTTGCCAAGCCTAAAACTCCAATTTTTCTACATATGTCACCCCTAAGGTATGCCCTAGGTAACCCCTAGGGCAGGGTGCTGTGTAGGCAAAAGGCAGGACATGTACCTATGTAGTTTACATATCCTGGTAGTGTAAAACTCCTAAATTCGTTTTTACACTGCTGTGAGGCCTGCTCCCTTCCCAGGCCAACATTGGGGCTACCCTCATATACTGCTGAGTGGTAGCTGCTGATCTGAAAGGAGTAGGAAGGTCATATTTATTATGGCTAGGATGGTGATACAAAGTCCTGCTGAGTGATGAAGCTGGATTTCATATTACTATTTTAGAAATGCCACTTTTAGAAAGTGAGCATTTCTCTGCACTTAAATCCTTCTGTGCCTTACAATCCACGCCTGGGTGGGTTTAGTTGACAGCTCCCTAATGCATTCACTCAGACACACCACAAACACAGGATACTCAGCCTCACTTGCATCCATCTGCATTTTGAAATAGGTCTTCCTGGGCTGGGAGGGTGGAGGGCTTGACACTTGAATGTCAAAGGACAGTAGCCTGCCCTCACATAAAGGACTGCCATACCCTCTACTGGGACCCTGGCAGACAGGATTGAACTGAAAGGGGACCTTATGAACTTCTAAGCCACTCTTTGACGTCTCTCCCACTTCAAAGGCACATTTGGGTATTTAAACAGGGTCTCTGCCCCTACCAACTCAACACTTCCTCGGGAAGAGAATCTGAACCAGAACCTGCATCCTGCCAAGAAGAACTGCCTCGCTGCCCAAAGGACTCACCTGTCTGCTTTCTGTGAAGGACTGCTGCCTTGCTGTTGCCCTGCTGCCTTGCTGCTCTCTGGCTGTGGTGAATAAGTGCTCTCCAAGAGCTTGGATAGAGCTTGCCTCCTGTTCCCTGAAGTCTCAGGACCAAAAAGACTTCATCTCTACAAGAAGGACTCCTTGTGCAGCGAAAATCGACGCACAGCCTGCCAGAAATGATGCACAGCCTGCACAGCGGTGAAAAATTAACTGCACGCCGAACCAGAATGACGCAGCCCGACTTCGCAACGAGAAGATCGACGCAGCGCCAGCGCAGCGACCGGACATTCGACGCACGACCCACTGGATCGACGCACAGCTGAGCCAGAATGACGCTGCTTGACTTCCATAGAGGAGTCGATGCAGCGGCTGCCTTGCAGTTGAAATTTCCACGCAACGCCCACCGGATTGACACAGCCCCTGTGACTTCATCCTGTTAGCGCCGGAAATTCAAGCAACGTTCCTGGGGCATCCGAAAACCCCGCAACCCAAAGAGGATCCATGACCGAGCACCGGAAATCAGCGCACAGCCGTCCCTACATGAAAACAAAACTATGCATCACTGTGTGTGGCCTGAGAACTCAACGCACACACCCTTTTTTTCCATACATCTCCTCCTCTGCGGTTCTTTGCTGAGATTTTGCACGCAAACCAGGTACTTTGTGCTTGAAAGAGACATTTATTGCTTTTTAAAGACGAAAGACACTTTATATCACTTTTACAGTGATATCTCAACATATACTTATTGCGTTTTAATCGTTTTGACCTGCATCTTATCAGATAAATATTATATATTTTTCTAAACACTGTGTAGTGTATTGTTGTAGTGCTATACTGTGTTATTGCATGATTTATTGCACAAATACTTTACACATTGCCTTCTAAGTTAAGCCTGACTGCTCAGTGCCAAGCTACCAGAGCGTGGGCACAGGATAATTTGGATTGTGTGTGACTTCCCTTGACTAGAGTGAGAGTCCTTGCTTGGACAGGAGGTAACCTGACTGCCAACCTAAGACCCCATTTCTAACAGGGGACCTAACTTGGGCCACCCTACATGGCACTGTGCCCAATAGTCATGACTAGGGGACAGAACTCCTCTGGGCATGGCCATTAGGCAGGGAGGCATGACTCCTGTCTTTGCTAAGAGTCATGTCCATGGAGGTTGTGCGTAAAGAAATGACGCTAGTCAGGTTAGAGTCAATATTTTTGATGCCAACCTGACTAGCGCCATTCTTTGACGCACAACCCCCAGTTCTCCCTACGCCTCCCCGACCCGGTTAACGTCATTTATTTTCACGCTAACTGGGCTGTAGCGCCGGCTAGCGCCATTCCTTAAATATGACGCCCGGCTGGTGTCTAGGAATGGCAGTAGCCGGGAGTAAGCCTGCGCTAGCGCAGGTTTGCGTCAAAAAGTATACATCAGGGCCTAATAGTATGTAATCTTCAAGTGGGTATGCCTAGAGCGCCCTTTCCTGGGATCCATTGTCATCCTTTAGAGAGGTGTCTGGAGTTGTGGTGGGCAAGTGAGCTCTGGTGCTGAGCAAAGTTATCTCTCAACTGCCAGCAGCCAGACTCGCCCATTCGGCCATGTCAATGTTTATATCATCTCAGCCTAATTCTAACTCTAGTTGTATCAAATACCTGCCCCTTAACCTGAACCTACTGCTTTCATATAGATTCCTATATGTTCTCTGTTCCTCCCATCCCTGTTCTTGGGCCCCATCATCTCTCACCTCTATATTAATACATTTTTCACCACACACTGTAAGGAAATGGCTCCCTGTTGTAATTACCCCCCACTTTTTGCCTGATACTGATGCTGATTTGACTGAGAAGTGTGCTGGGACCCTGCTAACCAGGCCCCAGCACCAGTGTCCTTTCACCTAAAATGTACCATTGTCTCCACAATTGGCACAACCCTGGCACCCATGTAAGTCCCTTGTAACTGGTACCCCTAGTACCAAGGGCCCTGATGCCAGGGGAGGTCTCTAAGGGCTGCAGCATGTCTTATGCCACCCTAGGGACCCCTCACTCAGCACAGACACACTGCTTGCCAGCTTGTGTGTGCTGGTGGGGAGAAAATGACTAAGTCAACATGGCACCCCCCTCAGGGTGCCATGCCAACCTCATACTGCCTGTGGCATAGGTAAGTCACCCCTCTAGCAGGCCTTACAGCCCTAAGGCAGGGTGCACTATACCACAGATGAGGGCATAGGTGCATGAGCACTATGCCCCTACAGTGTCTAAGCAAAACCTTAGACATTGTAAGTGCAGGTTAGCCATAAGAGTATATGGTCTGGGAGTCTGTCAAAAACGAACTCCACAGCTCCATAATGGCTACACTGAATACTGGGAAGTTTGGTATCAAACTTCTCAGAATAATAAACCCACACTGATGCCAGTGTTGGATTTATTAAAAAATGCACACAGAAGGCATCTTAGAGATGCCCCCTGTATTTTACCCAATTGTTCAGTGCAGGACTGACTGGTCTGTGCAAGCCTGCTGCTGAGAGACGAGTTTCTGACCCCATGTGGTGAGGGCCTTTGTGCTCTCTGAGGACAAACAAAAGCCTGCTCTGGGTGGAGGTGCTTAACACCTCCCCCCTGCAGGAACTGTAACACCTAGCAGTGAGCCTCAAAGGCTCAGGCTTCGTGTTACAATGCCCCAGGGCACTCCAGCTAGTGGAGATGCCCGCCCCCTGGACACAGCCCCCACTTTTGGCGGCAAGTCCAGGAGAGATAATGAGAAAAACAAGGAGGAGTCACTGGCCAGTCAGGACAGCCCCTAAGGTGTCCTGAGCTGAGGTGACTCTGACTTTTAGAAATCCTCCATCTTGCAGATGGAGGATTCCCCCAATAGGATTAGGGATGTGCCCCCTCCCCTCAGGGAGGAGGCACACAGAGGGTGTAGCCACCCTCAGGGCTAGTAGCCATTGGCTACTAACCCCCCAGACCTAAACACACCCCTAAATTGAGTATTTAGGGGCTCCCAGAACCAAGCAAGATAGATTCCTGCAACCTGAAGACGAAGAAGGACTGCTGACCTGAAAGCCCTGCAGAGAAGACGGAGACACCAACTGCTTTGGCCCCAGCCCTACCGGCCTGTCTCCCCACTTCAAGAAAACCTGCAACAGCGACGCGTCCCCCAGGGTCCAGCGACCTCTGAAGCCTCAGAGGACTACCCTGCATCTAAAAGGACCAAGAACTCCCGAGGACAGCGGCTCTGCTCCAAAGAAGAAACAACTTTGCAACAAAGAAACAAGCTTTAAAGGACTGCACGTTTCCTGCCGGAAGCGTGAGACTTTCCACTCTGCACCAACGCCCCCGGCTCGACCTGCGGAGAACCAACACTACAGGGAGGACTCCCCGGCGACTGCAACCCTGTGAGTGGCCAGAGTTGACCCCCCCAGCGACGCCTGCAGAGGGAATCCGGAGGCTCCCCCCTGACCGCGACTGCCTGCTTCTAAGAACCCGACGCCTGGTAAAGACACTGCACCCGCAGCCCCCAGGAACTGAAGGATCCGACCTCCAGTGCAGAAGCGACCCCCAGGTGGCCCTCTCCCTTGCCCAGGTGGTGGCTACCCGAGGAGCCCCCCCCCTTGCCTGCCTGCTTCGCTGAAGAGACCCCTGGGTGTCCCATTGAACTCCATTGCAAACCCGACGCCTGTTTGCACTCTGCACCCGGCCGCCCCGTGCCGCTAAGGGTGTACTGTTTGTGCTGACTTGTGTCCTCTCCGGTGCCCTACAAAACCCCCCTGGTTTGCCCTCCGAAGTCGCTGGTACTTACCTGCTGGCAGACTGGAACCGGGGCTCCCCCTTCTCCATTGAAGCCTATGCGTTTTGGGCACCACTTTGACCTCTGCACCTGACCGGCCCTGAGCTGCTGGTTTGGTAACTTTGGAGTTGCCCTGAACCCCCAAAGGTGGGCTATCTTGGACCCAACTTTGAACCCTGTAGGTGGTTTACTTACCTGCAAAACTAACAAATACTTACCTCCCCCAGGAACTGTTGAAAATTGCAGTGTGTCTAGTTTTAAAATAGCTTATTGCCATTTTTGCCAAAACTGTACATGCTATTTTGCTGATTCAAAGTTCCTATGATATCTAAGTGGAGTACCTTTCATTTGAAGTATTGATTGTAAATCGTGAACCTGTGGTTCTTAAAATAAACTAAGAAATTATATTTTCCTATATAAAAACCTATTGGCCTGGAATTGTCTTTGAGTGTGTGTTCCTCATTTATTGCCTGTGTGTGTACAACAAATGCTTAACACTACCCTCTGATAAGCCTACTGCTCGACCACACTACCACAAAATAGAGCATTAGAATGATCTCTTTTTGCCAATATCTTACCTCTAATGGGAACCCTTGGACTCTGTGCATGCTATTTCTTAATCTGAAATAGTACATACAGAGCCAACTTCCTACACACACTATGAACATCTCTGTCTTTCACACCTATGCTCCTAATTGCCTCATTCTTATATTAACTTTATGTATCAACACATACACTTATAAAGCGTAATCTACCCTCCCTGGATCAGCATAGGCACTGAAAGTAAGGGAGCTGGGGGGGTGTTCAAAGACAGTGAATACGAATCAGGTTATGTCTTCTGACAAATGGCTGCTTATTCTTTTAACATGGTGTTTACTTTTCTTTGTCTGGCTGCAAAGTGAGGGTTTTTTGTAAAGGGAGCTATGCAATACTCTTGTTGGTCTTACAGGAGACTGTAGGATGTGATTTTTTTCTAACACATAACAACATTTCAAAATATATCAAGAGTTAGGAAACTGCAAATTAAGGCCCATATTTATACTTTTTGACGCTAAACTGCGCTAACGCAGTTTAGCGTCAAAAAATTTAGCGCCGTCTAACGCCATTCTGAAGCGCCATGCGGGCGCCGTATTTATGGAATGGCGTTAGCCGGCGCAAGCAGACCGGCGCTGCCTGGTTTGCGTGGAAAAAAACCACGTAGACCAGGCAGCGCCGGCGTTGGGAAAAAATGACGTTAGGGCGTCTTAAAATGGGGCAAGTCAGGTTGAGGCAAAAAAATCGCCTCAACCCGATTTGCGCCATTTTTTTACGACGCCCAGACGCCATTTCATGACTCCTGTCTTAGTAAAGACAGGAGTCATGCCCCCTTGCCCAATGGCCATGCCCAGGGGACTTGTGTCCCCTGGGCATGGTCATTGGGCATAGTGGCATGTAGGGGGGCACAAATAAGGCCCCCCTATGCCACCCAAAAAAAAGTAAAAAAATATAAAAAATAATACTTACCTGAACTTACCTGAATGTCCCTGGGGTGGGTCCCTCCATCCTTGGGTGTCCTCCTGGGGTGGGCAGGGGTGGCAGGGGGGGTCCCTGGGGGCAGGGGAGGGCACCTGTGGGCTCATTTTGAGCCCACAGGCCCCTTAACGCCTACCCTGACCCAGGCGTTAAATAGTGGCGCAAATGCGGGGTTTTTTGACCCGCCAACTCCCGGGCGTGATTTTTGCCCGGGAGTATAAATACGACGCATTTGCGTCGCCGTCATTTTTTTAGACGGGAACGCCTTCCTTGCATCTCATTAACGCAAGGAAGGCGTTCACGCAAAAAAATGACGCTATTTGCCAATACTTTGGCGCTAGACGCGTCTAACGCCAAAGTATAAATATTGGCATTAGTTTTGCGCCGAATTTGCGTCGAAAAAAACGACGCAAATTCGGCGCAAACGGAGTATAAATACGGGCCTAAGTGCTTTCTTGTAATTCTGAAGTGTAATAGAAACCAAGATTTTAATAGGGTCAAGACAAATCCAGGCACTTTATTTGGTAACGTGCAAATGAAAAATATTCACTCAAACCAGATTTCCAGAGATTATCATTTGTGCACTGTCTGCCAATTACAGTGTGCTACAACATCATCCTTTAATAGTAATTTGTGACAGTGTGCTCCACAATAGACCAGTTGCAGACCACATATTTACCACTCACTTGTATAATGGGTTGGTTCATTTGCTACACTTGCATTCTTGTGTGACACTTGGATTTTTAACAATCCCTAAGAGTTTAGTGATGTACCATTGGTGGCAGCAGTTCCACACTGAAAATTGATCCAGCACCCCTGCAGATCAGTACTACTTGGGTGTTACTGAGGAAGCTACCCTTTCTTACTGTGAAAAAGAGGTGCTATAAACAAGGCTGTTTGTCTTGCAGCTTAGGCACACATCATGAAAGAAGGTGGTTCCCTGAATTCGCTGCTGACATCTAGTGTGATTTGCAGGATATGAATTTGGATCCTAACAAAGTTCGCTAAGTGTCCCCTCCTTCTAAGGTTGCTAAATTAAGTTCCCATAAAGTGGTAATGTAAGCACTTGCTATTAACCAAATTATATTTACAACACAATATTTATTGTATGTCAAAGTACTGCAGAACCTTGTCTGTGAACAGAAGGCAACAGCATGCCACATATGCTCATGAGCTTCAGTCATATAAGCCTTTTGTTTATCTGAGACACTATGAACTCTCAAATTGTCCTATACCAGACAGATTAGTCTGTTTACCTGTTTTTTTATTTTGCATAATGAAACTTTTTTGTTCAGTTTTCATCCATTTAGAAATTCAGGGCCTCATTTACAAGAATCTGACTCGTCAGCCCAATGTGTCAGATTTCTTTTGCTGCCATATGATCCCCTAACAACACCATCTATGCGCTGTATTTACACGCATCTGTTGGTGTTATACTCGTACCTTACTGGACAAGCAAAAAAAATGGAGCTGCTCGAGTAATGTGAGGAGACCCTCATAGAAAAAAGCCCTTCAACAATTGCACGCCTGCTCTGAGCATGCAGTAAAATGTTGATGCAGTGAAGTCGCAGAATGACAGTGAAATGTTGTAAATTTGACTGCATCAGTTCTGCATGGCTTTTCCTGTGGAAATGCCTACCTGGCACACGTATAATGTGAAGCTATGGTTTCCAAACTGACTCATTGAGCCCAATGCATCCATTTGTAAATCTGGAGCAGTGTAGAGCACTGCTAGTGCCACTGCTGCGTCATAAAAAAAAAGTGCAGAGGTGGCACAAAGTCCTTGGAAATGAGGACCTCAAAGCTGAATTGCCTGAGTAAGTAAAATGAAGGCCTGAATACATGAGGGTCATTGTTAGAAAGGTAAAGAAAGGTAAAGCTGATTCACTAAAGTGAAAGGTTTCAGTTTTCCAAGATCCATGAATCAGTATCTCCTCCAGTCTAGTCTTTTTTTTTGCCTTCTCATAGTTGTAATCCTGCATTTACAATGGGCTACACAGGGCTATAGCTATCAGAATGCACAGAAAATATGTGTATTAAATGAAGTACTCAGTATGGACCTGCGAATCTTGAGTTTTGTTATGCTCAACCAGCATCATGAATGTGGCACAGCATCATTTTGAACACTTTGGCTGCCCCTGTGCCCCTTGCATTGCCAAAAACTAGATCATAGGCACATCAGATGGGGATGTACGGGCAGTTTTACTGATGACAGGAGAAAATGAGATGCTGAGAAGGAAGGAGGTGGGACGGACACTGCTGGCTGATGGAGAAGGCGCATGATGCACAATGAGTTCTGGAGCCGAGCCAAAGATTGCAATTGGGGGAAAGGATGAGGCACGAGTCGAAGAGTGAAGTGCTGAGCCACGCAAGCAGTGCTGCTTGAGGATTCCAGGCCTGCCTGTGGACACATCTTTGTAAGCTTGCAAGCCCCTAGCCCACTGCCCGCAGTAGCCCGCAAGCCACAAATCTGCAAGCTGACAAGGCCACCAGCTTCCTGTAATGCATTGCTTGGTGTTGTTCGAGGCACAGGGCCAGTATCTTCACAATCCAACAAGCCTGCATGACCGCATCCTCTAACAGCCTGTAAGCGCACCAGCCCCTAAATACCAGAAATTGACGCAGTAAGCAAGGTACAGTTGCATCATACAGCAAGCGGCGGATGGTGGTTGATGGAGGAAGTGGGCAGAGTTTGGCTTGTTGATTGATCGAGGAGTGCACTGGGCAGAGACGTTGCAGCTCCCTCTGGAGTATGGAAGTATCCAGCATAAGCGCTGTTGCGGCTTTCACCCAGAGTCCACGTCATGTCTCGCCTGCAACTCCTACTCCCCCCAGGTTCGGCTCGCTTGCTAGCCGGGAGATCGGTTTCGCCACAGATTCCCTCAGTCATACACCCCTGTGAGAGGACCCTTCAGCAGGCATTAAATGATGGAAAGAGTGGGGTGGAATAGATATGTACAATGGAGGACTGCCCCAACAGTCTCCCTAAAACTACAAAAGAAGTCTTGGTGCACACATTCATTTAGGTGTGTTGCCAATGTTGTGCTTGTGCACTCCAACACTTACTATGCCCAGGCAGCTTTCATATTTCATCCTTACTTGTTTACAACTTGGCACACACTATACAGGACAACAACACAACCAGCCATCATCGGCCCAGTGGCAGAGCAGGTGGAAACACTCCTGCAAGTGCACCATAGAATGCCAGCAAATTATTTATAAATACTGACTTACACAGAACTGCAATTAATATAAAATCAAACTGGAATCAAGTGAAATGCAGCTTTAATGTCTATAATAAAGAAGTCGAAATACACATCCAGACATCATCGAGAAATTAGATTTTCACTCATCTCCCCCTTCTCCCCAAAAAGTTTGAAGCTGGTTCATAGAATTTCAACTATGCAACCTAAATAATTGAGATGTATTAAAAGAGGTAAGTCGCCAAAAACCAAGGGGCATATTTACAAGTCCTATGCACCACGGCTCTTCACTTTGTGTGGTGCACCAGCGGCTTATAGTGCATACCCATATCTACAAGGCCAAGCAAAGCCACTTTGCATCACTCGTCACAGCCTCATACATGTGATGTATTGCAATGCAGCTCAAGTCACTGAGTTGCCTTACACTGCATCAGGGAGGTGTACCATGGGTGTTACAAGCGAATGCTCCCATGCAACACCCATGGGTTTTGATGCATTCTCCAATTTACAAGAATCGGTAAACCAGGGAATGCATCAAAACTGTACACCTCCCCAGGGCAGGTGAAACAAGAGAAATATCTTTATTTCTTCTCATTGTTTCCTCTTTCTATGTGTGCTGCATTCTGCAGCACATGTAGGAAAATGAAAATGCCTCTCTGGATTGTTTTCATGAGGAAAGTGTTCCTTCCTGCACAAAAACTGTCAACAAAGCAGACACCTTTGCACCAGGGTGCAAGGGTGCCTGTGTTGGTGCTAGGCAAAAATTTGTGTGCCAACACCATCCCTAATAACGAAAATCTCTTGGGTGTATGCTGAGGTTTTTTTAACTAGTTTGTCACTGACCTGCTTCCCTACTGACTAGAGGACAATTTAGTTTGATCTCCCTGCTCCAAGGGGAATTAGGTTCTCCCTGGGGGCTACAGTCAAGACCACGGGGTTAGTACCATGTTAACCCGATAGGTTTGACTAGCCAATAATGGAGCATGCAACTATTAAATGGCTGAGGCTTTCTCATCCATAAAGAGGAGATCCCTTAGGAAGGGGTTGTTTACCGGTGGAATACGGACACGAGAAGGAAGGTAAAAGTGGATAAAGAATATCCTGCCCCATAATTTGTGGTATAGTTCCACACTTCAAACAGTAAAAAACTGAAGACACTACACAAAAAAAGATCTCACACTAGGATAAAAAGTTAGATCTTAATTTAGTAATTAAAACAAGACCACCATGGCAAAAATCCCATTAGTAGAACTTGAGTTGAGAATTTCCAAAGAAGAAACTATAAAGCATCACTTAAAAGCAAGAAGTGCCAACCCGGGATAACTGCTTTGCTGGACCTGGACAATGTCAAAAGTTAAGGCCGTCCACAATGGGGCGTGGGCTGGCTATAGGGCCCCAGTTTGGCCCACTGAACCAAAGTACCTTAAATTCTGGTTGCTGAGCATTGCATGGGTCCAAAACAAAGATGCGTAGCAGAGCTGGGGCCATGTGTCAGTTCCAAGATACAGTGAGACTAGAGTGTGAGATCCTGATTTGTTGATGTTCAGAATTCTATTGACGGGGTTTGTGATGTGAAGAGCGGTGTATAGGACGCGTGACACAGTCAAGACGATGCATTGGTTCCAATTCATGCAGTAATGCGGAGGCTCGGGGTCAAAGCTGCTGTTGATGAAGGATGCAAGGAGCTTGCTCAGGGGAAAGTGTCTCTCAGTGGCAGTTCCGAAGGCAGTGCGCTGGTCTCAAGATGTGGCGATGCAAGTTTATTGCACTGGTTCCGTCACACTTAGTAGCGGATGCACCAGGTCTAATTTACAGAACAGTAGCGATGCATCAATTCTAGTCCCACAGCAGAGGAGCCATCAGATATGCTGGATCAAACACCTCAGGTCCACTTCCAAGGGAACAGGACTGGAGTGGAACTACTTGGCAAGATAGACTCAAAGGTAGCATAGTCCAGGTGCAGAAGCAGGGCAGTTGGAAGTCTCTTATGTCACTGAGACTTCAGATCAAGAGACCAGCCAACAGGCCCTTGGAGTTACTCTGGGTCCAGGGTGGAGAGATCCAGGTCCAGTCCTTCTCACTCCCAGGCAAGAGGGCAGCAGGCACAGGTCAGTACAGCAAAGCAGGAGTCCCGCAAAATAGCAATCAAACAGAGTGGCAGGCCTTCAGCAGCACAACTGTCATTCCTAGCAGAGTATTTAAAGGTCCTGAAATGTATTGAAGTGGTGGTGTCTGATGTCCAGTATTTATACTTTGGTGCCCTGGTTCTGGATGGTGAGAGAAGCTTCAAAGGAGTGGCTTTGAAGTGCGAAAAAATACCCTTCCTCCAAGCTGGCTGAAGTGACAATTGTGAATTGTTAAGCCCTTTGTGTATGGACAGGACATAGCCTATTCAGATGAGGCTGTGTCCCATACCTCCCTCCTATCATGTCCAGGATGACCCATTAAGTCACACCTAAGCTCCTATTGTGTGTGGCTGTCTAGGACGAATACACAAAGGCCAACTACACTAAGTCATGTGACTTGACAGAATAGCAATTTAAAATCCGACTTCACCATAAGTAAGATTTTAAATTGTGATTCCAGAGACACCAGACACAAAGGGCCATCTCTTTCCATTTGGAAGGTACACTTATAAGGCGTAGTAAGGCAACTTCAATGTTGTCATATGGGAGAGATAGAGCTTGCAGTAATAAAAACAAACTTAGAGTATTTCACTACCAGGTCATGTGAAACTAAAAAGTGCATGTTTTACTCTTTATATACATTCCACCCTGCCCTCTGGGCTGTCCAGTGCCTAATCTGGGGTGACATGTATTAAAGAGGAAGGTCTGGGCCTGGCTTAAACTGCACACACATGCTTTGCAATGGCAGGCCTGAGGCAGGTATAAAAAGCTACTTAAGTGGGTGACACAATCAGTGCTGCAAGCTCACTAGTAGCATTTAATTTACAGGCCCTGGGCACAGGGAGTACACTTTACCTATGTCTTATAGGTAAATTATGTATGCCACTTGTTGGCCAAGTCCATATCACCATGTTTTAGGAAGTTGGCAGATGCACTTTAGCACTGATTAGCAGTGGTAAAGTGCTCTGAGTCCTAAGGGCAAAACAAATAAGTCCAGCAAAATGAAGAATTAGAGGCAAAAGGTTCGGGGGAAGACCACCAGCAGGCTAACAGGTCTAACACATACAATCTTACTTCTGTGCATGCGCTCTGATCATCAACATCTATGAAAAATCTTTACAAACATTTAAGGACATCTCCAACCTGGACTAAATACTTTTGAAAAGTTGTATGTTTAACTTGCATAAGGAATGTGGAGACAAGGAACAATCAGAAATTGACCAATTTCCACTTATATGTGGTTTCAACTGGAGGACCAGCGGCAGATTACTTTAATGTAGTGGGCAGTTCACAGGGGAATAATACAACACATTAAAAAGAAGGTTAATCTGGAGCAAGCTCTTTCTCAATTGATTTAACATCAGGAAACTAATCATCTGCAGTTAAATAGCTCGAGGGACCCCACTGCAGGCAAAAAAATTCAATCAACGTTGGATAAAACCTTAGATTCACTGTATTTTGTCCTAAAAGGGGCAAGTGAGTCATATTTGTTCCCCTATGAAAAATGTAGGCACCTTTAAAAAACATGGCATACTACTGTCATATGTAATAGCACCAAGGCCTTAACATCAGCCACAAGAGTATATAACAAAGATAGAAACAATAAGGTTGTAGAACAACAATTAGGAACAGCAAAGAAAGCATTCTGACCACAGCATTCAGCTTTGGTCAGCAAAGGGCAAATACATGGAATCTGAATGGCTACATGTATACACATTATTAAGCGGAAAAAACAGGCAAACGTTTGGCAGTAGGTTAACTCAAAAAATTACAAAGCTTGTATTAGGTGAAATGATGTCCGCACTGTCAAGTGGACTGAATACATCCACGGGTTATATAACGAAAATACCTTGCAAGGTGACGGAGTATCGGAGGACATTATTGTGAAACAGAGCACCACGGAAATGTTGATAAGCTGTCCAACTAAGGAGATGCATGCACAACTAGGGTAAGTGGTTCATCTGATTTTTATGAGACCAGCCTCCAGGAGAGCAAGACCTCAGAAAACCAGCATATGAATTTCTATAAGAGTGAATTTTACTGTTTAATAAAGCAGCAATCTGTGAGGTATTGAAAACCATCAGTGAGAATGGTATACCAGTGCCCAATGGTCTACCCGTCTCCTTATTTAGAGCAGACACACAGTTTTGGGCCACTATTCCTATTCCGCTTTACCATCAATCTTTTCAAACTGGTTAAATGCCATACTCTTTGAGAGGATCTATCCTGCACCCAGTTTATAACAAAGGAGTGAACACTGATCCATCAAATTACCAGCTTTGTGCTTTATTAGATGTTGAGACAAAAGCCTATGCAAAGATCTTTTTGCAAGAACTAGAGGAATGGGCTTCAGGTGAAAACATAACCCCTACTATCAAACCTGTTTTAGGCATACACTGTCTATTGTAGACAACACAGTTGCCCTGTCCTACCTGGTGTACTGCTAGTCTTTGCACTCTCATTCACCTCTCTTCGCCTGCCTCATAGACCACTCAGAAAAATTTGATGGGGTGGACCGAAACAAACTATGGGCCAAGTATGCAAAATAGAGCATCATATTAGGCACTCATCACTCTGCATTCTGACACGTAGGTTTGAATCAAACAAGGAAAAGGTAGCATGGTTACATTTCAAATATCAACAAGTCGAAGGGTTGGACATGGCTCTCCTTAGGGAAAAATCCTGAAACTTTTTATTTTTTTCCCTCTGCCTATGCTGTCTCCCCATGCTGGTTCTTAGGATTCTGGACACTTCACAGCTCTCTGGCAGAGGAAAATGAGTCCCCCATCCTACCTGTAGTAGGAAGAGGTGGGGGGAAGGATATGGGGGACACTGCAACCTGGTTAACCCCAAAAGAGAGGGGAGATGGATGGCCCTGGTTGCCACGAGAATTATGGGCACCTTTGATTCCCCTATTGGCAACACCCGTAGCCATGTCCATGGCCTGATGGAGTAGGCCTGCGGGCCTGTGGCACCTGCATTCAGGATGAATACCACTGGAAGGAGAGCCACCCCTAAGGGGGTCATACCTTGTCCCAAGAGGGACCCGATAGAGAGATTGGAGAGCGAGGCAGAGCCGGAAGGGTGCATCCCAAAGGATGTGCCCAGGTAGGGGATATCTCGTAAAAGGGGGACCCCCTACTGGAGAGAAGTCCGTCGGGCATCCAGGGAGGGAGTTGGATTGTGGATAAGTGGCCATGGGCCACAGGCTCCAACCCCCTGTGCAGGGAGTGTGGAAAGGGCAAACCCGGGTGCTCCCTGAATGTTGAGACTGCACTGACCTGCATATGGGCCCTGCTGGCCCTGGGTAGACCCTGGTAAGGCATTCACCTGTGTCTAGGTACACTGGAGGGGAACTCACTACACAGGGGGGCCGAGGCAGAGGCCAAGCCGATGCATAACGCTACATCGGGGCACAATATGACCAAAAGCCTAGGGCTCGGAGCCCTTTCTCTCTTGCAATGCAAAGTGAAAGCACACACACCATCCATACATATTGACACTGGCCCTGATGCCAAGGTATGAGGTTAGACTCTCCAACCCCGGGCATGCCTGATCACAGCTGGGCAGAGTTGTTCCTGTAGGTGGGCGAACATGGCCACCGTGATCATGGTGCTCAATTCATACTCAAGTATTTCCTAATAGGAGCAGAGACGGTGGGCTCAGGCTAACCAAAGTGCGCTAGCACCATGGTGACAGCCGAAGTGTCCCCTGCGTCCCCAGGAAGTGCCAAACACCCATGCGTGCTCACGCTGCCCGAGAGAGCTGCTGTACCCATATGGGAAGCCGAGGCTTCTTAAATCCGGTTGCACGATTGGATTGCAGGGGAGCAACCTCATACTGTTTGGTATTGTTGAACTCAGGATGACAAACCCACACCGTTGATACCAGTAGTTTTGTCATCACCACCCAAGAAGTGCCACTTCGGGTAAGTGGGTATTTCTAGGTCGGGACTGATTCTGATGCTGTGTAAATTACGGTTTCTTCCATTGGTCTTGGGGGAAAAGTGCATCTGTGCATTCCCCAGATGACCATTATAAAACTCAGGCATCCAGAACAAAAAGTTCCCTGCCATATTTGGCCTGGTCACATAGATGGGGGAGAGTTTGGGACACTTGGACTCCTGAGGCCAGAGCCTGGCACCCATAAAGATGTAGATATGCATTCCAAGACCCCAGGGCAGACAGGGAGGACATTTATGGAGATGTCTGTGGGTCAAAGGAATACTCTTTGAACTATCCCCAACTTCAAAACATTTACCAAGTATAAAAAGTGTATGCAACTCAATGTCTGTAACTGAGAGTACCACGTATGGATATGCGGGGCCAGTAAGGCTGGACTGTGTTGGCGCACAGGCAGAGTAATCTGGGTGCCCAGGAGGAAACTGTCCAAGAAGGGAAACCATGCACCCTTCCAGAATAAGAGACTGGCCTGTGGTTGATTGCCTGCTGCAGTGTGGCATCCTAAGAGAGGCTCTCCAAGGGCAGGTTGGCTTGCCCCCTGTTTTCAGCAGATGAATCGAGGACATCAAAGACCTCTGGAGGGAAACTTACATTATAATCAGTAATATCTGTAGAGTCGTGCCCTCTGTTGCGCGTACATGGTGCCGGATTCCACCCGGCAGGGGAAGTGTGCGCATAGCCTAAGGAAGAAGTCTGAAGACCAGGTGCATCAGCAGAGCGATAGCAAAGCAGTACATGCACAACTGGTGTGTGGCCGTCGAAAGTGAGGGCCACTGCACCGCAAAAGGGTTTGTGAAGTGAATGGATTACTGTTGTGGAACCCTGCTAAGGCTTTGCAGAGGTTGAATCGGAAGCATTTCTCTCATGTGAAACCCTGACTGCATGCTCATTGTGTGCTGTGCCTGTAATAGGTTTGGACCTTCAGAGGTGTGGGTACCACCAAAGAAGTGTTGCACATGGCCTAGTGCAGCACAATGGAACTTGCATCTAGTGTGTTTGTCCGGCGTGAGAGTTCAGTAAAGCTAAGGTCATAGCATATTGGACAGAGTACCGCAATCCAGAAGGGTATGGGAAACTAGGAGTTGGCCTGGACCACTGCCTCAGAGAACCCCAAGTCATCATATCCCTGAGTTATGACCTCTGTTGTATGGGGACATGGCAATGAGCACTTTCTACAAAGGATAAAACCTGTCTGGGAGGGTAGTGGAGGTTCCTGGGTAACAGGCACGGGCCCATATTTACAAAAACTTGTGCTGCCACTGTGTCACATTTTTTGATGCATTGGCAGCACTTTCTTTGATCCACATTTACAAATCGATGCACTTAGTGAAATGTGTCGCTTTTCTCACCTGTGCATCATTTTTTACCAGCACAACAACCGGCTGCGTCAGGTTAAGGTAATCATATGCAAGGTGGGCGTTCCCTATTAAAATCCCAAGCAGCACTGACGCATCCAGATTCACAAGGTTTTAGAAAAGTGACGCATCATTGGCAAATGTCCAAAATGTGTCAAAATTCCTACACCTGCTTAACGCAGGCATAAAAAGGATGCATCGGCTTTCCAATAGTGATCTGACCAGCTGAAGTCACCTTAAACACTGGAATATGTCTCTATTTCACTTCCCCTCTACTGGTAGTGGGTCCACACTTGTACCACTCATGGTAGGACTACTTGACGAACCTCGGACCATGGCACCTATGAATCCGTCATCCTCTGCAGCAAGGCTATTTGACATTGTGTATTGTTTTCAAGGGAGGGGCCATGAAGTTCAGGTCTGTGAACTCTGAAAAGACAACAGGTAAGTACACAGATAATATGGGGGTTATTACAACACTGGCGGTAAAAGCCGCTTACCGTCGCGCAGAAGACCACCAACACACCGCAGCGGCTGCGGAATTCCGCCACAGCTATTATGACCCACAGCTCGGAATCCGCCAAAATTGAGACACCCACACAAGTCCGCCACACCAAAGGTCAGTGATAAACTGGCGAAAACAAAACCTCCACCGTCACGCCAACAGAAATACCCCCACAATATCACGACCCACGAATCCACGCAGTGGTCTTTCAACCGCAGTATTCCATTGGCGGTACACACCGCCGCGCTCAAAATACACACAGATTTACAAAACACATCCACATTGGACAATTCCAAATACACACACCTGATACACATACACACACCACTCCCACACACCCAATACAATATAAAACACACACCCACATCACCCACAAACCCCCATGACCACAGTTGGGACAGAAGGCCAGAGGGAGACACAACAATCTACAACCAAGCATCCACAGGCACACAACACCATCACCCACATAACATCCATGCACTCCACACAACACACCACTAAATATCACCACACATATCACAACACACACCACCCCACACATCACCCACACCACCCCATGGCACGGCAAAGACACCCCAGGTTCTCTGAGGAGGAGCTCAGGGTCATGGTGGAGGAAATCATCTGGGTAGAGCCACAGCTATTCGGATCACAGGTGCAGCACACCTCCATAGCTAGGAAGATGGAGCTATGACGAAGAATAGTGGACAGGGGCAACGCAGTGGGACAGCACCCAAGAACACGGGATGACATCAGGAAGAGGTGGAATGACCTACGGGGGAAGGTGCGTTCCGTGGTCTCCAGACACCACCTTGCGGTTCAGAGGACTGGCGGCGGACCCCCACCTCCTCCCCCACAACTAACAACATGGGAGGAGCAAGTCTTGGCGATTCTGCATCCTGAGGGCCTGGAAGGAGTAGCTGGAGGAATGGACTCTGGTAAGTCAAACCTTAACTGCTATATCCCCCACCCTATCTGCATGCCAACACATACCCCCACCCTCGCCCTCACCCCCATCCCCCCTACTCCTCACAAATGTCCCAATGTCACAAACCACACATCCCAACACCAAGCCCTGCATGCAACAACAAAGCATGGACACCCATCACCAATGCATGGCCACAGCACATACCCATACACCCCCCCAAAACATCATCACACAAGGTCCCACACAGGAATGCAAGCACTGGGGTACACGGTCACCCACCCATTCACACCATGGTACACCCTGATGCATTAATCAGGCTTTTACACCCCTGCAGGACCCCTACCCAACGTAACCGCACAGGAGGGTCCAGACATGTCCACACCACCAACAGAAGAGGCCCACAGTGATGACAGCAGCTCTGTCCAAGTTGATCTAGACGACCAGCCCGGCCCATCTGGGACCTTGGGACAGTCGGTTCCCCTGACACAGGCACAGGCCACCACAGAGCTTCCCCCCTCTGGAAAGACCAGCACAGCACCCACCCAGCGGGCCCATACATCTGTCCCCAGGACACGTCAAGCAGCAGTGTGTCCACCACTACAGGGAACCCAGGCTAACCCACCACCCCAACAACAACAGGGACCTGGGGGCAGTGGCAGTGGGCACACCATTCAGGGGACAGAGGCCCTGGGAAACAGGGGAACTGGGGGGGCTGCTGTGCGATAGGGGGAGGACAGGCCCAGGAAAGCCACTCTCCACGAGGCCCTCTCCAACATCATGGGAGCATACCATCATTCCCAGGAGACGATGGCAACGGTACTGGCCAAGTTTCAGGAGACCCAGCGGCTGCAGGAAGAACAGTATTTGGGCTTCAGGGAGGAACTCAGATCCATCAGTTCCACCCTGGGCACCATCGTAGGGGTGCTGAAGGAAGTCCTCAACACCAGGAGGGACACTGTGGCACAACAAAGGGCCCCTGACACTAGCCTGGAAGATGAACTGCCCATCACCTCTGCCGGCGCTAGTGGACAGGAGGCACTGCCACAGGACCACCACACCAGCACCTCACCCCCTGCAGAGGGAGAACCACCCTGCAAACGGTCCCTGAGATCCAGGACAAAGACAGAGAATGATGCCAAGACCCCCGCCAAGAAATGAGACCACCCTGAATGTCATCCTTTTGTCCCACCTTGTCACCCTGTCCATCCTCAAACTGCCCCAGCTCCACTTCCTATGCCCCTTTGGGCAATGCACCTGTCAGACTAATAGACTGGACTCTGCCATGGACATTCCTCCACCATCACCCCTCACCATTTTACTGCACCCTCCATTATTGAGCACTTAAATAAACACCCTTAAATCACAAAACAATCTGGAGTCTGTCTTTGATTTCGAAATAGTGTGTTATCAATTACAGTGACAAAATGCTCTTTCAATTGTAATGTCAACATACCTATGTCACACAGCTCTAGTCCATGAGGAAACAAAGCAGATGTCACACAGTGGGACCCACATCTGTGAAATCGTAAGGGAGAGTGACAACTCAGTGACCATACACTGGGTGAAAAGGACAGACAGTAGAGAGGTAGTAGTGTTCATGTACATGTAGTAGGCAGTTTTGTCTTCTTACCTGTGTCTCACTGGAAGTATTGCAGGATCATCGAGTTCCTGTTGTCGATGTCCTCTTCTTCTGTTTCCTCGTCTTCACTGTCCACATGCTCCACAGCTGCCACAACACCTCCATCTGGACCATCCTCCTGCAGAAAAGGCACCTGTCATCGCAAAGCCAAGTTGTGAAGCGTACAGCAGGCCACGATGATCTGGCACACCTTCTTTGGTGAGTAGAATAGACAACCACCTGTCATATGGAAGCACCGGAACCTGGCCTTCAGGTGGTCGAAGATCCGCTCTATAATCCTCCTAGTTCGCCCATGGGCCTCATTGTAGCGTTCCTCTGCCCTTGTCCTGGTATTCTTCACTGGGGTCAGTAGCTATGACAGGTTGGGGTAACCAGAGTCACCTGAAATTGGCGAGGGACAACTGTTAGACACACAATAACCTGTAGGGATATCCCCAGACCCAGACAACTATTCCCACTGACTTGCTTCCAGGTGCTCACCTAATAGCCACACACGGTGCCTCTGGAGTTGCCCCATCACATAAGGGATGCTGCTATTCCGCAGGATGTAAGCGTCATGCACTGAGCCAGGGAATTTGGCATTAACATGGGAGATGTACTGGTCTGCCAAACACACCATCTGCAAGTTCATCGAATTATAACTCTTCCGGTTTCTGTACACCTGTTCACTCCTGCGTGGGGGGACCAATGCCACATGTGTCCCATCAATGGCACCTATGATGTTGGGATATGTCCCAGGGCATAGAAGTCACCTTTCACTGTAGGCAAATCCTCCACCTGAGGGAAAACGATGTAGCTCCGCATGTGTTTCAGCAGGGCAGACAACACTCTGGACAACACGTTGGAAAACATAGGCTGGGACATCCCTGATGCAATGGCCACTCTAGTTTGAAAAGACCCACTTGCAAGGAAATGGAGTACTGACAGCACCTGCACTTGAGGAGGGATTCCTGTGGGATGGCAGATAGCTGCCATCAGGTCTGGCTCCAACTGGGCACACAGTTCCAGGATTGTGGCACTATCAAGCCTGTAGGTGATGATTACATGTCTTTCCTCCATTGTCGACAGGTCCACCAGCGGTTTGTACACTGGAGGATGCCGCCATCTCCTCACATGTCCCAGCGGACGGTGCCTATGAAGGACAACAGCGAACACAGAGTCAACCAACTCAGAGGTACGTAAACACAGCTTACTCAGAAAACCATTCATAACCCGATTTTTGCCTGTATGAGTGTTGAGGCAAGGCCTAGGTATGTGTGACGCAGTTAAAAAAAAGCCATGTGGGCCCCTGAAATGGCGGCTGCCTGACCTGTAAAGTGGGACAATGGGATGTGAGGTAACTACGCTGGCGTTGTACACCGTTGCGGTAGGCGGTCAAAGACCGCTGCTCAATTCTGCATTGGTTAACATTGGACCCTATGGGTCCCAGGAGCTAATGACGATGTACGCCGGCGGTGACGGTACGCACTGCCGCAGACTTGACCGTCATTTTCTATCTGTTCAGTCACTCAATACCTGATCTTCGACAGGAGAGGACCTACACTGCAAGTGCTGCTGTGACCTCAGTCTGGAAGCGACAATGGCTCGTGCGTCTGGGGAAAGGGCCCCGCCTTCAGCACGGAGGAGTTGGAGAAACTCGTGGATGGGGTCCTCCCCCAGTACACGCTACTCTACGGTCCTCCAGACAAACAGGTAACTACACTGGGAGCATGCTGTATGGGCAATGCCTGTGTGGAGTGGTGCAGATGAAAGATAGGGGTGGGGAGAATGATGCACGCATGAAACGACAGAGAGTGCATGTGCCACATGGCAAGGATAGGGATGCGGGCCAGTGACTGTGACGGTGCAGTTGGTAATAACTTCTCTTTTTCCCCTGTACAATTCCTGTAGGTCAGCGCCCACCAGAAGAAGGATATTTGGCGTGCCATCGCCAAGGACGTCCGGACCCTGGGGATCTATCACAGACGGAGAACCCACTGCCGTAAGAGATGGGAGGACATTCGCCGCTGGAGCAAGAAGACGGCGGAGGCCCAGCTGGGGATGGCCTCCCAACGTGGGAGGGGTGCCCGTCGCACCATGACCCTCCTGATGTTCAGGATCCTGGCGGTGGCGTACCCGGATTTGGATGGACGCTTGAGGGCATCACAGCAGCATCAAGGGGGTGAGTACACACTCATTCTGCTGATTCATGCCGCAGTGGAGTTGTCTGGGTGGGGGAGGTGGGCTGTGTGTTTCCCTAGGCCAGGGTGAGTGTGCTAATTAAGTCCCCTTTTTCAGGCAGACCCTGTGGCACCCCACCCCACCTGGGTACAGTGCCAACTACACCTAGTCAGGCTCCTGTGACATCCATGTGTGCAGATATCGGCCATAGCCTTGTAGGCCATGTCCCAGGGATTGTATAGTGGACCCCAAGTGTGTGGCGTAGTGCAGGGGGCTTCTGTGTCTGTCGTGTCCGCCAATGGTAGCGGTAATGCATGCACTGAACATGTCTTTCTTCTGTCTTCCCCCCCTTTTTGTGGTCTCCCTGTACATGTGTGCATTAGCATCATCAGGCGGAGGAGCAGTGGCATGGGAGCAGGAGGGAGCTGCATCCCACATGGCCCTGGAGGGCGAGACAATGGAGTCTGAAGCCACCAGTAGGACGGAAGGCGAGGGAAGCTCCACGGCGGGGACAGGAGCTGACACCAGTGATACGGACTCGCCCTCTGATGGGAGCTCCCTTGTGGTGGCGGCACCATCTGTGCCCCCTGCATCTACAGGTACATCCGCCACCCCCCCTCCAGCACCGCCCTCCCAGCAGTCCCTCAACCTTTGCCCCGTGCACCTCAGGCCCTGCCCCAGTCACCCCATCTGCCCTCAGTGAGGAGGCCATTGACCTCTTCAGGTCCCTCACTGTTGGACAGTCTACCATTTTGAATGCCATCCAGGGTGTAGAGAGGCAGTTGCAACAAACCAATGCATTCCTGGAGGGCATTCATTCTGGTCAGGCAGCCCTTCAGCGAGCTTTTCAGACTCTGGCCTCAGCACTGATGGCAGCCATTGTCCCTGTCGCTAGACTCCCCCCTCCAACTTCCTCCACCCAGACCCAATCCCCTGTACCTCAGCCTACCCCAAGCACACCATCAGACCAGCATGCACACACCTCAACACACAAAGGAAGCTCAGACAAACATAAGCACCACACATCCCACAGGCACTCACGCAAGCATCACACACATGCAGACATAGCAACATCCACTGCCCTCCACTGTGTCCCCCTCCTCCTCATCTCCATCCTCCCTCCCAGTCTCGTTTCCACTCACACCTGCATGCACTACATCTACAGCCACTACTTCCATCACCAGCACACCCACCACCACAGCCCGCTCATGTGCACTTACCACCCCCACTACCATTCACACATCCCCTGTGTCCTCTCCCAGTGTGTCTGTGAGGCCACCTCCCAAGGTACACAAACGCAGCCACATACCCACCCAACAGCCATCCACCTCACAACAGCCTCCAGCGCATGCACCTTCACTCAAAGTCACCAAACGGACACCTCCTACAACTACAACCTCTTCCTCCACTCCCAAACCCCCTCCATTTACCCGTCCCAGTGTTCCTAAGAATCTTTTCCTGGCCACCATTGACCTCTTTCCCTCACCTCTCCCACCCCGTCAGTCTCCTAGGGCCCGACTCTCCAGGTCCCAACCTAGCACCTCAGTCACAACATCGGCAGGACCAGTGGTGCCAGTAGTCACCGTATTCTGGAGTGCACAAGGCAGCAGGGCAGCCAGTGTGGCAAGGAGCCACCGCACGGACAGTCCCCCACCTGTCAAGCATCAAAAGTTGGCCAGTGCCCGGCAGGAGAGGGGGAAGAAAACAGCCACCAAAACCGCTCCCAGGGGTACAGGTGGGAGTGTGGAGTGAGCTGCGACACCTTCCAAAGTGGGGAAGGGCCACAAGAAACCCAGCAAGTCTGGGAAGAGCAGCACAGCGGAGAAGACCGCCAGCAGCCCCGCTGCCCAGGATCCGGCCAGCACCAGCCCCGCAGGCCCAGACAGGACCGCCAGCAGAAGCCTCGCAGGCCCAGCCAGGACCACCAGCACCAGCACCAGCCCCGCTGGCCCAGACAGGGCCGGCAGCACCAGCCCTCCAGAACCAGTGGTGAAATACATCCACTACCTCTGTCTTTGGCAGGATGAAGCACTCTGGGCACAAAACCCCCTCCAGAACCAGTGGAGATTGACATCCACTACCTCTGTCCTTGGCAGAATGAAGCACTCTGGGCACAAAGCCCCCTCCAGAACCAGTGGAGAAACACATCCAGTGGAGACTGTTATCCACTTGAGAGACTGTGGATTTGCACTCCCCAGGATTGAACAGTTGGCAAACCACCCACTGTAAAGACTTGTGAGACTGTGGCTTTGCACTCCCCAGGATTGAACAGTGGGCAAACCACCCACTGTAAAGACTTGTGAGACTGTGGCTTTGCACTCCCCAGGATTGAACAGTGGGCAAACCACCCACTGTAAAGACTTGTGAGACTGTGGCTTTGCACTCCCCAGGATTGAACAGTGGGCAAACCAGCCACTGTAGAGACTTGTGAGACTGTGGCTTTGCACTCCCCAGGATTGAACAGTTGGCAAACCACCCACTGTAGAGACTTGTGAGACTGTGGCTTTGCAGTCCGCAGGATTGAACAGTGGGCATGTGGCCCCCTCGTGGATTTGCGTTGTGCACTTAACCATCCTGGGGAGTGCAAAGCCACAGTCTCACAAGTCTTTTCAGTGGGTGGTTTGCCCACTGTACCATCCTGGGGAGTGCAAAGCCACGTTCTCTCAAGTCGATAACAGGCTCCACTGGTTCTGGAGGCGTCTTGGTGCCCAGAGTGCATCATCCTGTTAAGGACAGACGGAGTGGATGCTGTTCTCCACTGGTTCTGGAGGGGGACTGGTGCCCAGAGTGCATCACTGTCCCCGTGACGATCCCTGTTCCGTCACAGCCCCTGCCGCACATGGGCTAGCGGTGCTTGAGTTGGCGGTGCTTTCCCTGTTCAGCGGTGCTTGCCATGGCGGTCTTTGCCCTGTTCAGCGGTGCTTGACTTTGCAGTTTCTGACCTGTTCAGCGGTGCTTGCCATGGCGGTGCTTGCCCTGTTCAGCGGTGCTTGCCATGGCGGTCTTTGCCCTGTTCAGCGGTGCTTGCCCTGTTCAGCGGTGCTTGACTTTGCTGTCTCTGACCTGTTCAGCGGTGCTTGACTTTGCAGTTTCTGACCTGTTCAGCGGTGCTTGCCATGGCGGTCTTTGCCCTGTTCAGCGGTGCTTTCCATGGCGGTCTTTGCCCTGTTCAGCGGTGCTTGACTTTGCAGTTTCTGATCTGTTCAGCGGTGCTTGTCATGGCGGTCTTTGCCCTGTTCAGCGGTGCTTGCCCTGTTCAGCGGTGCTTGCCATGGCGGTCTTTGCCCTGTTCAGCTGTGCTTGACTTTGCAGTTTCTGACCTGTGCAGCGGTGTTTGCCATGGCGGTCCCTCATTGCCCAGCGGGGCTGTGGCTGCCGGGGCCCTCCTGGGCACTGACTCTGGCGGTGGTCTCCGGACCAGTGACGATGGGACTGCCCTCCTGGGCACTGACTCTGGCGGTGGTCTCCTGACCACTGACGATGGGACTGCCCTCCTGGGCACTGACTCTGGCGGTGGTCTCCTGACCATTGATGATGGGGCTGGCGAAGGCCTCCTGGGCAGCGGGGATGATGGCGGCCTTCTCTGCCGTGCTGCTCTTCCCAGACTTTGGCGCTTTCTTCTGCCTCGTCCCCACCTTGGGAGGAGTCACAGCTGAGTCAACACTCCCGCCGGGACCCTGTGAGCGGCTTTGCCGGCTGGAGTCTTCCCCCTATTCCGTCGGGCACTGTCCAACTTCTGGTGCTTCACGGGGGGACTGGCTGTGCTTTGGATCCGTGTCACACTGGCTGCCCTGGTGCCCGGTGCACTCCACATACCTCTAACAGGCACCACTGGTACCGGAGATTTTTTGGCTGAGGTGCTAGTACGGTACCTATGAATCGGAGGGGGGGGTGGTGGGAAAGAGGTCAACATTGCTCAGGAAAAGTTTCTGACAAACACTGGGATGGGTAGCTGGAGGGGGTCTGGGAGTGGAGGAAGAGGAGGTGGTTGTAGGAGGTGTAACTTTGGATGATTTGGGTGCAGGTGCATGTTCTGGAGGCTGTCGTGAGGTGGATGGATGTTGGGTGTGTGTGTGCCCGCGTTTGTGTACTTTGGGAGGGGGCATCACAGACACACTGGGAGAGGACACAGGGGACGTGTAAATGGTAGTGGGGGTGGTGAGTGCAGGTGAGCGGGGTGTGCTGGTGGGTGTTCTGGTGCGAGTCCTAGTGGCTGTAGATGTAGTGCATGCAGGTGAGAGTGTAGATGACACTGGGAGGGAGGAGGGAGACGACGAGGAGGGGGACACAGTGGAGGCAGTGGA
Organism: Pleurodeles waltl; assembly: GCF_031143425.1. Classification (NCBI taxonomy): domain Eukaryota; kingdom Metazoa; phylum Chordata; class Amphibia; order Caudata; family Salamandridae; genus Pleurodeles; species Pleurodeles waltl. Next base: position 1,259,725,780 of record NC_090440.1, on the reverse strand, counting down.
TGTTGCTGTGTCTGTATGTGGGTGATGCTTGTGTGAGTGCCTGTGGGATGTGTGGTGCCTATGTTTGCCTGAGCTACCCTTGTGTGTTGACGTGTGTGCAGGCTGGTCTGATGGTGTGCTTGGGATAGGCAGAGGTACAGGGGATTGGGTCTGGGTGGAGGAAGTTGGAGGGGGGAGGCTAGACACAGGGACAATGGCTGCCATCAGTGCTGAGGCCAGAGATTGCAGGGTTCGATGATGGGCAGCCTGACCATAATGAATGCCCTCCAGGAATGCATTAGTGTGTTGCAACTCCATTTCTACACTCTGGATGGCATTCACAATGGTAGACTGCCCAACAGTGAGTGACCTGAGGAGGTCAATGGCCTCCTCACTGAGGGCAGCAGAGGTGACAGGGGCAGGGGCTGAGGTGCCTGGGGCGAAGGTGATGCCCACCCTCCTGGGTGAGTGGGCACGGGGCCCACGCTGAGGGGCTGCTGGGAGGGCGGTGCTGGTAGGGGGGGTGGCGGCTGTACCTGTAGAAGTGGGGGGCACAGATGTTGCCGCCACCACTAGGGAGCTCCCATCGGAGGACGAGTCCATGACGCTGGTTGCTGATCTGGTGACCGCCGTGAAGCTCCCCTCGCCCTCCGTCCCACTGGCGTTTTCGGAGTCCATGGTGTGGCCCTCCATGGCCATGTGGGATGCAGCCCCCTCGTGCTCCGGTGCCACTGTACCTCCGCCTGATGATGCTGATGCACAAAAGAACAGGGAGAGCACAAAAAGGGGGAGGAGGCAGAAGAAAGACAGTTTGAGTGCTTGGCTTAACGCTACCGTTGGCGGACAATACAGACACAGCAGCCCCCTGCACTACGCCGCGCTGTTGGTGCAGTTCCTGGGATATGGCCTACATGGCTATGGTGGACATCTGCACACATAGATGACACAGGGGCATGTATACCTGTACTCGGCACTCTACAGAGGTGGGGTGGAGTGGCACATTGTCTGCATTACGGAGGGGGCTAGCCTACGGAACTCGCCCTGGCCTAGGGAAACCCACAGTCCTCCTCCCCACCCAGACCCCTCGACTGCGCGCAGAGTCAGCTGAATGAGAGTGTACTCACCCCCTTGTGTCTGCTGTGATGCCCTCAAGCGCCCATCCAACTCAGGGTAGGCCACCGCCAGGATCTGGAACATCAGGGGGGTCATGGTGCGACGGGCACCCCTCCCACGTTGGGAGGCCATCCCCAGCTGAGCCTCCGCCGTCTTCTTGCTCCAGCGGCAAATGTCCTCCCATCTGTTACGGCAGTGGGTGCTCCATCTCTGGTGGACCCCCAGGGTCCGGACGTCCTTGGCGATGGCACGCCAAATATCCTTCTTCTGGTGGGCGCTGACCTACATGACATGGACAGGGGAAGAAGAGAAGTCATTACCAACTGCACCGTCGAAATGAGTGGCCCACATCCCTGCCCTTGCCATGTGGCACATGCATTCACAGTCCTTCATGCTCACAGAACTCTGCCCCCTTCCTTCTTACGACCAGCCCTCTCCAGCCAGGCATAGCCCATACAACTTGCACCCTATGTACTCACCTGCTGGTCTGGAGGACCGTAGAGTAGCGTGTACTGGGGGAGGACCCCGTCCACGAGCTTCTCCAACTCCTGTGCAGTGAAGGCAGGGGCCCTTTCCCCAGACGCACGTGGCATTGTCTCTTCCAGACCGAGGTCACAGCAGCACTTGCAGTATAGGTCCTTTCCTGTCGAAGATCAGGTATAGAGTGATTCAACAGATAGAAAATGGCGGTCACGTCCGCGCGGTGACGTCCATGGCGGTGCGTATCATCACTGCCGGCACACTTCCTCATTGGCTCCTGGGACCCATAGGGTCCAATGTTAACCAATGCAGCATTGCGCCGGGGTCTTCGACCGCCTACTGCGACGGTGTACAACGCCAGCGCAGTTACCTCACATCCCATTGTCCCAGTTTAGAGGTCAGGCAGCCGCCATTTCAGGGGCCCACATGGCTTGATTTTCAACTGCGCCTGGACTCAACACTCCTACAGACAACTTTTTGGATTATGTTTCGTGTTCTGTGTAGCTGTGGGTGCATACCTCTGAGTTGCTTGACTCTGTGGTCGCTTTTGTCCTTCCTAGGCACCGCCAGCTGGGACATGTGAGAAGATGGCGGAATCCTCCGGTGTCCCGACCGCTGGTGGACCTGTTGACAATGGAGGGGCGACATTTAATCATCACCTACAGGTTTGACCGTGCCACAATCCAGGAACTGTGTACCCAGTTGGAGCCAGACCTGATGTCAGCAATCTGCCATCCCGCAGGAATCCCCCCTCAAGTGCAGGTGCTATCAGTGCTCCATTTCCTTGCAAGTGGGTCATTTCAGACAACAGTGGCCATGGCATCAGGGATGTCCCAGCCTATGTTTTCCAACGTGTTGTCCAGAGTGTTGTCTGCCCTGCTGAAACACATGAGGAGCTACATCGTTTTCCCTCAGGTGGAGGATTTGGCTACAGTGAAAGGTGACTTCTATGGCCTTGGACATATCCCCAACATCATAGGTGCCATTGATGGGACCCATGTAGCTCTGGTCCCCCCCCACAGGAGTGAACAGGTGTACAGGAACCGGAAGAGTTATCATTCCATGAATGTACAAATGGTATGTTTGGCAGACCAGTACATCTCCCAGGTAAATGCTATGTTCCCTGGCTCTATGCATGACGCCTACATCCTGCAGAATAGCAGCATCCCTTATGTGATGGGTCAACTCCAGAGGCACCGGGTTCGGCTATTAGGGGTCTCTGGTTACCCCAACCTGTCATGGCTACTGACCCCAGTGAGGAATCCCAGGACCAGGGCAGAGGAACGCTGCAATGAGGCCCATTGGCGGACTAGGAGGGTGATCGAATGCACCTTCGGCCTCCTGAAGGCCAGGTTCAGTGTCTCCATATGACAGGTGGTTCCCTATTCTACTCACCAAGGAAGGTGTGCCAGTTCATCATCGCCTGCTGTATGCTTCACAATCTTGCTTTGCGACGCCAGGTACCTTTTCTGCAGGAGGATGGTCCAGATGACGGTGTTGTGGCAGTTGTGGAGCCTGTGGACAGTGATGAGGAGGAAGCAGAGGAAGAAGACATTGACAACAGGGACTCAGTCATACAGCAATATTTCCAATGACACACAGGTGAGAACACTTTCTTGACTACTACAAGTACTTTCACACTTCTACGTCTATCCTGTCTGTCAATTTCAAGCAGTATTTGGTAACTGAGTTGTACATTTCCCTTACGGTTTCACAGGTGTGGTTACCAACGTGTGTCATCTGCTTGCATCCTTCATGGACTTGTGATGTGTGACATAGGTATGTTGACATTACTATTGAGAACGGATTTTGTCACTGTAATTGCTAATACACATTTTCTAAATCACAGACTGACTCCAGATTGTTTTCTGGTTCAAGGGTGTTTATTGAAGTGCTAAATATTGCAGGGGGTGGTAAAATGGTGAGGGGTGATGGTGGAGGAATGTCCATGGCAGAGTCCAGTCTATTACTCTCACAGGTGCATTGCCCATATGGGCTTAGGAAGTGGAGCTGGGGCAGTTCCAATACGGACAGGGTTATAAAGTGGGACAGTGGGATGACAATCAGGGTGGTCTAATTTCTTGGCGGGGTTCTTGCCATCGTGCTCTGGCCTGTTCCTGGATCTAAGGGACCGCTTGCGGGTGGTTCTCCGTCTGCAGGGGGTGGGGTGCTGGTGTGGTGGTCCTGTGGCGGGGCGTCCTGTCCACTAGCGGAGGTGGTGGGCAGTTCATCATCCATGCTAGTGTCAGGGGCCCCTTGGAGTGCCACGGTGTCCCTCATGGTGTTCTGTATGTCCTTCAGCACCCCTACGATGGTGCCCAGGGCGGAGCTGATGGTTCTGAGTTCCTCCCTGAAGCCCAAATTCTGTTCCTCCTGCAGGCGCTGGGTCTCCTGAAACTTGGTCAGGACCGTTGCCATCGTCTCCTGGAAGTGGTGGTATGCTCCCATGATGGAGGAGAGGGCCTCGTGGAGAGTGGGTTCCCTTGGCCTGTCTGCCCCCTGTCGCACGGCAGCCCTCCCAGTTCCCCTGTGTTCCTGTGCCTCCGTCCCCTGGACCGTGCGCCCACTACCACTGTCCCCAGGCCTCTGTTGTTTTTGGGGTGGTGGGTTATCCTGGGTTCCCTGTAGTGGTGGACACACAGCTGATTGACGTGTCCTGGGGACGGAGGTATGGGCCCTCTGGGTGGGTGCTGTACTGGTGTTTACAGAGGGGGGTAGGTCTGTGTTGGGCTGTGCCTGTGTGAGGGGAACCGACTGTCCAGTGGCCCACGATGGTCCGGGCTGGTCATCTGGATCCAGTTGGCCAGAGCTGCTGTCATCACTGTGGGCCTCTTCTGTGGGTGGGGTAGAGATGTCTGGACCCTCCTGTCTGGTGACGTTAGGTAGTGGTCCTGCAGGGGTGTAAAAGTATGATTATTGCATGTGTGTGTGTCATGGTGTGCAATGGGTGGGTGAGCGTGTACCCCAGTGCTAGCATTCCTGTTTGGGGGCTTGTGTGATGATGGTTGGGGGGGGGTGTTATGGGTATGTGCCGTGGGCATGCTTTAGTGAGGGGTGTCCATGCTTTGTTGTGTTATGCAGGGCTTGGTGTTGGGATGTGTGGTTTGTGTTTTTAGTACATTAGTGAGGAGTGTGTGTGATAGCATGCAGGTAGAGTGGGGGATATGATAGTTAAGATTTGACTTACCAGTGTCCATTCCTCCACCGACTCCTCCGAGGCCCTCAGGATGCATAATGGTCAAGACCTGCTTCTCCCATGTTGTTAGTTGTGGGGGAGGAGGTGGGGGTCCGCCGCCAGTCCGCTGTACCGCGATGTTGTGCCTGGAGACCACGGAACGCACCTTCCCCCGTAGGTCGTTCCACCTCTTCCTGATGTCGTCCCAATTTCTTGGGTGCTGTCCCACTGCGTTGACCCTGTCGACTATTCTTCGCCATAGCTCCATCTTACTAGCTATGGAGGTGTGCTGCACCTGTGCTCCAAATAGCTGTGGCTCTACCCGTACGATTTCCTCCACCATGACCCGAGCTCCTCCTCAGAGAACTTGGGGTGTTTTTGGCGTGCCATGGGGTGGTGTAGGTGATGTGTGGGGTGGTGTACGTGGTGATGAGTGTGGTGATGTGTAGTGGTGTGTGGTGTTTTGTGCGTGGATGTTGTGTGGGTGATGGTGTTGTGTGCCTCTGTGTGGTGGGGTTGTCTATTCTGTGCTCTCTCTTTGGCCTTCGCCAATAATTTTTTGTCATAGGGGTTTGTGGGTGATGTGGGTGTGTGTTTTATATTGTGTTGGGTGTGTGGGAGTGGTGTTTGTATGTGTATCAGGTGTGTGTAATTTGAATTGTCAAATGTGGCGGTGTTTTGGAGATGTGTGTGTATTTTGAGCACGGTGGTGTGTACCGCCAATGGAATACCGCGGTTGAAAGACCGCCGCATGGATTCGTGGGTCGTGATAGCATGGGCGTGTTTCTGTTGGCGTGGCGGTGTCGGTTTTGCTTTCGCCAGTTTATCACTGACCTTTGGTGTGGCAGACTTGTGTGGGTGTCTGAATTTCGGCGGATTCCGAGATGTGGGTCATAATAGCTGTGGTGGATTTCCGCGACCGCGGCGGTGTGTTGGCGGTCTTCTGCACGGTGGTAAGCGGCTTTTACCGCCAATGTTGTAATGAGGGCCATTGTACGTTTACAAACTTTATTTTTAAGTTTTTTTAAATGTAGGCGACAGTGCTTATTCTATTCGGTCTTGGATTATGACCTGGTACCTAAATGTCAGAACTGCAAGGGAGAACAGATACAGCATCATACATGAGCGTACAAAATCAGTAATAGAGTGCACATTTTGGATTCTGAAGGGCAGGTATTGTTGCCTTCATAAAAGTAGTGGAGCAGCGCAGTACACACCTGAAACGTTTTTATAAAATGAAAGCTACGTGCGCTGTTCTTCTGATTATAGCAATAAGCAAGGGACAACCAGTTGAACCTGATGATGATAGTTCATATGAAGATGAAGAACCAAACCCAAACTCAGTCCAACCAGGACAAATAGCAGCTATGGCAGCTGAGGGCAGAGCACGACAAAGTGTAATTCCAAATAATTATTTTTGAGGTAAGAATTAAATAATTAAATAGACAAATAATTGAATGCTCATAGTGGTACTTTATTGCATATATATTAAATATATATAGATATATTGCAGATAAACATGAAGAAATGATCTTTTCAAGTATTTTTTAATCATCATTTTGTCATTATTTTTTAATAACACACATACAACTAAATTACAAATGAAAGTGGTATCATTTCTAATTAAAACAACTTCTTCCTTCCTTTAACAGTGGGTTGATTTGTTTTTCGTAACACAACATCACTACTTCTGCCTCTGTGAGTGTTTTTAACAGTAGGCCCGGATACTGGTGAGTTATCGATATTAGACAACTCCTCCCTTTTGCCTGGTGTAATTGGACTTTCATTGGTGACATTAGTGTTTTTTAAAAATCCATAACAACCTATGAATGTGTTAAACTACCTTCCAAAACAATGTTTTGATTTTCAAAATGAACCTGAAATTTTGTTGTACGTCTGCTCAAAATATGTGTTGTATTGGCAACACTATCCACAGAGTGACACATAGATTATTGTTTCCTTCTTGAATGAGGCAGCTCTTGTGTCATTTAAGCAAACCTTGTTTAATTGCATTCAACATGCTGCTTATGGCCTATGACATACTATCAATGTTTTCTGACATTGCAGTAAATCTGTCATACATAGGGGCATATTTAAGAAACGTGGTGCTGCATTCAGTGTAGCACCACTTCTCTTGCACCACTTAGCGCCCTCCTAACGCCACAATGCGTGCGCCATATTTAAAATACCTCGCACAATGGCAGTAGTTGGCGGACTAGTGTCATACTTTTTGATGGTAGTTCGGGGCTTTGCATGATTAGCGTAATTTTTTTTACTCTAATCCTGCAAAGCACCCAGAGGCCCATTGTAACCAATGGAAGCCTCCTTTTAATGCCTGCTCTGCGCAGGTGTTAAAAGTGGCGAAGCAAATGACAGAAAGAAATCTCTTAGATTTCTTTGCACCATTTTTTTGGTCCCCCTAAAGGGGGAACGCCCCCTTTACATGCATTATGCTTGGCGCATGCATAATGTAGCACAAAGGGTTACAAATTGGTGCAATACATGCATTGAGCCACTTTGTAAATATGGCGCAGCATTTTTGGCCTTCTAACTCCACATTAGCGTAAAAAGAAGGATGCTAATATGACGTTAGAATGACGCTAGGGGTTCTTAAATATGCCCCATAGTGTTTTTTTCAGTCCACCAAGTTTGCTATTTATTTGACTTAGGGCTTTATGTTGTTTCCCCTAACCTGAAGGATCTTGTTTTACACTCTTGGGAAATGAGCTGGTGAAGGTGTGCCAACTACCACTTTGGTGGTTCTTATGCTATCCAGACTTTAGAATCTAGTGCTTCCACCTCTTGTGATAGGTGGTGCAATAGATGCTGTGGCTGATGTCTCAGGGGCTGGTGTCAAAATATTGGGTGAAATGGTGGCAGAAATTGAAAAATTAACATGTAGCTGTTCTGTTTTGACGGGCTTATCTTGTAATACAACTCCACTTTCACACCGTGTTTCGTGTAAGCAGCTTGTCTTGGAAGTAGAACTATTTCCTTCCCCTATTAATGATTGGCTGCTTTCCAGTGGTGCATCAGCAATAGTATGATCTGTAATGACTGAAGGGGGGAGACATGTCCTTGAAATGTGTAAGGACATACACTTGAATTCCACATTAACATCATGTAAAATTCAATATTATTGAAGGATGCAAAACAACTATAGTCTATTACTTATGTTTAGTCATAACTAGAACCTTTCTTGGATACATTGTGCCACCACTATCTATAGTGACTCTAAATGTGTAAATTATATAGGGGCTTATTTACAAGCCCCTTCCGCCACTGTAGCATCACTTTTGTTTACACTGCGGTGGTGCAAGCAGTCCCCTACACTGTCCCACATTTACAAACTGGTGCAATGGAACCATTGTGCCAGTTTATAAAGCCTTATACCACATTATACCTGCACCAGGTATAATGTAAAGCCTCGCAGAACTGGTGCAGTGAAATTTACTGCATTTCACTGCGTCGTTCTGCAACTTCACTGTGTCAAAAATGTAACGCCTGCTCAGAGCAGGCGTTAAACTGATGAAGGGCTTTTTAACTTGGGACCCTTCCTGGCATTGCTGGAATAGTGTCATTTTTTGGATGCTAGTCCAGCATTGCATGAGTTTAGCATCACAAATGAGTCCGAATTTCTGACACGTCTGTGGAAGCGTGAACCAGGGAGCTCTCTATTGTAAATACAGAGCATCCATGGCATTGCTAGGGGTCACAGGGCAGCGCAAGAAATCTGATGCATCAGTGGATCAGATCAGATTCCTGTAAATGAGGCCCATAGTTTGAAAAAGGTGGCCTTAATTTGCAATTGTAATTGAAACTACATGGACTAGAATGGATTGCATGCATCCCAATAAAACCTAACACGGAGCAAAAACTGTTAAAAAAGTATCACAAAATAAAATTTTAAAATTTGTTTGATTTACATGTATTTAGGGTATTTCTTATAAACATGGTCCTTTGGCAGGGGTGTGACAAAGATGGCAGCCAGAATGGACGTGTAGCTGAGAGCTTCATGCTGGCCAGCTCAACATACTACTGTAATCCTCCCCATCCAGAGTTAAAACTTTGGAGTGAGACCCCCGGAACTCTGGAAATTCTGCCCTTGAACAATCCAGCTTTCCGGTGCCTGAGGGACTCCAGTGTTTGGAAAAAAGGTGGCTACTGCAAAGGGACAGCTGTGGGGCCTGAGAGGTCAGCTGCACATGCCCTGGAGGCAGCATAATTAAAGGCGAGCACCTACAAAGAGGGGTTCCCTAGACCGCTGTGAACTTCTGAATGCAGTCCTTCCTGCCGTGCTCCCCACCGCGGGAATAGTACGGTGCCTGGCGCATGGCCTGCCAGATCACGTGACATCTGCTGCGGTGTGGCCCAAGCACCAGGCGCTGAAGTGCTGCATGGACCATATGGGAGCTCTGCTATCAATGAATCAGGGCTCATACACCTGAGACCAGTCCTTCAGGCACCCACCGGCCCTGCAAGAACACTGATGGCATCTTCATCCTCCCCCCACGAAGACACGGTCTGACCCACTTGCAGACCTTTTAACTCCGTCATGACCATGGTTCTCTGCTAGGACCATTACTTCACACCCTCCTGGATGCATACAAGGTGAGCCCAGTAATAGTGCCACACAGTGAAGTAGGCACCTAATTTGTTTCTCCACGTGACTGGTACATGAACTGCGCGACCTGTGACGCACTTGCTGTGAGACCTGCACTCTATAAGCAATTCCCCCTATAACATGCTGGCTGGTCACACAATCGCCCCTGCATGCCCTCATCAGTGGCCCACATCAAGAGCGATGTCTGCAAAAGTGCAAGATACAACACAAGGTCTTATGGACCCTAGGTCTTCATGCTTGACTATTCCTCAACATCACTCCATCCGAATAGTGGTAAAGACCTGACCACCTGCCACTCCTCCTTCCCTGGCAAGGTCACCAATGTTTATTAATATAGAGTGCCTTGGCATACATGCCCGCTAAAACAGGTGAGCCTCTGGAAATTGCTACTACCAGGGGGCACCGTCTGACTACTCCCTGTTCGTGCCTACTGTGGATGTTGCTCACATGATCAAGCAGCAATCGAGCATGCCAGGGCAGTGCTCAAAGCCTCGCAACTCAGCAGGAACTCCTTTTCTCCACTGCTAGAAGATCAACCATCAGACTCTTGATCTAGAATGGGGGCCTCAGAATCCTCACTGAACGCATTTGGGTGGTACCCTATGATCACCTTGCGGTCCACAGACGACCTGTGACACTCTTCAATCACCACTACGGGGATCCACACTGTCACCTTGAATCCGTACCTATGGCTAATCTCCAACGGGTTCCACAACTGTTTCATTCTAGGTCTGGATAGTCAGTTCCTCTAGGCAGCGCGTACAATACGGAACTATCGGATCAAATCTTCCACACCTCACGGTGAATCCAAACCATACAGACATGACTACGTTTCAGGCTTCTGTTGCAGGCCAGTTGAATTGTTTCAGGGGTTGTGGCTTGGAGCCAGAAGGCTCCCAGGCTAGAGATAGGGGAGTTTTTTCTTATAATTATTTGACTGTTCTTTATGCTCTGGCTGGTTGGATGGGTAGTCGGAATGATGGGAAGCCAATAGTGGGGCAAGGGGATAATAGGGTCCTGAGATATACACTCTATACTTGTGTTCATTACGTTTAATGCTTTAACTTGGAATATCTGTGGTATGGCTACCCCACCAGGAGATACAGGAAATATGCTTATCTTAGACGCAGACATGTACACTTTGCCTGTCTCCAGGAGACTCACCTCACCACAGGGGAGCTTGACAAAGTAAATAGGCTATTAGGGGGCAGGTGTATGGTACTGGATATCCTGCTTATGCCCAAGGGATTCTTATTTGGGTCTCTCTCTTCGTATGGAAGCCCTGCAGGATACCGTTTGTAAAGACACCTTAGCCACACACATTTCCAAGTATTTTGAGGAGAATGCCGGGTTGGTAGGGTCCTATGGGCTTGAGTGGGATGCCATGAAGGTAGTCATGAGGGGGAACTACATCACCACGACATGGAGAGTTAAGTTCTCTCTCACCCATAGTGTACTGGCGATAGAGGCACGTCTATGAACCATGGACCTTGAGGCGGTCTTGATTCGTGATGTGTGCCCTTGTTTGGCAAGCTTTCTTCGCCGACACTGGGATAAGGTGAAGCGACTCTGTGATCTGGACTATAAGCCCTGTCTAGCCTGCCAGCATGTAGATGGTGATAAACCAGGGTGTGCTATGGTGTGGTTACTGCAATTGGAAACCCCCAGGACTGTGGTGGACACTATACACAACAGCATGGGTCATATGAAATATACTCAAGCAGACATTAATTAAGTATTCCCTCATTATTATGAGCGGCTGTACTCTTCCTCCCAGGAACCCTCCTTGGCGCAAGTGCGGGATTACCTGTGAGCGGTGACACTCCCTCGTTTGACCCCGTTGCAGTTGTTGGACTTGAAGCTGCCTCTCCAGTTAGTGGAGATCAACCTAGCAATCTGGCAGATGGAGCGTGTCAAGCCCCCAGCTACGGACGGATTCCCCGTGGAGTACTATACAGACATCTGGGCCACTTTTGCTCTTCGGCCTGCAGGAGATCTACTGGGAGGCACCCCACCGGGATGTTTTAGCGAGTACATGAGGCCCTCATAGTGATGCACCCGAGACCGGGTCGAGACACTCTTGAGGTGAGCTCTTACCGACCGTTGTCAATGTTGAACATTGACTATAAAATCTTGAGTAAGGCCCTTGTGCATAGGTTGCTCCCTTGATCATACAGACCAATGTGGGTTTGTGCCTCAAAGGGCGATGCATCACAACATTCGGCACATATGCCACATAAATGATGCAGTGTCTGGGGGGCCAACCTGCCGGTGGCTGTCTCCTGGGTTTCGAAAAAGGTTTGATGTGCTGAGATGAAACGACTTACTGCAGGTGCTAGAGACGCTTGGGTTGGGTCCTAATTTCCTAGGTTGGATTAAGCTTTTATATACCACTCCACTGGTGCAGATCTGCACCTGCCATCAGATCTCCAACTCTTTCCCCATAGGCAGAGGGACCCAGCAAGAGTGCTTTAATTTCCTGTAATTTTCACATTGGCTATGGAGTCACTAGCGGCCATACTGTGCACCCCCCGGGCCCTGATTGGGGTGTATGAGTGGGAGCAGACTGGCACACTGTGACCTTATAAGTGGACAATGTGCTAGTCTATCTAAGGGACCATGCATCCACACCACTGGCCTTGTATGACCTGCTCGACTGTTTCGGAGAGATTGCTAGTCTTAAGGTATATTGAAGTAAATCCTGTATTTTCCCTTTACACAGGACTGAACTGGGGTACCGACCGATGCTGGAGGAGGGGCACCTTCCCTGGGCCTTTGAGACCTTTCGCTATCTCTGCACAAATGTCTACCATACAGATAAGGATCTGCTTGATGGTAATCATGGTAAGGCCTTGGCCTTGATTTGTCAATCCATGCTCTTTTGGACACAACTTCTTATCTCACCCATAGGCAAAGTATTGGTGACTGAAATGCTGGTTCTTTCAAGGCTCTTATATTTCTTTGCAGCTTTCCCAGTAATACCTACTAGCTCTTCTTTAGGACCTTGAGGAGTTTGGGACCTGAACTTGTTTGGGGTTTGGCTTGAAGGCGGGTTATGATCTCCATACTTCAAGGCCCCATGCTTGAGGGTGGACATGGGGTCCCAGACCTGGAGCTATACTTCGCAGCGGCCCAACTGCAGTGGCCAGTGCATTGGCTGCCGGGAATAGAATAGCTGAGGGTGGCCTGGTGCGGCAGATCTGGGAGGCATGAAAGTCCTGGAGTGGCTATTCTCGCCCTAGGACTGGCTAGGCTTACGTGAGTGGCCAAGCTCATTTGAACTCGCTATATCCAACCCAGACCTGCACTTACCTCTAATATGCCGCAGCTGCCCTTATGGAGTGTGCCGGACATGAAAAATCTACTAAGAGTTCACGATTCCTCCCCATGTAGTGATGCCGGGGTCACCCAAATGGGCAATCTATATAGTGACGGTGCTCTGTTATCCTTCCGGGGAATCCAGGAAGTTTATAAGATTGGAACATGTCTATTTCTTACTTTTATTACAGTCAAGGTGGCAATTGAAGTGTTATGGGTGCCTGGCTCGACTGAACTGCGGCTGCACTTGGGTTTTCAGTGCATTTCAGCACACGGGCTAGTCTGTTGAGCGGTTTCAGTATTATATGTGGCATTGCAGATGGGATGCACTGTATCTCTGACCCGGAGCAAGTCCCGATGGGATGACTGCTTGGGTTCAGAATTAACCACCAAACAGTGAACCATTGCCTTAGAACGAGTGAAGCGAGTCTTGCGCAATGCCTGTTCATAATTCACACAATCCAATTACACACATCAAATCTACCTCACACCGCACTGCCTACACAAAACGTTTCCGGGGGTGTCCCTGGCATGCCTGAGATGTGGTCACATGGATACTGTATTCATTCTCATGGTCTGGGACTTACCGTTGTTGATGCACACCTGGACCCAGGTACTGGAACATGTGTCAATGGCGTTGATGTCCAACTGCTCCTGGACTCGCTGCTCTGTCACAAGGCAAACTAAGCACACCAAGATTACTTGAAGCTAGTGGACCTGGCTCTGGCCCCATTTAAGCAAATAATTGCCATGGCAAACAAGCTGCAGTTTCTGTGACTATGAGAGAGAATCCATCTTTCACGTGTTGTGTTGTTAGCCAGAATATCTAATAGTGCGCCACATCTTATTAAAGCCAATGTTTGTAAAACAAGGGCTCTTAACTTGTCATAAAGCCTTGAGCTGTCTTTGAACTAACAACCTGATGGACCAAGCTCGGTTCGGCAAATACTTAAATATATTATTTAATGCCATCAAGAAACTGAGAATTACGGCCTATAAATGGAAGACGGCTCTATGGAGGTCATTTACGGGTTGCCAGGAGTCACAGCTGCAAGCCCTGGCTTGCTCTTTGTGACTCCTGGTACTGTCCTGGTGACCCCTAGCCTCAGAGGTTGCAAAATCAGTGCCAGGAACACAGTGACAGCTCGTCCTTTATGTCCTTGGAGCTCCACTGTTTTCGTTCATCGTTTTTATTACACATATAATGAATAATATTTCCTTATTCAATGTTAGTGTAATAAAAAAATTGAGTACAGTTAGCTTCCCTGGAAGATGAGGTAAGTGAAAAAAGTGTTTTTAATCGTATGTTGTGTGCATGCTTGGGGTGAGTGTGTGCTTATGTGAGAAAAAGTATGTGTAACTGTAGGAGGCTGGACTGGCTTGTAGTGAGTACCTAGGGGTACTTGCACCTTGCACCAGGCCCAGTTATCCCTTATTAGTGTATAGGGTGTCTAGCAGCATAGGCTGATAGATAATGGTAGCTTAGCAGAGCAGCTTAGGCTGAACTAGGAGACGAGTGAAGCTCCTACAGTACCACTTAGTGTCATATGCACAATATCATAAGAAAACACAATACACAGTTATACTAAAAATAAAGGTACTTTATTTTTATGACAATATGCCAAAGTATCTCAGAGTGTACCCTCAGTATGAGGATAGCAAATATACACAAGATATATATACACAATACCAAAATATGCAGTAATAGTTTTAGAAAACTGTGCAAACAATGTATAGTTACAATAGGATGCAATGGAGACACTTAGGGATAGGGGCAACACAAACCATATACTCCAAAAGTGGAATGCGAACCACGAATGGACCCCAAACCTATGTGACCTTGTACAGGGTCACTGGGACTATTAGAAAATAGTAAGGGTTAGAAAAATAGCCCACCCCAAGACCCTGAAAAGTGAGTGCAAAGTGCACTAAAGTTCCCCAAAGGACATAGAAGTCATGATAGGGGAATTCTTCAGGAAAGACACAAACCAGCAATGCAACAATGATGGATTTCCAGTTGAGGGTACCTGTGGAATAAGGGGACCAAGTCCAAAAGTCACAAACAAGTCGGAGATGGGCAGATGCCCAGGAAATGCCAGCTGCTGGTGCAAAGAAGCTGCTACTGGACTGTAGAAGCTTAGGTTTCTGCAGGAACGACAAGGGCTAGAGACTTCCCCTTTGGAGGACGGATCCCTCACGCCGTGGAGAGTCGTGCAGAAGTGTTTTCCTGCCAAAAGACCGCCAACAAGCCTTGCTAGCTGCAAATTGTGCAGTAAGGGTTTTTGGACGCTGCTGTGGCCCAGGAGGGACCAGGATGTCGCAAATTGCCTCAGGAGACAGAGAGGACATCGAGCAAGACAAGGAGCCCTCTCAGCAGCAGGTAGCACCCGGAGAAGGGCCAGAAACAGGCCCTACAAGGATGCGTGAAACGGTGCTCACCCGAAGTCGCACAAAGGAGTCCCACGTCGCCAGAGAACAACTTAGGAGGTCGTGAAATGCAGGTTAGAGTGCTGTGGACCCAGGCTGGACGGTGCACAAAGGATTTCTGCCGGAAGTGCACGGAGGCCGGAGTAGCTGCAAAAGTCGCTGTTCCCAGTAATGCAGTCTGGCGTGGGGAGGCAAGGACTTACCTCCACCAAACTTGGACTGAAGAGTCACTGGACTGTGGGAGTCACTTGGACAGAGTTTCTGGATTCAAGGGACCTCGCTCGTCGTGCTGAGAGGAGACCCAGGGTACCGGTGATGCAGTTCTTTGGTGCCTGCGGTTGCAGGGGGACGATTCCGTCGACCCACGGGAGATTTCTTCGGAGCTTCTAGTGCAGAGAGGAGGCAGACTACCCCCACAGCATGCACCACCAGGAAAACAGTCGAGAAGGCGGCAGGATCAGCGTTACAGAGTTGCAGTAGTCGTCTTTGCTACTATGTTGCAGTTTTGCAGGCTTCCAGCGCGGTCAGCAGTCGATTCCTTGGCAGAAGGTGAAGAGAGAGATGCAGAGGAACTCGGATGAGCTCTTGCATTCATTATCTAAGGAATCCCAAGAGACAGAGGGCCTCATTATGACCCTGGCGGGCGGCGGAGGTCAAAAGACCGCGGCGGGTATTACGAGTTTTCCCCTGGGCTGGCGGGCGGTTCCAGTAAAACCGCCCGCCAGCCCAGGGGAAAACGACCTTCCCACGAGGATGCCGGCTCGTAATCGAGCCGGCGGAGTGGGAAGGTGCGACGGGTGCAGTGGCACCCGTCGCGTATTTCAGTGTCTGCAAGGCAGACACTGAAATACTTTTCGGGGCCCTCTTACGGGGGCCCCTGCCGTGCCCATGCCATTGACATGGGCACGGCAGGGGCCCCCAGGGGCCCCGCGACCCCCCCTACCGCCATCCTGTTCGTGGCGGCTTTCCCGCCATGAACTGGATGGCGGTAGGGGGGGTCAGAATCCTCATGGCTGCGGAGCGCGCTCCGCAGCCATGGAGGATTCCAAAGAGCAGCGGAAAGTCAGCGGGAGACCGCTGACTTTCCGCTTCTGACCGCGGCTGAACCGCCGCGGTCAGAATGCTCAACAGGCTGGCGGTGCTCCCGTGGTCGGTGGCCCTGGCGGCCACCGGCCGCCAGGGTCAGAATGACCCTCAGAGACCCTAAATAGCCAGAAAAGAGGGTTTGGCTACCTAGGAGAGAGGATAGGCTAGCAACACCTGAAGGAGCCTATCAGAAGGAGTATCTGACGTCACCTGGTGGCACTGGCCACTCAGAGCAGTCCAGTGTGCCAGCAGCACCTCTGTTTCCAAGATGGCAGAGGTCTGGAGCACACTGGAGGAGCTCTGGGCACCTCCCAGGGGAGGTACAGGTCAGGGGAGTGGTCACTTCCCTTTCCTTTGTCCAGTTCCGCGCCAGAGCAGGGCTAAGGGGTCCCTGAACCGGTGTAGACTGGCTTATGCAGAAATGGGCACCAAATGTGCCCATGAAAGCATTTCCAGAGGCTGGGGGAGGCTACTCCTCCCCTGCCTTCACACCATTTTCCAAAGGGAGAGGGTGTAACACCCTCTCTCAGAGGAAGTCCTTTGTTCTGCCATCCTGGGCCAGGCCTGGCTGGACCCCAGGAGGGCAGAAACCTGTCTGAGGGGTTGGCAGCAGCTGCAGTGAAACCCCAGGAAAGGCAGTTTGGCAGTACCAGGGTCTGTGCTACAGACCACTGGGATCATGGGATTGTGCCAACTATGCCAAGATGGCATAGAGGGGGCAATTCCATGATCATAGACATGTTACATGGCCATATTCGGAGTTACCATTGTGAAGCTACATATAGGTAGTGACCTATATGTAGTGCACACGTGTAATGGTGTCCCCGCACTCACAAAGTCCGGGGAATTGGCCCTGAACAATGTGGGGGCACCTTGGCTAGTGCCAGGGTGCCCTCACACTAAGTAACTTTTCACCTAACCTTTACCAGGTAAAGGTTAGACATGTAGGTGACTTATAAGTTACTTAAGTGCAGTGTAAAATGGCTGTGAAATAACGTGGACGTTATTTCACTCAGGCTGCAGTGGCAGGCCTGTGTAAGAATTGTCAGAGCTCCCTATGGGTGGCAAAAGAAATGCTGCAGCCCATAGGGATCTCCTGGAACCCCAATACCCTGGGTACCTTAGTACCATATACTAGGGAATTATAAGGGTGTTCCAGTAAGCCAATGTAAATTGGTAAAATTGGTCACTAGCCTGTTAGTGACAATTTGTAAAGAGTGAGCATAACCACTGAGGTTCTGGTTAGCAGAGCCTCAGTGAAACAGTTAGGCATCACACAGGGAACACATACCTATAGGTCACAACCTTATGAGCACTGGGGTCCTGACTAGCAGGGTCCCAGTGACACATAACAAACATACTGAAAACATAGGGTTTTCACTATGAGCACTGGGCCCTGGCAAGAAGGATACCAGTGAGACAGTGAAAACACCCTGACATACACTCACAAACAGGCCCAAAGTGGGGGTAACAAGGCTAGAAAGAGTCTACTTTCTCACAGTAAGTGTAAATGTGTATGTGTAAGAATGCATGTGTGTGTGAAATCAAAGGTCAAAGGGCGTGAGATGCAGTGGCGGCTCCTCCACTATGGCAGAGGAGCATCAGCCTTCCCTAAGCAGCAGCAGCTGCAAAACCTAAAAAATAAAACAATAGTAAACAATGTTTATTATTGTTGTATTTTTAAAGGGGTGGGGCATTGGGGGATGACAGCCATAGAGGGGAGTGGTGTGCACTCCCCTCAGTGCTCATGTGTGTTTGGCCGGCCATCTCGGTACGGCCAAACACACTTGCGCACTGAGCTGTGCCGGGTTGGAGAGAGCAAGCACAGGCTTCCAGTGTGCCTGGGAGCCCAAAGCCAGGGCTCTGTAGGTGCACCCGTGGAACAGGACCACCTACTGGGATAGTGATTCACTGATTGTAAAACGAATCAGACACGTGTCAGGGTTGTTAGACATGTTTAAATTGTGAAGTCGTGTGCATATATGGAAAGTTACTTTTAGCCTGTACTTCTCATCCTTTACTTCAGGCCTAAATCGATGTGTGATATTTTTCCACACAGTTGATGTAGAGCACCTAATAAGTGTAGACGTGGGAGTCGTGTGTCACTCCAGATTATCCGCATATGATTATGTTTTACTTTATATCACCCTGAGCAGGATCACCCTACTAACAATTGTCACTATCCGAACTTCCCCTCTCCTCGTGTTTCTGTTTGTCTTCTTCCAGGCTCATTCTGCAGACATGTGCGAGTGATATAATCAGTCAGTGAAACTTCTTTTGCTACTTATTGTTACAGTGAATGAACAGAGATGAAATGCAAAAAAACTGTTGAATAACATGACTAATGACAGTGAAGCATTTTTTGCCCTCACAAACCAGAGTAATAGATTTGCAAACCATGAATGTTTATTAGCCGTTTAACAAAGTTGCAAACTCAAATCAATCTGATAAATCATAAATCAATAATCATCTGGTTATAGCGTCATTTGTTAACATCCAAAGCAGGTCAAATAGCAAAGGCAAGGGCAGATTATTTGAAGATAATCATATGTAAGTTGAATAAATTACAGTTCCTTTGAAGAAAAATATCTTTCAGAATGCTAAAGTTTTGGGAGAGTTAGAAAGTTAATCAGTAGGTTTCAGCAAGCAGTCTCTAATGACAGAACCAAAATATGTTCATGCACACAAAGGAACATAGATTTATTTGGGAGGTAAACACAGTGAGAAGGGCAAAGTGAGTATAGTGTCTTAAGAGAGGGAAGAGGCATCTGCTCTCAAAAGAGTAGCTAGGGTTTTCAGCATTCAGAAGTGGACAGGAGCAATCTGAAGCTGACTAACTCAGCAAAGTTGAAATAAATCATATAGGTGCACAACTGCTCTTACAGAGTTGTTCGTCATTTCTTTTACGCTGGCTAACGTCATTCCTTAAAGCCATCCATGCACCATATTTATAAAATGCCGCACAATGGTGCTAAGGAATGGCTAGCGTCAAAGAAAAAGGCGCTAGCTGCTGGAGGATGGCATTAGAGCAAATAATGCTAGTGGGTCAGAAATGACGTTAGGCTGGTTAGCGGCAACATTTCTGCCGCTAGTCAGCCTAACGTAATTTTTTGATGCACAAGCTGCCAAAAAATGACTCCTGTCTAAGTATATACAGAAGTCATTACCACCACCCCAATGCCCACCCCAGGGGACCAGTGTCCCCTGGGAAAGCACTACATACCCAGTTCGAGGCAGGGAGCCCCATGTAAGGGGCCCCCAAAGGCACACCACACACATACACACACACTTACCTGCAACATACCTCGGATGGGCTCCCTCCTCCAGTAGTGTCCCTGTGGTGTGGGTGGTGGTGTAGATGGGAGTAGGGGTGGGCATCTTTGTGTCCATTCCATGCTGTTTTCCCATCGGAATGGGCCTGCCTACTCTTCAATGCCTGGTCTGACCAGGCATTAAATAATGGTGCTATGAGGGCTTAGCGCCATTATTTAGGTCCGCCTCCCACCGTGCTTCGTTTCTGCACTGGGAGTTGAATATGACGCTAGGGGGCTAGCGTCATTTTTAGGAAGAGAACACCTACCTTGCATCTCATTGACACAAGGTGGGTTGGCGCTTCCTAGAAATGGCACTTACTCCAAAACGTTGACGCTAAACAGGTCTAGCGTCAAAGAATAAATATTGAGTTAGGTTGGCGCCGCTTTGGCACCAAAATAAATAGCGCTAAGGCAATGCAAACCTTCCATAAATATGGGCCATAATTCAGTGCTTATTTTGTGCTTGTTGTTTCCGGTGAGGAGCACTGGCATTTATTTTTGAGGGTCGGCACTTATTTTTCTGCCTCAAGCATTTACTGCAAGCAACAGATACATTTGGGAAAGACGGAGGAAGAGAAACACGAAAAAGTGTCACAATGGGAGAAAGCAGAAAGCTGCAGGAGTGAGCTGAAGGGTCAGGGAGTGGCTTTAAATAGATTGAAGAAGACCTAGATGGTTTCAGGATTACGCTGCCTCAGTATTCCGTTTCCATTTAATTGCAGCAGCCGTGTGTTTAAGAGGGGGGCTTTGGGCACGGGCATGTTTTTACTTACAAATTAAACACTGCCATAATTTCCAAAGCAAGTAAACTCCCTACGGTTCCCAAAAGACAGGAATCAATCAAAATCTAGCATTTGACATTAAGGTGTTGGCGCTCTCCTTCTCAGGCATCACATAAAGGAGATTCACAGCTCCAAAACCTTCAGAGATATCTCATTCGGGCTGGTCAACCTGTGTAGCGAAACTATCAACATTGTGTTCTCATGCAGATTAAAACAACTGAAACAATTATTATTCAAACTATTGCAGTTAGCTTGAATCCTGAAAAGAAATTAAAGATTGAGATAGCAAATAACAGCCAATGGCGCAGTTATGATGCTAGCAAGATTTTTCAGACTGAGGCTAGCTTAATGTGAACACATTTTAACAATGATAATCCATAGCATAAGAATCACGATCTGTGATCAATGTGAACATAGAATCACAGTGGATATATGTATATAATGGTTATATATAATGAGCATTAACATGTTGCTAAGCAAAGCGCGAAATAGTGACATGTGACCAGCTACTTCTGAGCACAGTTGACCTGTTCCTTGCATAAGCTCTTCAAGTAGTGATGCAGCTGTTATAATGGTATTTCCAGACCATTATAGTAATTAAATGGACGTGATATGTGAAATGAATCTCTTTACTCAGAAATAATTGCTTTTGTCAGGCTCAAAATAAAGTGTCACTAAAAGTGACACTTAAGGCATTGAAATGTCTCATGTAGGCATAGTGGATTGTTATACATGAGCAAACTGAAGACTTGACAGCTATATGTTTATAGCACGCACACTGTTTTTGCTGAATGGGCATCAAAACACCAACCCCACAAGCACATTTTCTTGAAAGGAAATGCATCAACACCTGGTCAATAGCATGTTTTATTTTTCCTTAAATGCCCAGTTTTCAGATCACTTCTTGATCCAGCCAGAGCTCTTTCTGAGATCCGTTATGAGAAGGTTTGACTCCAGCAAATAAAGTGCATAGGGACACCCACCAACCTAAAGTGAACATTAGGGCCATGTTATAGTTACTAATAATCACAGGTTAGATTGTGTGTATATCTTTTGACTTTATTTCGGCTATTGCCATAAAAGCGGATAGAACAATATATAAACAAATAATAAAATCATTAAAATTAAAATACATAAAATCATGACAAATAAGAAAGTTAGGAAGGTACAAAAGCACAGAACCTAGCAACCTATGAGGGAGGCATCACACAAGTTAAAATATAGACCAAAAATTAATTTCAGTGCTTCAAGACATAATTATATACTATAGCATAAGCCAACAGTCCATTCAAAAAGGCAGCATAAAGTTTGTGAGATCATAGGAACAGCAGGGGTACAACATAAGATCACATAAGCCCTGAGAACTAGGTGCTAAGCATGGTGGAATGGGTGACCATTTTCTGTCTATGTCTCCACACGTATATAAGAAAGTTGCAAATAACAAATACTATTGGTTGAAATGTGTCTGCCTTAAGTATCCTAGTTGCAATTTTGGAGTTTCTGATACCCAGATTGCCACACAACATCAAAATCCACTTCCTCCTGTTTGCATGATACTGCAGACAAAACCTTAGCGCGTGATCTACAGTTTCCCTGACCACAGGGCTGAAGGGACAGCTCAAGTCAAGTTCAGCATCGGCAAGGGGACATTGCCACATAGCAGTAAAAGTGGCAAGGTCCAGATGCATAACTTAAAGTAGAGATATCTGGCAGCTGGAGGCTCAATTGCATCCATATACTCTTCCAGGCAATAGGTATCTTTAAATTCCAAGACATTCAATGTAAAGGTACCTACCCTCCTAGACCTGTGGGATTTCCCAGCTACATGCCTCAAAAACAGCTCCTTGAGCATGGACTAGGAAATCCAGCATGACGTTCCTGGGTGGGCCCACATATTCCCGCATCCAATCACTTCAAGGCAGCACCTAAAGAATCCCAACCATGGGATCTTAATACCCCCAGGGAGTTTTAAGATCTCTTCCAGGCCCATCCAAAAGGACAATAAGTCTGATAAGGACCAAATCCTCCTCCAGTACAATATGGGCCTGAGTTTGACTCTGTTGACAAGGGGACACATGCAGAGGTCTAATCTAAGTGACACTAATGGGGTGCCAGTAGGAAGGTTGGTGAGGAGTAAACAAAAATGGTTTTCCATTATGTCCATATTGTTGATATTATTGTGCCTCCCAAAGTTCCTCACCATACAGAGACCCCCTGTGAAGCTTGCAGGATGTAAATTTGCAATGTGGAGTTATGGGACGGAAACTAGATCCCGTCAAAGCTCTCAGGAGGTCACCAGTACAGTGTTCTGAGTTTTCACATCTGGGGTGACATCCAAAGTGCTCATTGAGGGTGAACCCCTGGTTCTCGAAGGTACAAACCCTCTCTAGTGGGGTGCCATTAAGGGCTGGGTGACAAGAATTCAAAACCATGTATTTAGTTGTGTTGAGGTTGATCTCCAACCTTCTCTTCCTCCAAAAGACACCAAACTGGTCCAGCAGATTTTGGATACCTCTTGGGGATTTTGAGACCAGTAAGGTGTTGTCCGAAAACAGGAGTGTTGGGACCTTCCTATAAGTCAGACATGGGGCACCATGGTTACACAGCTCTAAGGTAGCTACTGGGTCATTGATATATAGCAGAAATAGGGCAGGAGCCAGGACACACCTCTAACTTACCCCCTGGGTCACTGGGGTGGGGTCTGTCAAATTCCCAGCAGGCCCATATCTGACCTGGGCATAGTTGCCTAGATGAAGCCTCCTGAACATGTCAGCCAAATATTTCGGATCCCCCATGTTTGTTAGTACTGTCCGCAGACCATCCCTGGGAACTAAACCAAAAGCTGACGAGAAGCAACAAAAATAACATATAGGCACACCCCCACCCCAGCCTGACGTACTTCGAGTAATGAGTTGCAGTTGGAGCACTTGGTCAATAATACTTGTCCCAGCCCTAAATCACAATCGGATCCTGCTCAACAGGATACATCTAAAAAGCTTCTGTGACCTGTCAATGAGACTAACTGGGCGATAGTTAGACGCAACAGACCTAAGGCCCTCCTTGTAGATTGGGATGATTTCATTCTCTGCCCAAGTCCATAGCATGGGCAGTCCATTCATGATATTATTGAAGAGGAGGCCATGAATAAGGACACCAAGGGCCGTATTTATATGCCCCTAGCACCACAGGAGCGTCACTTTTTGTGGCTTAACGCCACCTTGTAAATACGGCCCCTTCCCACAAAGCACTGTGCGTGGAAGGGGCGTGCAATGGGTGTTGCTGTGGGCGTGCCACAGCAACACCCATTGCATTTTGATGCTGCCTCAGGTTTATGAAATTTCATAAACTTGAGGCAGCGCCAAAATCTAACGCCATCCCTGGGGGTGGCGTTAGCAGGGCGCAACGAGGAGGAATACTTTTATTCCTCCTCATTTTTTTGCTTTTTCCAAGCATGCTTGTTAAAAATGGGGCCTTTGGTTGGCAGTCAGGTTACGCCCTGTCCAAGCAAGAACCCTCACTATAGTCAGGGTAAAGGAGAATCACCCTCAGCTACCCCCCGCTCAATCCCTTGGTAACTTGGCCGAAGCAAGCAGGCTTAACTTCAGAGTCTAGGTGTAAAGGATTTGTACCAACACACACAGTAACTCAGTGAAAACACTACAAAATGACACAACACAGGTTTGGAAAAATAGGAAATATTTATCTAAACAAAACTAGACCAAAATGACAAAAATCCACCATACACAAGTCAAGTTATAAATTAAAAAGCAAAAAGAGTCTTAAATCCTTGAGAAAACAGTAATAACACTGTTAGTGTTCAAAAGTACCTGGGTAGTGTAAAGAAAACACCACACGGGTGAGTGTGTGTCGATAAAGGGAAGCGATGCGTCAATTTCTCACCTGCAAGCGAGACCGTGCGCCGTTCCTCCTCCGGTCGGGTCGGCGTGCATCGTTTCTTCTCTCCGCAGGAGAGAGATGCGACGAGCCAGACAAGCACCTCTGGTCCAGGCAGGCTTTGCGTTGTTTTTCCGCGCCCAGGGAGGTTTGCGTCGAAAATCCTGCTGCACGGTATCAGCAAAACCGCACTATGTGGGTTGCAACATTATCAGCCTCAGTCAGCGGGTGTTGCGCATCGTTTCTCCAGCTGCGTGCGTCGATCTTCCAGCCGCAATGCAGGTGGAGCGTAGATTTCAGCCACGAAGCCAGCGGCGTGTCGTTTCTCAGCCGTGTCTCAGAAGGTGCATCGAAAATGTACCCGCCGGCGGTCTGTGCATGGATTTTCAGTCTTGGTCTGCCAGCTTCACATTTGAAGGCCCCATGAACTGGATAGGGCACCTCTTGGCAGGGCAGGAGTCTCAGCAGAGAGTTGAGGTGCTGGCAGGGGAAGTCTTTGATGGCCCTGAGACTTCAACAACAGGAGGCAAGCTCAGGTCAAGCCCTTGGAGATCTCTTCACAAGCAGGAATTCACAACAAAGTCCAGTCTTTGTCCCCTTTCACAGGCAGAAGCAGCAACTGCAGGATAGCTCCACAAAGCATAGTCACAGGCAGAGCAGGACTTCT
Organism: Pleurodeles waltl; assembly: GCF_031143425.1. NCBI lineage: Eukaryota > Metazoa > Chordata > Amphibia > Caudata > Salamandridae > Pleurodeles > Pleurodeles waltl. The sequence continues at coordinate 1,259,700,921 of NC_090440.1, read as the reverse complement.
CCTCAGCTCTTCAGCTCTTCTCCTTGGCAGATGTTCTTCTTGATTTCCAGAAGTGATCTAATTTTCCAGGGGTTTGGGTGCTCTTCTTATACCCATTTTGTCGTTTGAAGTAGGTCTACTTCAAAGAAAAGTCTCTCTTGTTTGTGAAATCCTGCCTTCCTCAGGCCAGGCCCGACACACACCCAGGGGGCTGGAGACTGCATTGTGTGAGGGCAGGCACAGCCCTTTCAGGTGTAAGTGACCACTCCTCCCCTCCCTCCTAGCACAGATTGTGCATCAGGATATGCAAGCTAAACCCCAGCTCCCTTTGTGTCACTGTCTAGAGCGAGGTGCAAACAGCCCAACTGTCAAACTGACCCACACAGGGAATCCACAAACAGGCAGAGTCACAGAATGGTTTAACCAAGAAAATGCCTACTTTCTAAAAGTGGCATTTTCAAACACACAATCTCAAAACCAACTTTACTAAAAAATGTATTTTTAAATTGTAAGTTCAGAGACCCCAAACTCCCCATGTCTATCTGCTCCTAAAGGGGAATTTATGCTTTAATCATCATATTTAAAGGTAGCCCCAATGTTAACCTATGAGAGAGATAGGCCTTGCAACAGTGAAAAACGAATTTGTCAGTATAACACATTAGTATATGTCCCACCTTAAACATACACTGCACCCCGCCCATGGAGCTACCTAGGGCCTACCTTAGGGGTGTCTTACATGTAAGATAGAGAAGGTTTAGACCTGAAAAGTGGGTACACTTGCCAAGTCGAACTGGCAGTTTAAAACTGCACATACAGACACTGCAGTGGCAGGTCTGAGCCACGTTTACAGGGCTACTAATGTGGGTGGCACAACCAGTGCTGCAGGCCCACTAGTAGCATTTGATTTACAGGCCCTGGGCATCTCTAGTGCACTGTACAAGGGACTTACCAGTAAATGAAATATGCCAATCATGGAAATCCAATTACACATACAATTTACACAGAGATATGCACTTTAGCACTGGTTAGCAGTGGTAAAGTGCTCAGAGTTCAAAAGCCAACAAAAAGAGGTCGGAAAAAATTAGGAGGAAGAAGGCAAAAAGATTGGGGATGACCCTGCGAAAGGGAAAAACTCCAACAGTGCTGCATTCTGCCACACACATAGAAAAAGCAAAATGCCAGAAATGATTGTTTATGTGCAGAAAGGTGTCCCTTCCTGCACATAAACAATCATTTGAAAATGACGCTTTGGCACTTCTATGTGTGCTGCGTTGTGCAACACAAAGAGAAGTGCCAAAACGCCATTAGTGATTGTTTATGTGCAGGAAGGGACACCTTCCCACACATAAACAATCACACCCCTCAACACAGACATCCTTGCACGATGGTGCAAGGATGCCTGCTTTGGCGCTGGCAGCTAAATTTAGCGCCAGCGCAGGGGGAAATGCAGGGGTGCGCCGAATTCCCTTAATTACGGCACATCCCTGCATTTCTAAAGTGATGCAGCTGGGCACTGCCAATTTTGGCGCAGCACTGTGCTGTGCCACTTTTCTTTAAATTTGGTCCCAAATCTATTTTTCAGCTTCAAACAATTCAACAGGTACCTTATCAAGCCGCCACACTTTCCCTGGTGTGATCCAGTCAATTGTAGCGGCAACTTCACTTGCAGTAATAGGGCTGGGAGCACAGTCAGGCTGACAAAAAGGGGCAACTACAGGCAAGATACTAGAGGGAAGACACTCCTTTTTCTGCTGCCCAAGGGAACCCAAACCTTCAAAATGCATGGCCAAGGTCTCACCCGCAGGTATCCTGCTAGCTAGACTCAATATAGGGCCAGCAATTGGCAACAAGTCCGATTCACTCATCCCTACTTCTTGCACATACAGACCTGAAAAATGTTCAACTCAAGCTGCACCTGTTATATTACTACACAGAGGGGTTTTGGGGACTGAACCCTTGCTAACCATGATTTGCCAAAAGGAGTGTTGATTTCTCCCCTTCGATGCGGACTTTAATACTTCTCATCTAACAATCTCATAATGTTGTTTGGCCCTGCCCAGCACCACTTTGAGGAAGCTCTAGCTTCCTGTATTGACGCTCTAGTTCACCCTTAATAGTAGCCATTGAGGTCCGCCTAGCTAACCAACATGCCTTGGTAAAACCATTTATCCACAGGAGCCCGTTTTGGAAGAGTTCTAGCTTCTACCAAAAAGAGCTCCTTTATGGAACAGAACAGGGAATTGTGAATATCAGTGACGTCCTCTCATGAGGACCCAACAAGCAAACTCCCTCCTAGGGCCAAAACTGCTTCCAGAGCTGCAGCAATGGCCTTGTACAGCTGGGCCTAAATTGTTGGGTTGGTGGCAATAATACTCCATCTCAGCCTACACCAATTGCTGGATGGCACAAGCCTCTTGTCAAAGGGTTCTTGATCGTGTGTGGAAACACTGGAGCTCAACGAGCTCATGGAGAGGTTTAAGGTATTGTGATCACTATCCTGCCTACGAGCCACCTTCATGTCAATTGCTTTTGCCCATAGCCTTACATCCATCAAGATATAATCAATATGACTAGCCCTACCCTGCCGATTGAAGCTAACATTTCCCTCTTTATATGACAGGGTCCTTTCTTTACACTCTCTCACGTCATTATTGAACATACTAAGTTGCAGAACTGCTGTAGACCATTTTTTAATTGAATGAAGAGTGAGCTCAGGAATTGCCCAGACATCACCCTCTTCTCCACTAAGTGCATCACTAGCAATACTGAGAGGTTGAAAGTTACAGTTGAAGTCCACTGCTACAATTCTAAAGACACCAACCTGGAAGGATGAGAGGTGCACATTAATAACATCAATAACAGCATGACCAGTTGTGTTACCTTCATACCTCCAGTAGACATTGTACAAACATAATGGGACCACATCAGGAAATTGCAAACGTACACATAGCACATCAGGGGACCCAAGATCGATAACTTTAGAAGTGCTGGCCAAAGTGGTTCTCAGCTAGATTACAATTGTCCTGCCCTTCCTTGAGGACTGAGCAGGTTGATCAAAACTAGCAAACCCGGGCCTAAAACATGGCTTAGCAGCCCATGTCTCCTGAAATATGCATAGACCAAAACTGTCCACAAAGCTACCCCACTCTGGGCATGCCAGCTTGTTTTTAATACCAGAAAGGTTCCAGGAAACAAGCTTAGTGAGGGGGAGTGCCAAGGCAATAGAATCACGGTCAGAACAGGCACAGGAGATGCAGTGAGCAGTGTGTTACTAGGTACATGTTGGTGTAATGAATCATCAGGGCCAGGAACTTCCACTGCGGGTCAAACAGGCTCCACAGGGGAAAGATACGGAGAAGTCACAGGACAAATTACAGTCTCACTATCGGTCAAGGTTCCAAGCTTCCTCAGTGAGTCCAGGGGTGGTACAAGTCAATCACTGGCATTTAGACCAGAAAGAGGCAGGTATCTATTGGGAATAGTGATACTTGGAGCACTCAATGGCTCTGTGCAGCAATTTATATTTTCCTATCTTACAAGTCGACTGTGCCAGCTGTATGCGCTAGTTGACCTTGGTTTATAAAAGTAGCCCAATGGGACACTACTGATGGCTGGACTCCTACTCGCACACCCATGCCCGATTCTAAATCCAGACCCAGAAAAAATTAAATGATGGGTCAGATCTGGATTTCTGAAGTTAATGATCTGACATTCCCCCTCATATGATTTAGGCGAGTGGCCGATCCACCTAATTCTCCTAACTAATAGTATGTCTTCATACTCAGGCATGGTACACACAGTATTCCGTAGAAGCCAATGACAGTCTTTATTTTTCAGCTCTGGGAATGATTCCTCTTTGTCAGCTGGCAGGGGTGGGGTGGCACTTCTAGCAATACCACAACAGAAGGGCAACATTGGGGGGGGGGCAAGTCCAGCGACTGCTGAAATCATACAGACGTAGACCTAGATGGGGATCTGCCACCTGAGAAGGCTTCAGCAACCCTATTGTCCCTGGTTTTGACTGTTGTTTTCCAGGTAAGAGGAGCGGCTCCTGGTCCTGTTGTTGGTCCTGTTGCATGTGGTGTTATATATGGTGAGAGTGTCAAGGAACCAGACAAATCTGCACAGTGGAATTGTTACAAATATTTGTGCTAAGATTATCACAGGTGGATGCCTGACTAGTTAATTAAGGGTGAGGGTAAGGGTGAGAGAGTAAGGGAACTGCTGATGTCAGGGGATGGGTCAGCTTGTGGGATCATTCCTGTATGGCTCCTTCCAATAAGCTTATCCTGCCTTTAAGGGGGGCAATTGCAGATGTTATTAAGGACTTGACTTTGTCCAGGACTGCTTCCCATATTGGTCTAGGGTCATCAACTGTTGCTACAGAATTTTCAGGCAGTGCTAGCTCTGGTTGCGAAGGACACGAGTTAGCAGGACTGCGGGCACTATTGGAGAGGCAAGTAGGGCGGCCCAATTTCCTCCCAGAAACTCCAGAGGTGTCTCCAATTTTGGTTTTCTTCTTCTTCCTTGCAGAGGTGTTGCAGGTACTAGTGCATAAAGGCAAGCCAAGACAACTCATATATGACTCTCAATCAGTCGTCACTGGTGAGACATGACTTGTAACCTCCTAGGGAATAATACTATTTGCACGGCTTGCAGAAGCGACCTCAAGGGCATCAGGTGATGGTAATTGCTGCCGGCAATGCATTCTGTGCCTTTCTCCCATGTCAAGCGATAGGCGCCTTTCAGCCAGCTCAATCTTCTTGTTAACTACGCTGACTGCCAGGACCAGAAAGGAATATAAGGTTGTGCCGGCGGGGGGGAATGTTCACAACATTGTCCTTTGTTGGGGCCAATTTGTGTTTTCCCATGATTGCATTTGGCCTCAGTGACAAGGCAAGACCAGTAGAACCGCCAGCAAGGCCAATCAAAAGAGTCAACCAGTAGCACAACAGCCCAGCAATGTCGATAGCAGTAATCCTATCAAGCCATGTCTCAGTCTCTCGCTCTAAAGACATACTTAGAAAAATATTTATTATATATGGCTGTGTAGCCTCTTCATTTGGATGTATTCTTTTATTTTTCTTTCACTCTATCATGCTCTCTGGTAACGTCTGTATATTCACTCTAGCACTTGCCCCTGTTCATGTCCTGTCTGACAGCCTGTTTTATACAACAATCTAATGCCACAGAATGCAAGTATCTACACTGTTAAAAACTGCAGAGGTTCCCTTTGTAAATGTTGTGTCATATTGTGGTGTTAGTGGTTTCAGAATTTCAAATGACCCTGACTGTAACAGGAGAATATAATTAATAAAACGTGTGCATTTTACCAGCAATACATATTTTCTATTAATGATATTCGCTTGTTAGGTTAATAGCATATACTTTGCAATATTCATCATGCAACCCTTGGAATTACAAGTCTTGCAGGAATACCATGTCTGGTGTTTCACAGCCAGACATGTTCACTGCTGAAAGGAACCACAATGTCCAAGTGAAGCTCTGGTGGCAAAATGGTGACTAACCTCAGTGATCAGGTGCAGTATTCCAGATTTTCCGAGTCAATCCCTTTTCATCAGGGGACTCTCAGGTATCAGCTCATGGTCTTGCGGTATTTCCTCTCCTTAGAAGTGACTGATGCCCTGATATTGATAGCCAAGGGGGGTAAGAAGAATACTGGTCTTACTCTTGGCCATTTTGTAATGGGACCTCTAGTGCTATTGCCTGAACTCTCTTTGCACCCTAATCAAAATCTTAGCTCATACGTAGTATAGATTGGTATATATTTTTTGTTTAATTGTTTATTTGTTGTACTTTTTTAATGTAGGCACCTGGGAACTAGCCTGTCACTTGCCTGTGGCCTCCAGTTCTTGCTTGTTCCAGTCTGATCCAGTTTCTGCCATTTGACCAAGTCACATCGCCGCTGCCCAGATTTTCCCTCTCACCGTTCTACTCGCCAGTAGAAGACCTGCCCACCCAGGGACATACTTAATGCAGGCTACAAGCACCACAGTATTAGTAGGCACCAGGGCACCTAGCCTGCCACTTACCTGTGGCCTCCAGTTCTTGCTTGTTTCAGCCTGATCCAGTAGCCACCATTTGACCAAGTGACACAGAAACTGCCCAGCTTTTTCTGCTGGGGTTTTCACGCTCACTGTCTCCCACCAGCAGAAATTCCACTCACCGCAGGACCTACTTAATACAGGCTGCAGTGCAGGTGCACAGTGGGTATACCAAAGGCAAGCCTGTCTGCACCTGGCCTTGCCTGAAACCAGCCCAGTACCACAACCCCTGGCCCTCCTGCTGCCCTGTAGATATGCCATCACCGAGTTCTATCTGTTTGACCCCGGATACCTCAACAAATTCTGCCACCACCCAGACCCACACTCAACAGTAGGACCTTTAACCTGCACCCACTGCCACTTCACCAGCCACAGCACATAAATAAGGCTACCAACCAGCCCCACTCTGAACTCACCACCTGAACAAAAACACCAACTCCCATGCCCCTTCTCAACACACACTCACTATGCAAACACACCTCCAAGATTTGGGACTTCGTCTCCACCCTCACACCGACGTCCTCTTTCTCAATGTGTCCTGGCTCAACCCCACTTCCACACCCGATATTGTCACTGGAATATCCAAAGATTCAAGATCATCCACTGCAATCGCATCAACAAGCCTGGTGGAGGGATCACCATCATACACATGGAATCCATCCAATACACCATGACAAATGAAAACATCTCCCAACCATTGAACACCTCATCTTTCGACTCCAAACAAAGCAAACAGCTATTAGGGGCACCCCCAATCAATCAGTACATTTGTAGAGCGTGCTACTCCCCCGTGAGGGTCTCAAGGCGCTTGAGGGAGGGATGTGGGGGGGAAGGTGCTACTGCTCGAACAGCCAGGTCTTGAGGTGTCTCCTGAAGGTCAGTAGGTCCTTGGTTTGTCGTAAGTGGATGGGGAGGGTGTTCCAGATCTTGGCAGCGTGGTAGGAGAATGATCTGCCACCTGTTGTTGTCCTGTGGATGCGTGGAATGGTGGCGAGGTCGGTGGAGCGGAGCTGTCGGTTCGGAGTCTAGAAGGTGAGTTGGTCATTGAGGTATGCTGGTCCAGTGTTGTGGAGGGCTTTGTGGGCGTGGGTGAGGGCGTCACCAATCATTCTCCAGGACCAAGCCCAACATTCTGCAACTTCATCTCTGATGCACTAACACAGTGAAGCAATCTATTGGTCAGTAGTTTGCATGGTACTGCCTTAACAGTACTACTTCTGACATAGAGTTTTGACACTGGGGAGACATTAGAGAGCACTGTTCTGTTATAACTTGTGGACTCTTATCTGTTTGCTTATGTGGTCTACTCTAGAATATGTTCCATGCACTAGTGAGAAAAAAGCATTTAATTCTCTCAGTGCTGTTTTGCTCCCTCCAAAAGTCTAACATCCCATGTAGTAAATCACCCACTTCAAAGATTGTGATTTTACAGTGGCACATCTGGTAAAGGGTGGATGTAGAAAAATCACTATACGGTTTGGCCTATGCAATTTTTTTTAACTTTCATAGGACTAGATTTATTGACCTATTTTGGCCCTGGGATGTTTTTCACCTTGTCCCAGTCAATATGCTCCGCCTCTCAAAACATGGTAACTACGGTTGATTTTTATTGGTATAACTAATGATTTAGTAAGGCTACAGTGATATGAGGCAAATTCCATTAGTGGTATTAATAATAGGGTCCTGCTTTAGCCGGAAGCTGCAGCTACCACATGCCAAAGACAACTATTTGCAACATTGTTAAAAAAACACTAATGTTTGTTTCACCTACGTCACTCATAAATGGTGCTCTGAAGCTACCAAGGCTTAAATGCATAGGCCCAAATTTATACTTTTTGGTGCAAAGCTGCTGGAACGCAGTTTTGCACCAAAAAGTATAGCGCCGGCTTGCATCATTATACAACACCAGCCGGGCCCCATAATAATAAAATGGCGCAAGCTGATGCTAAACTTGGGCTAGCGTCTTCAAAAAAGATGCTAGCCAGGTGGGGGTGGCGATAGAGAAGGAGAGGGTGGCGCATCAAAAAAATGAAGCTAGCCTGGTGAGAGGCAAAAAAAATGCCTCTAACCAGGTTAGTGCCTTTTCCTGGCACGCAACCACCAAAAACAAACATGACTCCTGTCTTGGGAAAAACAGGAGTCATGCCTACCACTTGAATGGATAGCACAGGGGACAAGTGTCCCCTGGGCATGGCCATTGCACCCTGTGCCATGCAGGGGCCCCAAGTTAGGGCCCCCAATGGCAAAAAAAACTTATTTAAAAAATACTTACCTGGACTTACCTGGGATGGGGTCGCCCATCCCCTGGTATCCCTCTGTTGGGGATGCAGGTGTTCCTGGGGCTTGGGGAGGGCATGTGCGGACCCATTCCATGGTGTTTAACCATGGAAATGGGTCCACAGGTCCCTTAACACCTGGTCTGACCCAGGTTTTAAATAATGGCGCTAAGCAAGCAAGCTTAGCAGCACCATCATTTAGCACCTCCTCTCACCTGTGTGTCATTTTAGCATGGGGGAGAAACATGGGGCTATGGGGACTAGTACCATTTTTTGGATGGGAACGCCTACCTGCATCTCATTGATGCAAGGTAGGTTCACTCATCCAAAAAATTTTGCAAACTCCTATATTTTGACATTAGACGTGTCTAACATCAAAATATAAATATGGTGTTAGGTTTGCCCCGAATTTGTGTCAAATAAATGACACAAATTTGGCACAAAAGAAGTATAAATATGGGCCATAGTGTGTAAAAGTGGGGCATGTAAAATATGGAATTACCAGGCATCTTCAGTGGGTAGTAAACGCATATTGAGAATGGGGTGTTCGGTGATAAATAGCAAGAGGGGATATCCAAGGACTGAGCCTATAATTAAGAATAAAGGGGGTCATTACGACTCCAGCGGTCGGCGATAATGTGGCGGTAAGGACCGCCAACAGGCTGGCGGTACTTACCGCCACATTATGGCATTGGCAGGTTGGCTGAAGCCAACTCGCCAATGTACCACTTCAACCGCCACAGTGGTAACAGCTGCCGGGCTGGAGATATCCATCTCCAGCCCGGCGGCCGCCATTGTTCCACCTGCAGGATTATGACCCCACCTACCGCCATGGTTTTCAAAGCGTCTGTAACGCCACGAAAACCATGGCGGTAGGCCATATCAGTGACAGGGAATTCCTTCCCTGTCACTGATAGGGGTCTCCCCCCCACCTTTCCAGATACCTCCCACCCCCTTACCTCTCAAACCCTCCTCCACATCCACGCCCCCTCACACACACGCACACACACTCAATCACACATACATGCATGCATGCATACATCCAATCACACACACATCTGCACACACTTCCAAACATACACGCAGACACGCATTCACATTTCACAACATACATGCACTCACACGTCTGTACATGCATGCACACATGCATTCAACACTCATCACAAACCCGCATTCACACACACACATACATCCACCCCCCCACACACACACACAAACCCCCCCTCCCCTGTCGGAGACCCGACTTACCTGGATCCAGGGGGTCGTCCGGCAGGAGACGGGACGAAGCACTGCTACCGCCAGCAGGGCCCGCCGGCAGAACACCGCCAGGTACTAATATTTCTCATACTACTGCTGGCTATGGTCTACTGGTGTGGCGCTGATGGTGGTAACAGCGCCACCTTACTGATATCTGCTGGAATGGCCACAGCCACCGGCTGTGGTCATAATATGGTGGACGGCTGGTAGCTGTCGCCGCAGCAGTAGGTGTTTTTTAGCGCCAAAGTTATAATGAGGGCCAGAGTGTTTAAATGTTACACTCTCGGAATTAGAGGTCTTGAGAAGCTTCCAAATTCTAAAGCATAACAAAATACAAAACTTTTAGCATACACCAAATGTATTATTGTCCAAATTAAAGCCATGGAGTGCACGGCTGCTATGTAAAATTCAGTGATCTGTGCATCTGTTCTTGCACCCAGTATAAGTGAAGCTGAGCAATATCGTGGAAAGTGCTAACAAGGCGTGTTGAGGAGAAATTTTAAATCTGACAACACTGTTGCTACTTCTAAAATAGTTTTGCCATATTGAGAGATGAAGCATGTACAGCAGTTCTAATGCGTATCAAGTAATCAGAAGCCACAACTATAATAGCTCATGGATAGGAATCAGTATTATACGCTGAATTTTCAAAACCGTCATAAAAGAAAAGTGAAGACTCACAAAACAAGTTCATTCTAAAAGCGTTTTGAAAAATGCAGCGAAATCATTAGTGCAATACTTATTGATTATCTAGAAGCCACGACCTGCAAACATTCACAGATACAATACCCAAATAAACAGAAAGGTCGCAAAATATGGCCCACAATAAGGAGTTCCAGAGCAAAATCGCCAGGAAAGCACATGGAAGAATAGTGATCAGAGAAAGCTCGCGTTCAATCGAAATCAATAGGTGTCACAAACATAGCTGTTTCTGCGTGACTGCCATATGTATTGAAACTTGCGATAATATTCAGGATACTAAAGTTATAAACAGCATTATATCACAAAAAGAGAATCTATTGAATACTTCGAAAGGCTGTCTTCGCTCACATACAAAAAAAAAAAAAAAGATTATGTGAGCCCACGTTTGATCATCAAAAAAGCATCACTGGCCTATTATTGAAAAAGGTGTGTATATCATAATGAGCTAAGATCACCCAGTTGGTGGAAAAGGGAATGCAAAGACAATGTTTAAAAAGATTTACCAAGAGATAAATGAAATTTGATAATGACACTCTGTGCATAAAATATATATCAGAGAGGCAATCGGCAAACAAATGATATATAACAGTTAGTACATAGCCAATGGTTCAGGATCTGCGACAAGTTATACATAAGACAGGTGTAAGTCTGATAACACATTTAGGGACAGATGTACCAAAGGATTTTACCCATTCTGTGTCTATGGGAAAATGCTTTAGTACATATGGCCCTTAGTTTCCAGTCTGCTGAGGGTCAATATTGTGTTACCACCCATAAGACTGGGTTTTAACGATGCGATACCATGAAATCCTAGGTTCATTGTTTAAAACGAACAATGTCAGTGTTCTAATGTACTGCCAGGGGATAGTAGGTGTTCTTATTCCTGATAGCTCTCATTTGTTCCTGTATTCTCTCCTTTACGTATCTTACAGTGTTTCATATGTAAATCTGGCGGCACCCACATATATTACAATATACTTCGAATTTCTAATTGCATTTCATGAGTTGTTTCAAACTATGGGGCAGATTTAAGGAAAGGTGCGCTGCACCCAGTGCAGCGCCACTTTCTTTGCACTCCTTAGCACCTCCCTACCATCACCATGTGTGCGCTGTATCTAAGATACAGCGCACCTTGTCGCAGGGTAGGTGCAATAGCGTCATGTTTATTAATCTATGTTGGCGCTACTCCTGCAGAGTACATAGGGACCCATTGTATTCAATGGTGTGTCCCCTTTTAACGTATGCTCTGAGCCCCCTTTGCATTCATTATGCCTGGCGCAGGCATAATGTAGCGCAAAGGTTTACAAAGTGGCGCAATGCATGCACCACTTTGTAAATGTGGTGCAGTGATTTTGGCCATCTAACGAAACATTAGCTTAAAAAAAATTACACTGTGTTGGTACATGAAGCTAGGGTGTCTTAAATATGCTCCTATATTTGTTATTTGTATTGTATTGAAAACAAGTTATTTTGTCATCAGCAAATTGACATATATTACATTGCCCACATTTATAATAACCCTTAAGACGCTTGGGTAACCATGTCTAACTGCTGAGTTGCGAATGTGGGTTCATAAAACTGTGACTAAGGGGCTGATTATGACCTTGCCAGAGAGGATTACTCCATCACAAACGTGGTTAGGACCTCCTTAGAGTAACCCCTATTCATAAAACGTTCTTCCAGTCATCCCAATTCCTTGTGATAATTATGTCATTTTGCGCAACAGGCTGAATTATGTATCATTATTATTTCCATATTTCACTGGATTTACATATGCACTAACTGTTCTGTGACCTTTGTTTGACAATTACCTAACTGATATACATTTTATGCATAGGGTGGTATCATCAATTTCATTTCTTTCCTGATAAATATTTTTGAATGTTGACTTTCCATGCCCTTTTCCACCCTCTGGGTCATCTTTACTTGTCATATACACATCGTCCTCAATAATAGGACAGTGATGCATTTTTGATGATCAAATGTGGTCTCACATAATCTTACATGTGTTTTTTGGGTTGGGTGTGGATGAAGTCAGCTTTTGTAGGTATTGAATAGATTCTCTGTTGGCGATATAACATTGTTTATAACTTTGGTATCCTGAATATTATTGCACGTTTCAATACATATGGCAGTCATGCAGAAACAGCTATGTTCGCGTCATTTATTGATTTCTATTCAACATGTCTTCTCTGTGACTACCATTCTTCCATATGATTTCCTGGAGATTTTGCACAGAAAATCATTATGGGCCATATTTTTGGGCCTTTGTGTTCATTTGGGTCTTGTGTCTGTGAATGATTTCAATTTGGGGTTTCTGAATACTTGATTGATATTGAACTAATGATTTCGCTGCATGTTTCAACATGGTGACATTACTTTAGCAGTAGCAATGGTGTAGGTACATTTTAGTTTTTTGTTCAATCTGCTTTTTCTGTCTTTTTTTTATGGTGGTTTTTGAATATTAGGCGCATAATACTCATTCGTACCCATGAGATATCATATATTGCGGCTTCTGTCTACTCTCTACGCATTAGTATTACTGTACTTGCTGCACTCCTCAACATGGCAACACTGTTTTAGTAGTATCAAGTGTTGTCCTTTTTTTACAAAATTTCTACAGAACACGCCCTTTTCACCATGTTCCTCAGATTCACTTTTAATGGATGCAGGAATAGACACACAGGTCAGTGAATTTTACATAGTAGCCATGCACTCCATGGCTTTACTTTTGATAATAATATATTGGATGTACGCTAAAGGTTTTGTGTTAACTTATATTTTAGAATTTGGGAGCTTAGTAAGGCCTCTAATTACGAGAATGTAACATTTGAACACTTTGTTAATTTCTAGGGGTGCAGCACTTGGATAATCCCACTTGCTATCTATGACCAAAAATTCCACTTTTCAATATAATTTTATGGATAGTAAGTGCTTTTTGTTTTTGGCATTATGACATTATGGCCCTCATTACAACCCTGGTGGTAAATCCCGCTTACCGCCGTGCTGAAGGCTGGCAACATACCGTGGCGGAAATCCGCTAGAGGTATTACGACCCACATCTCGGAATCCCCCACAATACAGACGCCCACACAAATCCGCCACACCAAAGGTCACTGATAAACTGGAGATAGCAAAACCTACACTGTCACGCCAACAAGAATACGCCCACACTATCACGATCCACAAATCAACACATCGGTCTTTCAACCGCGGTAATCCATTGGCGGTACACACCGCCGCACTCAAAATACACACACATTTACAAAACACAACCACATTGGACAATTCAAAATACACACACCTGATCCACACACACACACCACACCCACACACTCACAACACTATAAAACACACACCCACATTACCCACAAACCCTTCCAACAAAATGTTTGGGAAAAAGCTGTGAGAGAGAGAATAGCAAACACAACACCAGCATCCACAGGCACACAACACCATCACTCATACAACATCTATGCACCTCAAACAACACACCTCAATACAACACATCACACAGCCCAACAAACGTCACCTCACACGTCACCCACACCACATCATGGCACCTCAAAGACACCCTAGGTTTTCTGCGGAGGAGCTCAGGGTCATCGTGGAGGAAATCATCCGGGCAGAGCCACAGCTTTTCGGATCACAGGTGCAGCACACCTCCATTGTTAGGAAAATGGAGCTATGGCGGAGAATCGTTGACAGGGTCAACACAGTGTGACAGCATCCAAGAACACGGGATGACATCAGGAAGAGGTGGAACGACCTACGGGGGAAGGTACGTTTTGTGGTATCCAGACACCAGATTGCTGTACAGAGGACTGGCGGTGGACCCCCACCTCCTCCCCACAACTAACAACATGGGAGGAGCAAGTCTTGGCAATACTGCATCCTGAGGGCCTTGCAGGAGTAGCAGGAGGACTGGACTCTGGTAAGTCATATCTTATTTACCATATCCCCACCCCACCTGCATGCAATCACATACCCCACCCTCACCCTCACCCCCATAACTCCAACACCTCACATATGCCCCACTATCACAACCCAGCCATCCCAATACCAAGGCCCTGCATGCAACACTTATACATGGACCCCCATCAGCACGGCATGTCCAGTACAGATACCCACCAAGACCCTAAAACAACAATCACAAAAGGGCAAACACAATAATGCAAGCACAGGAGTAGAGGGTAACTCACCCAATGCACAAGATGGCACACACACATACTAAAACTATGCATTTACACCCCAACAGTACCCATACCCAACGTCACCGGACAGGAGGTGCCAGACATATCCAGTCCCCCCACAGAATAGGCCCACAGAGATGACAGCAGCTCTGCACGCCTGGATCAAGATGACCAGCCTGGCCCATCAGGGACCTCTGGACAGTCGTTTCCCCTGCCACTATCACAAGCCACCACAGACCCTCCCCCCTCAGAAAACACTACCACAGCACCCACCCAGCGGGCCCATGCCACTGCCCCCAGGACACGTCAATCAGCAGTATGTCCACCACTACAGGGACTCCAGGCAAACCCACCAACCCAAGACAATCAGGGACCTGGGGTCAGTGGCAGTGGGCACACAGTTCAGGGGACAGAGGCACAGGACAACAGGGAAGCTGGGAGGACTGCTGTGCGACAGGGGGAGGACAGGCCCAGGGAACCCACTCTCCACAAGGCACTCTCCAACATCATGGGAGTGTACCGCCATTCCCAGGAGACCATGGGCACGGTACTGGCCAAGTTTCAGTAGACCCAATGGCTGCAGGAGGAACACTACCTTGGGATCAGGGAGGACTTGAAGTCCATTAACACCACCCTGGTCACCATTGCAGGGATGCTGGCAGATCTGGCCAACACCCTGAGGGACACAGTGGCACACAAACAGGCCCCTGACACTAGCCTGGACGATGAATAGCCCTCCGCCGGCGCTACTGCACAGGAGGCACCGCCACAGGACCAACAGGCCACCAGCACCCCACCCCCTGCAGAAGGAGAACCAGCTCGCAAACGGTCCCTGAGATCCAGGAACAAGACAGAGAACATTGCCAAGACCCCGCCAGGAAATAAGACCCTTCTGATTGTCACCCTTCTGTCCCACTTTGTCACCCTGTCCACCTTAAACTTCCATTGCTCCCCTTCTTATGCCCCCATGGACAATGCATCTGTGAGACCAAGAGACTGAACTCTACCATGGACATTCCTCCACCATCACCCCAGCCCATTGCACACCCCCCTCCTCTTATTTGCACAGAAATAAACACCCTTGAATCATTAATCAATATGGACTCAGTCTGTACTTTCACAAATGTGTAATTGCAACCACTCAGAAATATAGCAATGTCAATGTACATGTTCACATACCAATGTTACACAGTTGTTGGCCAGCAGTAAACATAGCAGAGGGCACAAAGTGGGACCCGGATCTGTGAAATGGAAAGGCAAAGTGACATGTCAGTGTCCATACACAGAGGTAAAAAGGCAGATTTATGCTTGGTCCTACAATAGTATGAGATGTGGGAAGCAGTGCCATCCTCTTACCTGTGTCTCACTGGTAGTATTGGATGATGATATTGTTACGGTTGTCTACATCTTCTTCTTCTGCCTCCTCTTCATCATTGTCCATAGGCTCAACAGCTGCCACAAGACCACCATCAGGCTCATCCGTCTGCAGAAAAGGCACCTGGGTCACAATGCCAGGTTGTGCAACATACAGCATGCCACGATGATCTGGCACACCTTCTTCGGTGAGTAGTATAGGGATCCACCTGTCAGATGGAGGCACCGGAATCTGGCCTTCAGGAGGCCGAAGGTGCACTCCATTATCCTCCCAGTTCACCCATGTGCCTCATTGTAGTGGTCTTCTGCCCTTATCCTGGGATTCTTCACTGGGGTCAGTAGCCATGACAGGTTGGGGTAACCAGAGTCACCTGCAAATATCAAGGGACAACTATTAGACATCCTCAAAACATTAGGGAATCTCCAATACCCAGACACCTATTTAAACTGTGTGGGGACCATGGGCTCACCTATTAGCCACACACAGTGCCTCTGGAGTTGCCCCATCACATAAGGGATGCTGCTATTCCTCAAAATGTAAGTGTCATGCACAGAGCCAGGATACTTGGCATTCACATTGAAGATGTACTGGTCTGACAAACACACCATCTGCACATTCATTGAATGGTAGCTTTTCTGGTTTCTGTACACCTGTTCGTTCCTGTGGTGGGAAACAAATGCACATGTGTACCACCAATGGCATCAATGATGTTGGGGATATGTCCCAGGGCCTAAACGTCACCTTTCACTGTGGGCAGATCCACCACCTAAGGGAAAACGATGTAGCTGTGCATATGTTTCAGCAGGGCAGATAACACTCTGGACAACACGTTGGAGAACATTGGCTGTGACATCCCTGATGCCATGGCTACTGTTGTTTGAAAATACCCACTTGCCAGGAAATTAACCACTGACAGGACCTGCACTAGAGGGGGGATTCCTGTGGGTTGGCGGATAGCTGACATCAGGTCTGGCTCCAACTGGGCACACAGTTCCTGGATTGTTGCACGATCAAGTCTGTAAGTAATAATGATGTGTCTGTCTTCCATTGTCGACAGGTCCACCAGGGGGCTGTACACCGGAGGATGCCGCCATCTCATCACCTGTCCCAACGGACGTGCCCTATGGAGGAGAACGGTGAGCAGAGGGTCATACACAACATAGGTTTCACAAGGCTGTTTTGCACAATCGTGAAATTATCTCTATGTGCCTTTGTCTGTCCGTATTCCTGGCCTAAATCGATGTGACGCAGTTAGTTGGCCTGCCATGTGGCCCCCTGAAATGGCAGATGCCTGACCTGTAAGGAGGGACAAGGGGAAATGTGGTAACTGCGCTGACGTTGTGCAGCATCGCGGTAGGCGGTCGAAGAGCGCTGCGCAATTCAGCATTGGTTATCATTTGGCCCTATGGGTTCCAGGAGCCAATGACGATGTACGCGGGTGGTGACAGTACGCACCGCCGCGGACGTGACCTCCATTTTCTATCTGTTCACTCACTTGATACCTGACCTTCAACAGGAGAGGACCTACACTACAAGTGCTGCTGAGACCTGCGTCTGGAAGCAACCATGGCTACAGTGTCTGGGGAAAGGGCCCCTGCCTTCACTTCGGAGGAGTTGGAGAAACTGATGGATGGGCTCCTCCCCAGTACACGCTACTCTATGGTCCTCCAGACAAACAGGTGAGTGAACCGTGTGCATTGTGGATGGGACATGATTGTATGGAGTGTTTGGGATGGAAGAGACAAGGGGGGGCAGGCCAGCATGTGAGGATGGTGAGTGTATGTTTTTCTGGGATAGGGTGGGAGGTTTGTGTCCAATGTGTGAGAAGAACTGTACTGGAAAGTAACATCCTTTTTAACTTCACTATTCCTCTAGGTCAGCGCCCACCAGAAGAAGGGTATTTGGCGTGCCATCGCCAAGGGAGTGCGGAACCGGGGGGTCTACCATAGACGGAGCACCCACTGCCGGAAAAGATGGGAGGACCTGCGCCACTGGAGCAAGAAGACGGCGGAGGCCCAGCTGGGGATGGCCTCCCAACATGGAAGGGGTGCCTGTCGCACCATGACCCCCCTGATGTACCTGATCCTGGCGGTGGCATATCCAGAGTTGGATGGGTGATTGAGGGCATCACATCAGCCACAAGGGGGTGAGTACACTCTCATTCAGCTGACTCTGCACGCTTGATGAGGTGTCTGGGTGGGGGAGATGGGCTGTGGGTTCCCCTAGGCCAGGGCAGATGCGCAAAGGTTGATCCATTGATTTGCAGGCTCATTCCCACTCCAACCCCAAAGGTGGTATTTGCCCTCTACACCTAGTGAGGCTCCCATGGGTTCCACCTGTGCATGAAATGGGTCTAGACAGAGTCCCCCTTGGGCATGTGCTTTTCCCCTGCACTGTTAGTGCATGGCTTAGTGCATAGGGCTGCTCCCTGTGTGTTGTGTCCGCCAACGGTAATGGTGTTGCAGGCATTAACCATGTGTCTCCTCTGTCTTTCCCCCCCTTTTGTTTTGTCACCCTGTCCTTATGTGCATTAGCATCATCTGGCGGAGGAGCATTGGCACTTGAGCAGGATATAGGGATGACATCAGGAAGAGGTGGAACGACCTACGGGGGAAGGTGCGTTCCGTGGTCTCAAGACACAACCTTGCGGTTCAGAGGACTGGCGGCGGACCCCCACCTCCTCCCCCACAACTAACAACATGGGAGGAGCAAGTCTTGGCCATTCTGCATCCTGAGGGCCTCGAAGGAGTAGCAGGAGGAATGGACTCTAGTAAGTCAAATCTTAACTACCTTATCCCCCACCCTACCTGCATGCCATCACATACCCCCACCCTCACCCTCACCCCCATCACTCCTACTCCTCACACATGTCCCAATATCACAAACCACACATCCCAACACCAAGCCCTGCATGCAACAACAAAGCATGGACACCCATAACCAATGCATGGCTACTGCACATACCCATACAACTCCCTAAACCATCATCACACAAGGTCCCACACAGGAATGCAAGCACTCACCCACCCATTGCACACCATGGTACACACAGATGCAATAATCATGCTTTTACACCCCTGCAGGACCCCTACCCAACGTCACCACACAGGAGGGTCCACACATGTCCACACCACCAACAGAAGAGGCCCACAGTGATGACAGCAGCTCTGTCCAACTGGATCTAGATGACCAGCCCGGCCCATCTGGGACCTCGGGACAGTCGGTTCCCCTCACACTGGCACAGGCCACTACAGAGCTTGTCCCCTCTGGAAACACCAGCACAGCACCCACCCAGCGGGCCTATACCTCTGTCCCCAGGACAAGTCAATCAGCAGTGTTTCCACCACTATAGGGAACCCAGGCTAACCCACCACCCCAACAACAACAGGGATCTGGGGGCAGTGGCAGTGGACACACCATTCAGGGGACAGAGGCCCAGGGAAACAGGGGAACTGGGAGGGCTGCTGTGCGACAGGGGGAGGACAGGCCCAGGGAACCCACTCTCCATGAGGCCCTCTCCAACATCATGGGAGTGTGCCATAATTCCCAGGAGACGATGGCAACGGTACTGGCCAAGTTTCAGGAGACCCAGCAGCTGCAGGAGGAACAGTATTTGGGATTCAGGGAGGAACTCAGATCCATCAATTCCACCCTGGGCACCATTGTATGTGTGCTGAAGGAAGTCCTCAACACCAGGAGGGACACTGTGGCACAACAAGTGGCCCCTGACACTAGCCTGGATGATCAACTGCCCACCACCTCCGCTGGGGCTAGTGGACAGGAGGCACCGCCACAGGACCACCACAATAGCACCCCACCCCCTGCAGACGGAGAACCACCCGCAAACGGTCCCTGAGATCCAGGACAAAGACAGAGAATGATGCCAAGACCCCTGCCAAGAAATGAGACCGCCCTGAATGTCATCCTTTTGTCCCACTTTGTCACCCTGTCCATCCTCAAACTGCCCCAGCTCCACTCCCTTTGGACAATGCACCTGTGAGACTAATAGACTGGACTCTGCCATGGACATTCCTCCACCATCACCCCTCATCATTTGACAACCCCCTCCAATATTGAGCACTTAAATAAACACTCTTAAAGCACAAAACAATCTGGAGTCTGTCTGTGATTTTGAAATAGTGTATTAGCAATTACAGTGACAAAATGCTCTTTCAATTGTAATGTCAACATACCTATGTCACACAGCTCTAGTCCATGAGGAAACAAAGCAGATGTCACACAGTGGGACCCACATCTGTGAAATCGTAAGGGAAAGTGACAACTCAGTGACCATACACTGGGTGAAAAGGACAGACAGTAGAGAAGTAGTAGTGTTAAAGTACATGAAGTAGGCAGGTTTGTCTTCTTACCTGTGTCTCACTGGAAGTATTGCGGGATCACAGAGTTCCTGTTGTCGATGTCCTCTTTTTCTGCTTCCTCGTCTTCGCTGTCCACAGGCTCCACAGCTGCCACAACACCTCCTTCTGGACCATCCTCCTGCAGAAAAGGCACCTGTCATCGCAAAGCCAAGTTGTGAAGCATACAGCAGGCCATGATGATCTGGCACACCTTCTTTGGTGAGTAGAATAGGGAACCACCTGTCATATGGAGGCACCGGAACCTGGCCTTCAGGAGGCCGAAGGTCCGCTCTATAATCCTCCTAGTTCGCCCATGGGCCTCATTGTAGCGTTCCTCTGCCCTTGTCTTGGGATTCCTCACTGGGGTCAGTAGCCATGAGAGGTTGGGGTAGCCAGATTCACCTGCAAATGTCGAGGGACAACTGTTAGACACACACTAACCCTTAGGGACAACCCCAGACCCAGACAACTATCCACACTGTATAGGGTCCATGTCCTCACCTAATAGCCACACACGGTGCCTCTGGAGTTGCCCCATCACATAATGGATGCTGCTATTCCACAGGATGTAAGCGTCATGCACTGAGCCAGGGAATTTTGCATTAACATGGGAGAAGTCCTGGTCTGCCAAACACACCATCTGCTCATTCATCGAATGGTAACTCTTCCGGTTTCTGTACACCTGTTCACTCCTGCGTGGGGGGACCAAGGTCACATGTGTCCCATCAATGGCACCTATGATGTTGGGGATATGTCCCTGGGCATAGAAGTCACCTTTCACTGTAGGCAAATCCTCCACCTGAGGGAAAACGATGTAGCTCCGCATGTGTTTCAGCAGGGCAGACAACACTCTGGACAACACGTTGAAAAACATAAGCTGCGACATCCCTGATGCTATGGCTACTGTTGTTTGAAATGACCCACTTGCAATGAAATGGAGTACTGACAGCACCTGTACTTGAGCGGGGATTCCTGTGGGATGGCTGGCTCCAACTGGGCACACAGTTCCTGGATTGTTGCACGATCAAGCCTGTAGGTGATGATTACACGTCTTTCCTCCATTGTCGACAGGTCCACCAGCGGTCTGTACACCGGAGGATGCCGCCATCTCCTCACATGCCCCAGCGGATGGTGCCTATGAAGGACAACAGCGAGCACAGAGTCAACCAACTCAGAGGTACGTAAACACAGCTTACACAGAAAACCATTCATAACCTGAATTTTGCCTGTATGAGTGTTGAGGCAAGGCCTAGGTATGTGTAAGGCAGTTAAAAATAAAGCCATGTGGGCCCCTGAAATTGCAGCTGCCTGTCATGTAAAGTGGGACAATGGGACGTGAGGTAACTGCGCTGGCGTTGTACACTGTCGCGGTAGGCGGTCGGAGACCACAGCGCAATTCTGCATTGGTCAACATTGGACCCTATGGGTCCCAGGAGCGAATGACGATGTACGCCGGCAGTGACGGTATGCACCGCCGCGAACGTGACCGTCATTTTCTATCTGTTCAATCACTCAATACCTGATCTTCGACAGGAGAGGACCTACACTGCAAGTGCTGCTGTGACCTCAGTCTGGAAGAGACAATGGCTCGTGCATCTGGGGAAAGGGCCCCTGCCTTCAGCACAGAGGAGTTGGAGAAACCTGTGGATGGGGTCCTCCCCCAGTACACGCTACTCTACGGTCCTCCAGACAAACAGGTAAGTACACTGTGAACATGCTGTATGGGCAATGCCTGTGTGGAGTGATGTGGATGAAAGATGGGGGGGTAGAATGAGGCGTGCATGAAACGACGGTGGCTGCATGTGCCACATGGCAAGGATAGGGATGAGGGCCAATGACTGTGACTGTGCAGTTGGTAATAACTTCTCTTTTTCCCCTGTATAATTCATGTAGGTCAGCGCCCACCAGAGAAAGGACATCTGGCGTGCCATCGCCAAGGACGTCTGGACCCTGGGGGTCTATCACAGACGGAGCACCCACTGCCGGAAAAGATGGGAGGACATTTGCCGCTGGAGCAAGAACACGGGGGAGGCCCAGCTGGGGGTGGCCTCCCAACGTGGGAGGGGTGCACGTCTCACCATGACCCCCCATGATGTTCAGGATCCTGGCGGTGGCGTACCTGGAGTTGGATGGGCGCTTGAGGGCATCACAGCAGCAACAAGGGGGTGAGTACACTCTCATTCTGCTGATTCAGCGCGCAGTGGAGGTGTCTGGGTGGGGGAGGTGGGCTGTGGGTTTCCCTAGGCCAGGGCGGGTGTGCTAGTTAGGTCCCCTTTTTCACGCAGACCCAGTGACAACTACACCTAGTCAGGCTCCTGTGACATCCATGTGTGCAGATATCAGCCATAGCCTTGTTGGCCATGTCCCAGAGATTGAATAGTGGACCCCAAGTGTGCGGCATAGTGCAGGGGGCTTCTGTGTCTGTCGTGTCCGCCAACGGTAGCGGTAATGCATGCACTCAACATGTCTTTCTTCTGTCTTCCCCCCCTCTTGTGGTCTCCCTGTTCTTGTGTGCATTAGCATCATCAGGCGAAGGAGCAGTGTCACCGGAGCAGGAGGGAGCTGCATCCCACATGGCCCTGGAGGGCGACACTATGGACTCGGAGTTCACCAGTGGGACGGAGAGCAAGGGGAGCTCCACGGCGGGGACAGGAGCTGACACCAGTGATACAGACTTGTCCTCTGATGGGAGCTCCCTTGTGGTGGCGGGCCCATCTGTGCCCCCGCATCTACAGGTACAGCCGCCACCCACCCTCCAGCACTGCCCTGCCAGCAGCCCCTCAGCCTTTGCCCTGTGCCCGCTCACCCAGGAGGGTGGGCATCTCCTTTGCCCCAGGCACCTTAGGCCCTGCCCCAGTCACCCCTGCTGCCCTCAGTGAGGAGGCCATTGACCTCCCCAGGTCCCTCACTGTTGGGCAGTCTACCATTTTGAATGCCATCCAGGGTGTGGAGAGGCAGTTGCAGCAAACCAATGCATTCCTGGAGGGCATTCATTCTGGTCAGGAAGCCCTTCAGCGAGCTTTTCAGACTCTGGCCTGAGCACTGATGGCAGCCATTGTCCCTGTGTCCAGCCTCCCCCTCCAACTTCCTCCACCCAGACCCAATCCCCTGAACCCCAGCCTATCCCAAGCACACCATCAGACCAGCATGCTCACTCATCAATACACGAGTGGACATGGCAAACATACGCACTACACATCCCACAGGCACTCACACAAGCATCACACACATGCAGACACACCAACATCCACTGCCTCCACTGTGTCCCCCTCCTCCTCGTCTCCCTCCTCCCTCCCAGTCTCGTCTCCACTCACACCTGCATGCACTACATCTCAGCCACTACCTCCATCACCAGCACGCCCATCACCACACACCGCTCACGTGCAGTCACCACCCCACTACCATTCACACATCCCCTGTGTCTTCTCCCAGTGTGTCTGTGAGCCCTCCTCCCAAACTACACAAATGCAGGCACACACCCACCCAACAGCCATCCACCTCACAACAGCCTCCGGCCCATGCCTTCACCCAAATTCAGCAGACGTACACCTCCTACAACCACTACCTCTTCCTCCACTCCCAAACCCCCTCCATCTTCCTGTCCCAGTGTGTCTAAGAAACTCTTCCTGGCTAACATTGACCTCTTCCCTACACCTCCCCCCCGTCCTTCCCCTAGGGCCCGGCTGTCCAGGTCCCAGCCCAGCACCTCAGCCATCAAATCCTCCAGCACTGTGGTCTCAGCAAGTCCGGTCACATCGCGGGCGGCACCCATCAGGGCTGCCAGTCTGCCACCTAGCGAGGCCAAGGATCAGTCCATTCCACCACCTACCAAGGTGAAGAAGGTGCCCACATGTCGGAGGGAGAAGACGCACCAACCACCCAGCAAGGGCTCCTCCAAGCCAAAAGGGGACAGTGCCAAGGGACCAGCAGCAACATCAAAGGCGGGGAAGGGACACAAGGTGACGGGCAAGTCAGGACAGGGCACGGAGCCTCTGGCTGAGGGAACAGAGTCACCCCTTCTGTCAACCAGAACATCAACCTGTACGGCGGTGGACACGGCCACCTGCACGGCCACCTGCATGGCCACCAGCACGTCTGCTGCCTCAGCAACAGTCCCCAGCATCATCCCCAGTGGGCAGCCATCCGAGGCTGCAGGAGACGTCCTGCTGTGTCCCTCCACAGGTGCTGACACATGCACCACCGCCAGCATCTCTGCCACAGACAGCGCCGCAACCACCACCACCAGCCCCCCAACGTGAACGTGCTCAGACAGTGACTCCACAGCTGACATGGCTATCATCCTTACTGGGCAGCCATCCGAGGCTGCAGGAGAAGTCCTGGACCCTGCACAGCGTACATGAGGCAAGACACCCAGCACTGTTTGTACCTGCAGGTGGCATGCAAAGTCGCAGCAGGATGGAGTGTGTCTCTGCCTCCATGGAGTATCATGCTATCTGTTCCCAGGCAATCTCGTGGCACACACACCCAGATGAGGGAATGGGACCTGCCACACTGCATGTGAAGCAAACTGGGCACAATGCCCCCTCCAGAACCAGTGGAGATATGCATCCACTCCCCCAGTCCTTGGCAGGATGAAGCACTCTGAGCACTAAGGCCCCTCCATAACCAGTGGAGATTTACATCCACTACCTCTGTCCTTGGCAGGATGAAGCACTCTGGGCACCAAGCCCCCTCCAGAACCAGTGGAGAAAGGCATCCACTACCTCTGTCCTTGGCAGGATGAAGGTCCTCTCCTGTCAAAGGTCAGGTATCAAGTG
Organism: Pleurodeles waltl; assembly: GCF_031143425.1. Taxonomy (NCBI): domain Eukaryota; kingdom Metazoa; phylum Chordata; class Amphibia; order Caudata; family Salamandridae; genus Pleurodeles; species Pleurodeles waltl. The sequence goes on along the minus strand of NC_090440.1, from coordinate 1,259,675,938 downwards.
AGTGAACAGACAGAAAATGGCGGTCACGTCCGCGGCGGTGCGTACTGTCACCGCCGGCGTACATCGTCATTGGCTCCTGGGACCCATAGGGTCCAATGTTAACCAATGCAGGATTGCGCCACGGTCTTCGACCGCCTACCGCAACGGTGTAGAATGCCAGCGTAGTTACCTCATATCCCCTTGTCCCACATTACAGGTCAGGCAGCCGCCATTTCAGGGGGCCACATGGCATCAATTTTAAATGCGTCACACCTATCTAGGCCTTGCATAAACACAGTGACAGGCACATTGCGGATTGACAAATGTGTGCACTAAATATTTTTTATTATACCTCAGTGTTTGCTGACTCTCTGCTCGCTGTTTTCGTCCATAGGGCACGTCCGCTGGGGCAGGTGATGAGATGACGGCATCCTCCGGTGTACACTCATCTTTATCACTTACAGACTTGATTGTGCCACAATCCAGCAACTGTGTGCCCAGTTGGAGCCAGACCTGATGTCAGCTATCCGCCATCCCACAGGAATAGCCCCTCTAGTGCAGGTCCTGTCAGTACTCCATTTCCTGGCAAGTGGGTCTTTTCAAACCACAGTGGCCATTGCATCAGGAATGTCCCAGCCAATGTTTTCAAACGTGTTGTCCACAGTGTTGTCTGCCCTTCTGAAACACATGCGCAGCTACATCGTTTTCCCTCAGGTGGAGGATTTGCCTACAGTGAAAGGTGACTTCTATGCCCTGGGAGAGATCCCCAACATTACAGGTGCCATTGATGGGACACATGTGCCCTTGATACCCACCAGCAGGAGTGAACAGGTGTACAGAAACCGGAAGAGCTACCATTCATAGAATGTGCAGATGGTGTGTTTGGCAGACCAGTACATTTCCCATGTGAACGCCAAATTTCCAGGCTCAGTGCATGACGCTTACATTTTGAGGAATAGCAGCATCTCTTATGTGATGGGGCAACTCCAGAGGCACCGTGTGTGGCTAATAGGTGAGGACAAGGACCCTATACCGTGTGAATGATTGTCTGGGTCTGGGGTTGTCCCTGAGGGTTAGTGTGTGTCTAACAGTTGTCCCTCGACATTTGCAGGTGACTCTGGGTACCCCAACCTGTTATGGCTACTGACCCCAGTGAGAAATCCCAGGACAAGGGCAGAGGATCGCTACAATGAGGCACATGGGTCAACTAGGAGAGTGATCGAAAGGACCTTCGGCCTCCTGAAGGCCAGGTTCCAGTGCCTCCATATGACAGGTGGTTCTCTCTACTACTCACCAAAGAAGGTGTGCCAGATCATCGTGGCCTGCTGCATGCTGCACAACCTGGCTTTGCGACGACAGGTGCCTTTTCTGCAGGAGGATGGTCCAGAAGGAGGTCTTGTGGCAGCTGTGGAGCCTGTTGACAGTGAAGAAGAGGAGGCAGAAGAAGAGGATATTGACAACAGAAACAACGTTATCCAGCAATACTTCCAGTGAGACACAGGTAAGAAGACATCACTGCCTCCCACATCTAATACAATTATTAGACCTCTCATATGTCTGTCACTTTCACCCAGTGTATGGACCCTGACTTTTCACTTTGCCTTTCCATTTCACAGATGTGGGTCCCACTGTGTGACTCTGCTATATTACCTCATGGACTAGAGCTGTGTGACTTAGGAATGTTGACAATACAATGGACATTGCTATTTTCCTCAGTTCTTGCAAATACACATTTGTGAAAGCACAGACTGACTGCAGATTGTTTTCTGATTCAAGGGTGTTTATTTAAGTGCAAATTAGTGGAGGGTTGTAAAATGGTCAGGGGTGATGGTGGAGGAATGTCCATGGCAGAGTCCAGTCTATTTGTTTCACAGGTGCATTGTCCAAAGGGGCATAGGAAATGGAGCTAGGGCAGTTTGAGGATGGACAGGGTGACAAAGTGGGACATTAGGATGACATTCAGAGTGGTCTCATTTCTTGGCTGGGTCTTGGCATTGTTCTCTGTCTTTGTCCTGGATCCCAGGGACCGTTTGCGGGGTGGTTCTCCATCTGCAGGGGGTGGGGTGCTGGTGTCGTGGTCCTGTGGCGCTGCCTCCTGTCCATTAGCGCCACCGGAGGTGGTGGGCTGTTCATCATCCAGGCTAGTGTAAGGGGCCCCTTGTTGTGCCACAGTGTCCCTCCTGGTGTTGACAAGGTCCTTCAGCACCCCTACAATGGTGACCAGGGTGGTGTTGATGGACTTGAGTTCCTCCCTGATCCCCAAATACTGATCCTCCTGCAGAAGCTGGGTCTCCTGAAACTTTGCCTGTACCGTTGCCATCATCTCCTGGGAATGATGGTATGCTCCCATGATGTTGGAGAGTGCCTCGTGGAGAGTGGGTTCCCTGGGCCTGTCCTCCCCCTTTCGCACAGCAGTCCTCCCAGTTCCCCGGTTTTCCTGTTCCTCTGTCCCTTGAACCGTGTGCCCACTGCCCACAGGCCCCTGATGTTCTTGGGTTTGTGGGTTTGCCTGGGTTCCCTGTAGTGGTGGACACACTGCTGCTTGACGTGTGCTGGGGACAGAGGTATGGGCCCCCTGGGTGGGTGCTGTGCTGGTGTTTCCTGTGGGGGGAGGCTCTGTGGTGGCATGTGCCAGTGTGTGGGGAAACGACTGTCCTGAGGTCCCAGATGGGCCGGGCTGGTCATCTAGATCCAGTTGGACAGAGCTGCTGTCATCACTGTTGGCCTCTTCTGTGGGGGAGTGGACATGTCTGGAACCTCCTGTCCGGTGACGTTGGGGAGGGGTCAGGGGTGTAAAGGCATTATTATTGCATCTGTGTGTGCCATTGTGTGCAATGGGTGGGTGACTCTGTACCCCAGTGCTTACATTCTTGTCAAGGACCTTGTGTGATAGTTGGTTTGGGGATCTGTGTGGGTATCTGTAGTGGACATGCTTTGGTGCTGGGTGTCCATGCTTTGGTGTTGCATGCAGGGCTTGGTATTGGGATTTGTGGGTTGTGATAGTGGGGCATATGTGAGGTGTTGGAGTGATGGGGGTGAGAGTGAGGATGGGGTATGTGATAGCATGCAGGTAGGGGGTGAAAGTAGTAAAGATTTGACTTACCAGAGTCCATTTCTCCTGCTACTCCTGCAAGGCACTCAGGATGCAGTATAGCCAATACCTGCTCCTCCCAAGTTGTCAGTTGTGGGGGAGGAGGTGGGGGTCCGTCGCCAGTCCTCTGAACTGCAATCTGGTGTCTTGAGACCACGGAACGTACCTTCCCTCATAGGTCGTTCCACCTCTTCCTGATGTCATCCCATGTTCTTGGGTGCTGTCCCACTGCGTTGACCCTGACTATGATTCTGCGCCATAGCTCCATCTTCCTAGCTATGGAGGTGTGCTGCACCTGTGATCCGAATAGCTGTAGCTCTACCCGGACGATTTCCTCCACCATGACCCTGAGCTCCTCCTCAGAGAACCTGGGGTGTCTTTGCGGTGCCATGGTGTGGTGTGGGTGATGTGTGAGGTGGTGTGTGTTGTGATGTGTGAGGGGATGTGTTTGTGTGTGTTGTGTGAGGTGTGTGGATGTTGTGTGAGTGATGGTGTTGTGTGCCTGTGGATGCTAGTGTTGTTTCTGGTGGTGTCATTCTCTGGCCTTCTTTCTCCATTTTTTTCGTGGGGGTTTGTGGGTGATGTGGGGGTGTGTTTTATATTGTATTGGGTGTGTGGGAGTGGTGTGTGTATGTGTATCAGGTGTGTGTATTTCGATTTGTCCAATGTGGTTGTGTTTTGTATATGTGTGTGTATTTTGAGCGTGGCGGTGTGTATCGCCAATGGTTTACCGCGGTTGAAAGAACGCCGCGTGGATTCGTTGGTCGTGATGGTGTGGGCTTATTCCTGTTGGCGTGATGGTGGAGGTTTTGTTATCGCCAGTTTATCAGTGACCTTTGGTGTGGTGGACTTGTGTGGGTGTCTGGATTTTGTCGGATTCCGGGATGTGGGTCGTAATAGCTGTAGCGGAATTCCGCTGCCGCAGCGGTGTGTTGGCGGTCTTATGCACGGCGATAAGTGGGATTTACCGCCAATGTTGTAATGAGGGCCAAAGACTTTTATTTACTACTATTTGTAAGCAACTTACCATCAAATAACCGTTACACTAAGGATCTTTTAAACAATTTGACTGATATCCACCGGTCAAGTGAATACATTTTTGCTACTCTTAATGTGTGCTCATTATATACCTGGATCCCCAAAGAGAAAGAACTCCAAGCACTACAATAGTGTTTAACCTCCAGAGGCACCGCAGTATTGGACTATACAAACATGTTTGTTGAACTAACCACACTAGCTTTCATGCATAATGAATAATAGTTTACCAGGTGCAAGGTGTTGCAATGGGTTCCAAGTTGACATCTTCCATTTTTTAAAGGTTTTATATATGGACACTCAGCCCACCAAAATTATCTGAACATTTGTTATATTGGGCAGATATATTGGTGATGTTTTATTGACCTAGTACTTTGGATAAAAAACTGCTCTTTACAGAGCACTTAAATAATAATTCATACAATATTGCCTACACTCATCATTATAGCTAATCATAAATTGAATATCTTGGTGTGGAGTATATGTGGAGAGGGCAAAGATTGCATAACAGATATAAAGGAGACCCAAGGTGTGAAATTCAATTCTGCACGCCACAAGCTATACCACTGGTAACATTACAAATCTTAGAAATAACTGCAATTATGTTCAAGTGTTTCACAGGGAGTTGGGAGCACTAAAAGTACATTTTCTGAATAGGGGTTACTGTAAGGAGGGCACAACCAAGGCCAGAGATAAAATAACCAAGATTAAACATAATACTCTTATTAAATAAAAAACAAAAAACATAAACTAAGCAACTACAAAAGGGTTGATTGTATCTCTTCAGATAGTTTTCTCAGTCAGTCAGTGTACAGAATTCTTCACAAAAATTGGCATTTACTTAACATAGATGCAACTGTAGCTAGTTCCTTATCCGAAAAGCCTTAGATAACACACAGTAAGGGTAAAACATTACATAACAGACTATGTCATAGTTTTATGAACCCAAATTTGTAGCTCGGCAGGCAAACATGGTGAAAAGAGCATCCTAGGAGGCATATTTATACTCTGTTGTGCTGAATCAGCATAATATTTTAATGCTAATTCAGCACAAACTCAACGCCATATTAAATATTGGTGTTAACATCATTTTTCGGATGCGTCCATCATTCTTGCGTGTAATGAGATGCAGGGTAGGCATTGCTGTCCAAAAAGTGACTCAAACACCCTGGTGCCGTATTTATCCACCTGGCCAAAAAAAGACGCATGGGTGGGAGGCGGCCCCAAAGAATGACATTAACACCGATTTGCATAAAAATTTAACGCCTGGGTCAGGGCAGGCATTAAAATGAGGCAAACACGCCGCTACTTATGGAGAACACATATAAGCAACATTACAACCCACTGGAGAAGATGGAGGTGATAATGATCCAGCTTGCTAGACAGAGCAGAGGACAGCAACAACTCCTGCACTCATCACAACAACGTGGCCCACAAAGGCAATGCATAAGGCAGGAGAGGGTCTTCAGAACCAGGACAACCCTCCTCGGCCTCAGGGACCTGGACATTATTAGGACCTACAGACTGAACCGGAAAGCCATACTACACCTGCTGCACCACATTGAGCCACAAATTACAGCCAGCCTGCAGACCCCACACAACATACCACCTATGACAAAGCTGCTCGCTTATCTGCACATGCTGGCAAGTGGTTCCTTCCAAACAACGGGTGCACTGGTTGCTGGTGTCTCCCAGCCGTCGTTCTCTGCATTTCTGCCAAAGCTGTTAGATGCTATAATCTTCCTGACACCCCGCCACATCAGCTTCCCCAACACCCAGCAAAATCAGCAGGAGAACAAATAGAGTTTCTGTCAAATCCATGGCTTCCTGCATGTGCTCAGTGCAATTAACTGCACCCATGTCTGGCTAGTACCACCTGCAGCAACAAAGCACTTATACCATGCATTCCATTAATGTGGAGGTCATAGTGGACCACCAGGGACTATTCATAAACATTTTGGCCAAGTATCCTGGGAGTGTTTATGATGCCTACTTATTCTGGCACAGCAGGATCAATGAACAATTCCAGGATGGGCAATTTTGAAATGGCCTACTTGTTGGTAAGCCAACAAATCTAGCAACGTACACACAACACACCAATCCTGTTGGACACACAAGACATACACCACTACAGTAACATATGGCCAGAGTAACATACATGTGCAGGTGATTACACATATGCACCATGCTGAAGTACAGCACAGTCAGTGCACAACACTAATACATACATCCACATGTATGTAACAGACCCACAACTTGACAGACACACCACGGGAAGGGCAGCTGCAGACATGTACCCTTTGCTAACAGCATAACTACACTGACCACTACATTTGCCCACAGGTTGCCTACTACGTACACTTCACACATAGTACACCAAACAAAGAATAACACAGACATGTCAAAGGCATATACCATGCCCATGTCATGTAACTTCCAAATAGACACAGATGCCTTCTATTCAAGCCGTGCAAATCATTGCCAGAACAAATATCAAACACCACACAACTTGCGCCTATCTCAACTGCATCTCATCAACACATACCTAACTTACCTGTAGTGTGCAGAGACATCTGCCTGACACATAGGAATACAAGAGCAATGCCCATCACATACCATGTGCCTCATGTGTGAGAAGTGGTACCACACCTACTGTAGTACAACATCACATGCAATACTCACTGTCTCACAACACCATCATGTCTGCACCAGATACGATAAATGGCCTAACTTGGGGCAGAATCACTGTCAGACAGTCCAGATCATGGATGTCAAAGTGGGACCCAGTTGGAGAAAACAGGACATCACTGACCTCACATGCACTGTGCCAAGGGACACATTTGATCAGTAGCTGAGCTCCCTCCCATAGCCTGCACTGTGCATGTGTTGACAGTATAAATGCACATTAATGTTTTGGAAGATAGGAGAGACACTGGTAGTTATGTTGATCATCCTGTGACAATGAGATACACACCGAAACTTCCAGGGGCCGGAGGAGGTGACGGGCAGCAGCTGTGAGCTGCCTTTTGATCAGGGCAGGAGCCCTTTAAAACTGCGTGTGCGCTCCCGCTCCGCGGGAAACGCCGAAACTTCCAGGGGCCGGAGGAGGTGACGGGCAGCAGTTGTGAGCTGCCTTTTGATCAGGGCAGGAGCCCTTTAAAACTGCGTGTGCGCTCCCGGGACGCGCGCGGGCGGCCCCGTCCTTGCCCGTCATTGCCAGGAAGAGGCAGGGCAGGGCCACCCCTCTGACACTTATTTTAAACTGTGGTCCCAGATAATCACTCTGCATTTGACTGCCCGAAGGACAAACTCAAGCCTATCTACACTGTGTTGGGGTAGCTTTCCCCCAAAGCTCTAGGCCTCTACCTAGTTAGTGGTCAACTACCTATACAAATCCGCCTTTGCTCGCCCCGTTGTGTTCCTACTTGAATCTCCCACTAATCCCCATATATTTTCCAAACGAAAATTCATCTTTTTGGTAGGTGGTACGTGGCGCAGGGGTTGGAACTTTCCATTCATTTCCCGCCCTGTGCTTGCCTGCTCACGAAAAGTGGTTGGGCCAAACTATACATACATATATGTATTTGATTAGACGGCGCATGCGCGGGAGCTAAGCCACGTTTCCCTCTCAGCTGCTCTGTCCCCCGGGAAGGGCGGCAGTGCTGCCGTCTCCACGGTGACTCAAATTGTGACTGTTAAGCATGTCAAAGCAAAAAGTCCCCTCTATACCCCAGACATTGGATAATTATTTAGTGAAGATTGTTAGTAAAATTAATTGCGAGAGGAGACAATCCCTAGGGCTTAGCAGCCCCCCCCCATTATCCAGTGTGCAACTTTCACCTGTTCCATTGGCTCTGGATGACAGTAGCAGTGCCTGCGCTAATTCTGGTGTTCCTGATAGGGAAATGATTATGCAGAATACCTCTACCTTAGCCGATCCAGAGGTTTCTACTGATCCCATAGTGCAACATCCACCTACCCCACTACCTAGAGTGGTTAGAGCATGTAGAAAGATCCAGACTAAGCGTGGGGCTGCTCGGCCCGCAAAAAAAAGATTAGTTAGCCCCCTCAAGAATCCAGATAAGGATGAGGATAATACGGCAAATATCGACAACGTTAAACTAGATGCAGAAAAAATAAAAAATCTAGTAAGCATTTTTGACTTAAAGATTAAGGGTATTGTCAAACCTCTTATGGTAAAAATTGATCAGCTAACCGCGGAGGTTAATAGATTAGGCGATCTCCTCAAAAAAACACTGGTGGAAGCAGATAGTGTGTCAGTCCCAATAACAATAAGTAATCATGATACTCAGGCTGCTCCTCCCGGTGATGTTACAGCTTTAGATATTAGTAGGAGTGTTGTACAGAACTACCCGACAGCACAGTCCTTAGCCTGTAATGATAGCCAGGTTGTTTTAATACCTGATAGAAAAGAGGATTGGACTGAGGTAAGGCGAAGGCGCGCCATTAATCTCCCTCCTGACTGTGCACCATATGTGGTAGTTTTAGCTAATGTTCCCCCTGTTGCAAAGGGGAATCATCAGGAAACTCACGAGTCTTTAAAAAATAAAACCGTTTCCTGGATGCACAGGCATTGTGGATTTCCAACTGAATTCTCAGATCAAGTTTTGACTACCAGAAGGGTAAATTGGATAGGGAGCTCTAAGAAAAGTTTTAGTGGTGACTGTGTCATTATAAATTTTAAACACCCTCAACATGCTGCCACTGTATTATTAAGAGCTGCCTCATTACCATTTACTGATAATAATGTGTGTGCCCGCTTGCTTGCTTTCTTTTACAGCCATCATAATAATGCCCCTTATGGGAGTAGAGGAAGTAGATTATGCCCTGCTACACACAGGCTATACCCTGATATCTCAATGCAAAACCGGTTTCAACCCCTAAGATCTCTGGATGCAAATGATTGACTTAATGAGGGAGGGCAGTTCTTACCCCAGGTGATTATTATGCCCTGTGTGGATATTGGTATAGTCAATACCATGGCCCAAGAGATGCCCAACAACATAGAAATTGAATTGGCGGTGGATATAAGGGCACCGCCCGATTGTGGGGACATAAGCAATTTAAACCAGAATGCGAATTGGGGACAAAACAATGGTATGGTGCCTGATAGTAATTGTGTTAGGGGTAAGGATACTATTACTATTGTTTGTTGGAATGTGGCAGGGCTGAAATCGAAGGAGAGGGATCCAGGATGGTTAACGTTTGTTAATGCCCACGATATTTTATGTCTTCAAGAAACATGGTGTAAAGATGATGTTAACTATGAGGGATTCGTTTCTTACAATTTACCGGCGTTGGGAGGTGGTATAGGTAGAGCGAAAGGCGGTCTCCTTATACTTGTAACGATCCGTCGTCCCATTGTGGTTAAAAAGTATATACCTGTAGGGGACCTTGTGCAGATCCTCTGGCTTGCGGATGACAAAGACCATAATGTTTTATTGATTAACTATTATAAGAACATTTTTGATGCTACCCGGGTCAAAGTAGTAACAGACTTAGCCGGCGCTGTCGAAAATCTATGTCTGGAACAGTATGTTGTATTTGACTTCATCTGGGTAGGGGACTTCAATACTACTTTGTGCGATTTGTCTACACAAAGGGTTTGTGGGGTTACTAACAGTGCTGGCTGGGATGTTCCGCATTTTGGACATAATAGTTATGGGGAAGCACTGCATAAGTTCATGGGCTGTTATGACCTGGAAATAGTGGAGTGCTGTAAAGATGTTAAAGGTTTACCCATTCCCACTTTTAAAAATTGGCACACCAGTTCGGTTATTGACCATGTGATCACATCTTCTAATATTAGTTCTTACTGTGATCCACCAAGAATTGAAGTAACTACCCTAAGTGACCACAACCGTATTATTTTGGACACTACCCTTTGGGCCGGTAGTTCGGTGGATGTGGGAATTATTATTTCTAATATAGAACCACATAGGACTAACGGTGTAAGGCTAAGATGGATTGGTGAAAGAGCCGATGATTTATCTAGCTCCATAATTAATGAGAGCCTGCTGGACATTGCTTCTATTTTAGAAAATAGTTCTGACTCTGAGAGGGTTTTATATTGTTTTAATCAAATTAATAAAGCTATTGATGCCAAGTTTATTAGTCGCAATAGTAGGCAAAGTAGGAACGGACCGAGATGGTTTAATCACCTTTGCACCTCCGCACTAACTGGCCTCAAGCAGGCTTTAGCAGCGAGGCCCAGGGACAAAAAACTGGTAAATAAATTAAGAATGGAATATAAATGTGCGCTCAAACAAAGGAAGGGCGAACTGCAGCAACAGGCTTGGGATTCCCTCAACCAAGCTGCTGAATTATCAAATTGTACATTATTTTGGGCCACGGTCAACTCGCCTTTTTTAAGGGATGAAAAAATACCACAGTTGACTTCTAATGTTTCTAGTGAGGGGTGGATTGCACATTTCTCCAGCATTTTTGATTCTGATAAAGACAATGATCCTAGTCCCAATAAGTGGCCTACTCTGCCTTTGGATATATCCGTTAGTGAGGTCAAATATGGTATATGGGCTAGCAAAGGAGGGAAAGCTCAGGGCCCGGACGGGGTACCTATAGACGTTTATAAAGCTGCGCCAGATGTCTGGGGCCCCCTTTTAACCACTGTTTTTAACGTTGCCGTGTGTGCCGAGGCCCCTGTAACTTGGGGTGAATCAATCATTGTGCCAATTCATAAAAAGGGAAGTAGATCTGATGCTAAGAATTACCGCCCGATCTCTCTCCTTGACTCTTCAGTCAAGGTTATGAGTAGAGTGATGTTAGTAAGATTAGAGGAATGGGCTGAGCAGGATAGCATACTGGCTGACAGCCAGTATGGTTTTAGGAAGGGACGAGGTACGCTCGACCAGTGCATCAATCTTGATCTACTGATCGGGAAGTATACTGAATCAAAACCCGGTTCCCTGTATCTTTGTTTTGCTGACCTGAGCAGCGCATTCGATATGGTAGATCATTCCATTTTATGGCCAACTTTGTTAAATTTGGGAGCCCCAGAAGGCATAATCTTTTTCCTCGCTAGGTTATACGAGAAATTGAAAACCAACGTACGTTTTGGAACCAGAGGAGAATGTACTCCAAAAATCTGTGTTACACGTGGAATTAGACAGGGTTGTGTTTTGGCACCCCTTTTATTTATTTTATTCATTAATGGAATTGATGATATTTTAAAAAAGGTTAATGCTGACGCTCCTCAGATCAATGGTGTTCCGGTGCCTGTGTTATTATATGCCGACGATGCTGTTTTACTTTCTCGAACACCTGTCGGATTACAACGACTAATGGATAGTTTTTCCTCTTTTATTAAAGATAGAAAACTAGTAATTAATAAGGGAAAAACGTATACCATGACCTGCGGAGCTAAAGCTAAAACGTTAAATGCCTTTTTTATAGACGGCGAAAAGGTGCAACAGGTGGATACATTTTGTTACCTAGGTATTACTTTCTCTAACGACAGGAAATGAACAATGAATTTAATAACATCCGGAATAAAATGGCAAAAAATGCTTATGGTATTTATAGATTTGCTGCAAAAGTTGGGGATCGTTGAACCAGGGATATGCTCAAGATTTACCAAGCTAGGTGTGTGACTATTGCTCTGTATGGGGCAGGAGTATGGGGATATAGATGTACCTACAACTTGCAGTTGGAGGAAAATATGTTTTTAAAAAAGCTTCTGTTTTTGCCCATCTCTGCCTCAACTGAATTAAGCCATCGCGAATTAGCCATTAATTATTTAACTGATTTGATATCACTTAAACCACTGATGATTTGGCGGTCTTTTTGGCTTGGCGATGAGAAGCTATTTAACAGAACTATTGTTGAGGATTGCCTACGTTTGGATAAATATCGAGATATTCCCTGGGTTAAATATGTTGTTGTCTGTTTTTCAGACATTTTTAATTTAAATATTTTAAATAATCCTAGTGCAGCAACCACGATCTCCAAATCAGAAATGAAAAGTATATTTCTAACTTATGCAGAAAGGAAACGAGCAATTATAGCCGGATCATTGTCCTCCGTCATTTTTTATAATAGATACAACCTAATGGAGGGTTTTCCGTTTTACCTAACTATGGTGACTAGGAATTCACATAAATTTGTGCTAACTAGACTAAGATTTGGGATGGCACATTGTTTAGTAGCCCATCCAAACATTAAGAAACACCCGATTGGGCCATGTAGGTGCGATAATGTATCTACACAGAGCACTGTGCACTTTCTGCTGTTCTGTAAACTGTATACATGTTTTCGTATAGTACTTTTGAAACCTCTGTTTGTTAAATACGGAACACGTACAGTTAAACATGCCATGGCTTTAGTTTTTAATCTGCAATCGGCAGATATTTGTTTTTATACCGCCACCTTTTTAAATCAGTGGATCAATTCCAGGAAAAGTATGAGTTTTTAATGTATTTTATTATTCATTCTATATATTTATGAATGACCATATGTATTACCCAATGAGCCATCAACTATAATTAATAACTGTAAGTTTTAATTGCAATGTCTTTGTAAATATGTATTGTTGTCTTTTTTTTTTTTTTTCCTTTTCTTCTCTTCTTTGTTTATGCTTTTATGGTCATTTATATGTGCCGAATAAAGCTTTATGAATTGAATTGAATTGAGATACACACCCTTGGACACCTCATGGCTGCAACAAGTATTAGCTGCCACTCAGGAACACCACGGGACCTATGTAATAGCCCACAGTTACATTGTCATGTCCTGCATTGTATGTGCAACTTGGCAGATGACCATTTCATAACGACTTGAAGCCACATTGTAAATTGGCCACCCTCTCATGCTGTATGTAGTGTGGAAGGGGTGTGCAAAATTTGTTACTGCAGGTCTGTCACCATAAGATACATTGCACGATGATGCTGACTCACATGTAGCTGTCACCTAAAACCTGACGAAGTGGCAACAACAAAAATCACCCCAGGGGTGCTGTATGCAGGATGTAATAAAGAAGTAGACTGTGCTATGAACTCAGTTGATTGTGGCACCAATGCATGCTGCAATTCTGCTGCACACACATAAAGAGCCAATTGGCCTTCAAAACAGCATATGTATAGGGTGGTGTACCGTCCTGCACAGATACATCCACCTCCACAAGGCAGCTAGCCAAGAACCCTGGTGCAGGGTAGGTCGTGTGGTCCTTGGCTGCACATGAGCAACTAGCGCAGGGGACAACAAAGGGTTGCCAAGTAACATGTCACACACGTGGGGCATTCTTGCATAGTCAAAATGTTGCAGGACAGTGCAGCCAATTTTGGAGATGTGTTGTGCATTCCACTTACCAATTTCAAATGCCCTAAGTGCACACATCATCTGCAATGACAGATGTTAAAGGGATGGGATGTCCAGGCTCTGTAGTGCTACCATGTTGCCACCACATCTCACCCAATTGTGTTGTGAGGATGTGTCATGTCCCCTCTAGTAATAGCACATTGAGACACAGGTGCACTACACAACGCATGGTACATACATAATGACCATCAGTGTGGAATCCAAATCATATGTCCCAGGTCATTGAGCCAAACACAAGATTGGCATGTCCAACAACGTAGTGCAGTGGAAACATTACACAAGGATAGGAACTCACACCATACCACAAATACATATGAGTCACAACCAGCTCTAAATATCTACTGCCATGCTACATGACATACCTGTTGAAAGCCCTAACAACAACGTGCTCCTTTAATCTCTTGCAGCGGATCAGGGTTATGGCATACAGCAATGGATAATGACCCCATTTCCCAACCCAAGCACAGCAGCAGAGCGTGCATATAATGAGGGACATTGTAGGGCACGGACTATTGTACAGAGGATATTTGGAATCCTGAAGTCCAGATTCAGGTGCCTGGACATCACAGGAGGCAGCCCCCTATTTATCCCACCCATTGTCTGCTATATAATCTTGCCATGTGCCATCCTGCACAACATATGTGTGCGGATGGACATCCCTTTATATGAGCAGGTTGATGACCTGCCTAAAGAGAAGGAGGCGGATGGTGTAGAAGAAAATGAGAGAGAACAGCACAACACAGCTGCTGGGATACGCCACAGACTGCACATCGTTGAAAACTTCTTCACTTAATAATCATGTAACTCACCTTGTAGATTTTGGCAATAAACAGTTCACTTATTCAAAAAATCTGGCTTTGGTCTCTTCATTCTACACAACATATAACCACGGGATTATAAGTCTAACCTCAGGGAGCATGTCTCAAACACTAATATGATGAGTACAGTATAAACATCACATGTGATGTGTCAGATTGATCTGCTACCATCACTCATTTCAGAAATGGCCTCATCACTTGAATGTGACAACTGAAGGACACAATCTATGGACCACAATATATTGTTTACAAAGCCATCACACACAACCACAACATTTCCAAGTAGGAGGTAAACAAGGGGCCCACACATGAGGCAGTGGATGTCAAATCATGGTGAGACTGTAATGTTTGAATAGACCACTGACACAACTTAGTGAGAGAGTTGCAATGGCTGCATGGAGCATGTGTGATAAGGGGGGGACATCATTGGTGACAATGGTAATCATGAGTGGGCCAGGTATAATAAGCAACGGGAGAAATGGAGCCTGTGCAGTACATCCATGGAAATCAGTCCTGCCACTGCCATGGGGCCGAATTTTGGCCTAGGGTACACATGACCTCACACTTTGGACGGAGACGTCTGCGGAATGCACATCAGAATGGATGATAACATATGCAGCTAGGGCTGCAGGCCCACCACACAAAAATTATAATTACTATGCTAAATGTAATGACTTTGAACTGACTATTGTGTTCAGTACATGATATGGTTGGAATGTAGGCAGAGTGTGTCAATCACAGTATGTACCAAATCTGTACACATGTCATACATATGTGTAGTCCACACACAAGTCACCATGTACTCAAGACCAACATATAGAGACAGTTGCCGGGCAATATTTGCTAGATAGCATTCACCCGCCTTCATCAACAATGCCCAAGCTGTGTATGTCGTCTGAAATGTGGGGCTCTGTAAGACAACTACACACAGCACATAAGTGAACACATTGCACAATCACATACCATTACTCTTGCATAGTACTGACTGCCATACATATGTGGATGCACTGTTGTCACACATACATATGCATGACGTGAATACATTTGCATGCTGTTGATTTTGTAACACACATTGGTGTAACAGACCAATCACACCCAAATCACATTGTTGTATGAACTACCACATCTGGCCATACACAAAATGCCACACTGCGGCCCAGCCCATTCAATTTGTATGTTGATACAGGGTGCATCCATTGACAATGGACAAAATCACGCAATCAGGAATGGAGTAAAAAAAATGATGCAGATGCGTCAAAAACATCTGCAAACGCAAAGTATATGACCCATGGTCCATTAGCGTGATTTCCACCTTCGCTCTCATCTCAATGCTGATTTACTGTTAAATTGACGCAAAAAGGTAATGTGTCAATAAAAAAAGGCACACGTAAGTCATGCATCAGAAAACCTCACACAAATATCAGATGCGTTAAATAAATACATAAATTACAGAGAACGTGACACATGGGGACAGGAAGTGATGTAATAGGGAATCCTGTTTACAGGCATGGTACAGTGGATGTACTTTCACTTTCTCTTCACAGTCTGTGTCTCTCTTGACTGTGTGATTGTGCCTTAGAGTAGGTGGTGTGTTCCTGCTCTATATTGTATCTTGTGGCGTCCCTCCTGTTGTGTTTTTTATAGTATTTGACTGTACTTTGTCCGAGTGTTAGTATATGTGTGTGTTTTTTGTATTTTTAATTGTACTTGTACTGTGGGGTGTTTGTCCAGGATAGTTGTTAAGTTGGGTTAGTTGGGATTGTTATTTTTGGGAGTTAAGCTTCCTTTACTTAATTTTTTTTTTTACAATCTTTATTTTTTGTCAACCTGTACCCCAGTGATATGTCTGGTAGAGGGAGGCAGACTAGGTTGGGAGAGGAGGAGCTGGGAGGCTTTGTGTGGCTGGTAGCCCACTACCTCCCATTAATGCTGGAAATGGGGGGCTGTGTGATACAGGGCTACCAGACGGAGGCGAGGCAGCTGCTGTGGGGCAAGGTACTCCACCACCTGAAGAGGGAGTACTGTAGCAGCCGCAATGAACACCAGCTCAAGCATCGCTGGGCAGATATGGTAGCCAGGGAACAGGATTTGCAAGACCATCTTGGTGTGGTGATCGGTGGCCCTGTTGCTGAGTCTCCCATTGGCAAACTATTTACTGTTCACTACACTTGAATGACAGAAGAAGATGCGTTGGTGTGCTGCATGCAATGCTTGTAGACAGTTGCATGCAACCAGAATGAAGTGTCACTGCGCCAGTATAGACATGGGGTTCACATATGCTACCGTTTTACCAATGCAAGTCAGGTGTTAGGTGAGTCATGCACAACCATCACTATGCCACACATATCAGGGGCCATGGCAGTATCTGTGGCCCAGCATTGTGTCATGTATGATAGGCCAAGACACTGCCAGCATACCATATGTAACTTGATTGTGATTACAAAGTAGGGCAATCCATGTATGGTGCTACATTGTCAGAATTTCACATGCATCATTCCTGCCATTATGTTTGCAAAGGGGGCATACCCGCCTAAGGGGGCACTGGCAATGGGGCATTTGATACCATCAGACAACTGTGACACATCAGTCATGGATTACTCAATGCATGAAAATTGCAGACTAAAAATTGAGCCGCTTGTCTTTCACAAAGTGCCTCTGTGTGCCTTGCAGGACAAGCCAGAATACTTGAGTCATTTGTCTTGCAGAGCACCAGAGTAGTGTCATGTATCTGTCATCCAACTCCCCCTCATTCCATGGAGTTCCATCTTCTACAGATTGGCCACATATGGTTGTTGCAGGGTGTAGCACTACTTGAGCCTCAGGCCCAGTGTAAAAGTGCAGATGTGTGGCTCTGACTTACCTGAGAGTCAGTCTCATCGTGAGTTTGCAGTGGTGTGTCTGTTGCACTGTCCTCAACATGGATAATTAGCTCACTCCTCTGAAATAGTACACACTGTAATATGTTAGCCACTAGTAGTGACAGTGATATGATACTAACCATGGTTTTCCATCCATATCATTCTATACCATTGGCGAAGTGGCAAGGTTTGAGGACCCAGATGTATCCAGTAAGGGTGATAATGTTTGTCTTGTGTATTGATTAAGGCTTTTGTGTGAATAAGTCATGTGTATTGCACCCAATGCTAGAAGTGATAAGCTGTAAAATGATCAGATATCAAAGTAGGCTAGATGGTGACACTGTGTCACATTTAAGGGCTCCCCATTCACGTGCAGAGTCATATCTTGTGAGGCTTGTGGCGCTCAAAGGGCAGCATTGTGTAAATAAGGTGATGACAAGCCACATGTAAGACCATATGTAACTTAGATGTTCACCGCTGTGAAATTATTGGCACTGGAACACACCGTCATTCTCACAACACAGTGATGCACTATTTTGTGGACAAATTGGTGCATCCCTGTATTGTAATGTACATGTAGGACTGGGAGGGCAATTGTCCCCAGCATGGTGCCACATATATTGTACTCCACTTACGTGACACTTATAGGGAATGTAGTAGGTGTGCATGCATGTCAAGTCCAAACATGTGCTGGCATGGATATGGGTGTGTGAGGAATGGCTTTGGCTGATCAAGTATTGATGGGCGTCTACACCTGGACACATGAATGTAGATGTGATAGACCTATGGATACGAGCTTCCTAGTTGTCAGCCCTCCTAACATATGGTCCAGTCCCTGCCTCCAAGTAAGAGTGGGAATGCCTTGGTGGATGACCTGGATAATTGAGATGATGAATTGCATGGCCATCCACCCTGAGGAAGAGGGGGTGGGAACAACAAATTTGTAGGTAGATGTGATGCTCACAGTGTAAGTGACAGTCATTTTGATCAGGCCTGCATGTGTACCTATCAACACTGATTGATCCCTTATGGTTACCAACTGCATCCCATACTCCCAATATTAGATTCAGGTTGCCAGTGATGTACGATGAAACTTGACACAGATGATGAGGAATAGTGCCCCTGATCTATGTGAAGTTGACGCTACCTTTGCATTGTTACACATGGCACAAAATCAATGCACATCTAATTTTGTTTGTTTCCTAATCTCGTTGTGGGTGGCTATGGTGTCAAGAAAATGATGCTAAGGCAGCATTGTCGTTTCATTTATCAAAGCCATTGTATTATACTGAATGTGAGTTGGAGTGCATCTGCAATTCGATGTAGAGTGTAAGCTAATGATCTGTAAATACTCCACACAATGCTGACACTGATGGTTGCCTGTCTCATTTTAACAGCTGCCAACATGAACAACAAGGAACTGCTTGCCTTTCAGAAGAGGGCAGTCCACTATCGGCACATACTGGCAGTGGAATCTGGGTTCAGGAGGATGGCATGCCGCTATCGCATTCACCCAAGGGGGACCCACACTGCCCACACCGTGAGGACCAAGCACCACAGCTGTGCAGGGGGCCACTGCTGGCACCATCACAATTGTCCCAGCTGCTGCACCCTCAACATCCGTGCCACAGCGTACCACACCTGCTGCCGTGGACATGAGTGCCATCAGGGAACTACAGAGGGATGTCACCCAGGTCCTCAAGATGTTGGACTCTATTGAGAAGGAGGTTGAGAAGAACACTAAAAGATTAAAATTCATAAAGCGGAAACTCAAGAGTGCAAACCTGTGAATGCCATAATGTCTCTCATCCCCAGTTTAGTCCCCTCCCTCCTTATTTGTTTTAATGATTTTTAGTGGGTATTCGGGGGTTAGTTGTAGGTTGGTTTAGGTTAGTGGTTTAGTTAGGATAAATAGGTTTGGTGGGTGGGTTTTCTACTTTTTACATTTTACTATGTGGGTGGGTGGGTGGTTGGGGGCTGATGTTGGGGCTTTTATGTGTTATTAAAATAAATAATTAAAATTAAATAAAAACAAATACCCAAAAAATATATATTTGTTTAGTAATAGGTAGTATATGTGTAGGTTAGTATATGTTGTCCTGCATGTGTCTCCTGACATAAGGGGGGTGGGAGGGCCAATGTTTAGAGTGTGTCGTTAAATGTGTTAGGTAAATGTAGCTTAGAGTAGTTAGGGTCTGTTGTTGGTTATGTATAGTTAGGATAGGTTAGGTTAGGATAGGTGTCCTTGATACTTTTCAGTTTTGTGAAAATCTAATTTAAATAAATTGGATACTTCCTTACTTCATGTGATATATGTTTGGGTCTCAGGGTCTTCCCATGGGTGTACAGTGTAAATGTGTATTGTCCTAGGGATTGCGTCCTGCCTCCAGATGCCTCTCTTGACATTTTCATCACCTTCTTACAACTGAGCTGTCACACTGGCAGCTACAAGACAACTACTTGTCTGTGCATCTGCCATAAAATGTACCCACCACTCAAGGTGACTATGTTGACCATCTATAGGACAGGTAGGTGTGGTAATTAAGCTGTCATTGTATGGGCTTTGTGTCGGAATGTTGGGCACTGTGGGACATTTGACAATAGCCTACATTTCATTCCTATCCTGCTGAACTGACCAGTGGCAATTACAGATGAGGCTGAGTCCCTCTGTTTCACACCAATGTCTTCTACTGGTACTCCCAGATTACGATATTGCCCGAGTACTGTTTCACAGCCATTCCTGCCGTATGTAGTGGGTGTAGCATACATGTGTTCAACATGTTTTACATAATCAGTGAATTGCTTGTAGGGATGAGACCAGCATTGACGTTCATCATGTAGGTTCCATGTGCATAGATAGATATGTGCCCGCATATACATGCACTCTTGTACTGACACTTTGTGACTTAAGACATGTTACACATATCAAAATTCCTAGGCATAGTAGATGTGTCCCAGCACACAAAAACATGCTGGTTATGTAGGTGGTATTTAATAGCAAGTGTTATAGTTCAATATTTACAATGTCCAGGTCTGTGACCCTATTTGTGGAATCTATCCAGTTGTGACACAACACAAGTCCAGGGTTGAGGGACATGTCTTGGGACATGCTTGGGTAAAGTGTCTTTCAGTGCAGGGGAACATAAATTGCCAATTGAAAAGTTAGAGACAATTGCAGTCCATAGCAGAAAGGTCAGCAGTGTGTTGGTGAAGAGTGCATATCTGCAACAGTGCTAACATTGGGATAATGTCAAGCTCAGGACAAAGGAAAACACTGCCCATGTGGCATGGGCTGGTGCTACCGGGAACTCCTATGGGTGAAGATGATCTGTTCCACATCTTCATCCTCCGATGAGTGGGGCCTGGTGCCTCCTCCACCCTTGATGGAGGTAGTTGGGAGGTAGAGGGAGCCACACAGACTTCAGTGGTTGAAGATGTAGACTCCCAATTTCCGGCAGCTGCCATCTGTGGCACTACATATGGCACCACTGCAGCAAGGAGGAGATGCTGATTTTTAAGTATAACAGCAACATCCCTGTGGTAGGCAGCCATGTCTGCCCTGAGGAAGACCATGTCCCAGTGCATGGAGTCCATTTTGTCCTCAAGCACGCTGATGCCAGTTTGAGAGGGCAATTGTTGTGGCCTCTTCCTCATGGCAGCAGCTATGTCCCTCAGACACTCCTGGACTCCACGCATTGGGGAGTTTATACGTTGGTTGGCTGCTGTCTGTTCTGTAGCTGTGACCGTGCACGTTTACATCCCCTCAAGGCTAGCTGCCATAGTTTGCATCCCCACCGCACCTCCTTGGCCAGCTCCCGAAGGGACTCCTACCACTTTCCTCTCAAAGCTGGTCCCTGGGTCCTCGGAGTCCTCTACTGTGTCGGTGCTGGAAGGTTGTACTATTGGGGTGCTAAGTGGGGCCTGTGGGATGTCTGCTACATCAATACTCCCCCTTGCAACTGGGGGTAGTGTCTGCAGGTTTTCAAGGCTTGAGGGTCTCTTGGCTGATAGTTGCAAGCTGGTCATCCAGGTCATCAGGGTACTCCAGGACAGGAAGATTCACAGGAGACCCATCACCCTCTGCAATGAGATTATGTAAAATCAGTCTATCTGTGTTGTGGCAGTTGACATGTCACGTCACTGACTTGATATTTGAGGTTCATTGTCATATTAGGGCCATATTTATGTAAAAGTAGTGCAGCGTGGTGTTGTGCAAAAATTGGCAACGCCGCACTGCGTCACTTTGGTAACACAAGGATGCACCGTATGAAAGTGAATATGGTGCACCCCTGTGTTGTCCCCCGCACTGGTACAAAATTCAGCTGCCAGCTCCAAGGATGTATGCATGGAGGGGTGTGATTGTTTATGTGCGTGAAGGTGTCCCTTCCTGCACATTAACAATCACTAATGGGGTTTTGGCACTTCTGTGTAAGCTGTAGAATGCAGCCCACACAAGAGCCAAAGTGTCATTTGTTTATGTGCAGGAAGGGACACCTTCACACACATAAACAATAATTTTTAGCATTTTGCTCTTCCTATGTATGCTGCAGAATGCAGCACACATTGAAAAAGCAAAAAACAAGGTGGTATAATGTATTTCTCCTCATTGCACCCAGCTAACGCCACCCATGGGGCTGGCGTAAGAGTTTTGCACTGCCTCAAGTTGACAAAATTCCATTTATCTGAAACAGCATCAAAATGCAATGGGTGTTGCTGTGGCACACCCACAGCAACACCCATTGCATCACCTGCCATGCACAGTGATGGTCAAGAAGGGGCCGTATTTACAAGTTGACATTAAGGCACAAATAGTGGCTTAACGCCACATTGTCAATACGGTGCACTGCTTAGCGTCACTGAAAGTGACGCTCCTGTGGCGCTAGGGGCCTATGATGCACCCCTTAGTTCCAAAGGATTGTTCCTGTACATCATAGCTGCAGTCTACTTCCCTATGCCCCACCTGCATGTCACATAAATAGAAGACCATTTGGCACAATTGACTGCGTCATATCTTCTAAGTGTGTTGTCTATCCTTTTTGTGGCTTGAAACCATCTTTTCATGTTCTACCCTCCCTTTGCATCCATTTGCGTGGTGAGGCCTTGCAATGGGTATTGCTGTACTCATGCCACAGCACCGCACATGAAAATTTTCACCTGTCACAGTCTTAAATGTTTCACATATATCCATTCTGTGCTGAGACCTTGCACCACCCCAGGGATGGCATTGCAAGGACATCATGCTCTTGTTGCCATTGATGGCTCCTCATGTTGTTGTTTGTGTTTGTGTGCTACATTGCATGTCACTCATGGACCTGACAGAGTTCAGTTTCATCTCCTGTCTGTGTAGGTGTGTTTGCCTTAATAAACACCTATGTCCTCCCCCTCAATGCAGCCCTCCTTGCACTATGATACATGAGTGCAACATGTTGACAGTACAGCTCATCTGACACAAGAACAGGGTTGAACCCAGGGATGGGCAGTATGGGTATGAAATGTCTGCTGTGTACATCATTCTGTATGTGACAGTGCCTGATGGTAAATGAGTCTCTGGACATAGCCATTTAACAGGAGTTGATTCTGCAGGTAGTCATATTGGTCCCTCATTTCATGTGCATCAGTCCAAGGGGCACATGACTGTAATTGTGTATTTGACTGCCCCTAAAAGCACAAGTGGTAGTGGCAATGTGGAATGCCCCATGGGCCAATGGCCTGGACAAGGCAGGTTTCCAGCAGCTTACAGACTGACTATGGCATCTGTCCTGTGACACCAGACCAGTGTTACGTTCAGCACTACTCTCCAGGTCTATTTCCACATTTCCACCAGCCTTTGCATGGCATTGTAACCACCATGAAATGGTGGTTGGTGATGTGGTGTGATGTTGCACTGGGTGCCCCTGCACAGCCCATGCACTTGGCATGGGCAGTACAGGGGGTCCCATACCCTGGCCCCTTGCCTTTTCCAGTGCCTGATTTGGAGGGCTGAGTGCAGCGTGTCCTGTTACACCCAATGCAGCCCAAAACTGGCATTGACTCTATTTGATCCATCAACAATGCTTACTAAGTACCCCACAGAGCTACCATGAGCAGAAAGATTTCCAGGGCCATCCCAACGTGTGACTCCTACTGCCAAGTGCAAAGGGTACAGTGCACTGGCAGTCTTACCAAAACTGGGCTTGCACATGCACCATCCCCCACCCATTGATGTGGAATTATCCACCATTATGTTCGCAGTCATACCCCATGTGTTGTATGTGTGTGTTTATTTCCCCATTCCCATGTGTCTGACATGGTTATGTCAGAGTAGTTGTGAGCTCAGCCTGTGACTGTTGTGACCTACTGTTTGCTATCTATGGTACATATTTTCTATTGTGGCACATATCAGTTCTGCATCAAGATGGGTGGTTCAACACTACTTCAGTTTAGTTGGTCTGGGTAGTGGCATGTTATCAATGATACAGGTCCCGCCTGCTATTCCCCATTAGCCTGTTCAGTTCTTTGTTCCATGCACCCATGCACCCAGGGGACACCCTGACTACATGATGTAGGGATGGTAGCCTCATGTGAATGTGTTGTCTATGTGCGGTGTGGTGGTGCTACTGGCACATGCCTGGGTACTTTTGGGACAGTTGCAATGACTTGTGTGCTGTGAGATAGCACACATGTGTTTGGGCAATGAGGCAAGGCAGTTGCAAGGTGTTACTGCAAGGGACACCACTATGACATAACCCCAGGAATGGTGTTGACTGACTACCTGGTCTCTGAGGTCTTGGTCGTGTTGGTGGTGTTGATGTGACTACACGGGAGATATTGCGATCTCACAACCAGTGGCACAGTGACTATACATGCCATCCATCCCATGTGCTGCATATGTATATGTAGGTATTTAGGCCTGGTGTTTTAAATATGTCCAGGTTGTGTATGTGTCATGGTGCATCGCACTACCAAGGCGTAGGTACATGTGTAGCTTATGTCGACATGGGGTAACTTGTTTAATGTGCATTGTGTCCCTCTGCTCTACTTTGACATGCATTGTTTGAGTCCTATATGCCTCTCCCTTCTTGCACTTGACATTTTACCATATATTTCCCCCATGCAACTTACCCTGCATTTCTGGTGTTTCCTGGTAATCTGCGCTGTCCTGTCATTGTATTCCAGTGACTATTTGCTTCGGGAATACCGCTGCAACCATCACCTCCATCTCGTCTGAGGCCTTTTGTGGTGCTGGACTCACACCTCTAGTTTGCAGTGCTGCCTTCCTGTTCCGTGCCATTTTTTCCTTTGTCCTTCGCTTGCAGCCATGCCAGCGTTTCTTGCACTCAGTTACAGTTATCCTGACCTCTGCCACACTGTTGATCTTATCCACAATCTGCTGCCAGATTGCCTCTCTCCTTCCAATTAACAATTTAGAGGTGACAAAGAGATGATGTTGATGCTCCATTACCTCTCTCACCAGTATTTCATGCTCCTATGCGCTGAAATGACACTTTCTTTTTTTTCGTCTCCCACCCCTGGGACTTGTCTGTGTCTTCCTGGCTGGTTCCTGGTTGAATGGGATCTCCCTGGGGTCTCTCCTGGCTTCCTGGCTCCATTTTGGGTCTCCTTTGAACTGTTCTCTCCGTTAGGGTCTGTTTTTTACGCTATTGCGGGCAAAAATGGTGCATTTCTGTTTTGCGATGTGTTTACATGTCATAAACCAGATTAAGATAAATTTCTCCTCCGTTAATTTTGCCTTAGGACAAGGCGCAAAGGTGAACGCCGGAAAAAATGACTCTAACCAATTTTTAGCGTCACCCAGCGTCATAGTATAAATATGACACCCGGGTGGCGTTAAAAGATGGCACTTACCTTTTTGACGCAAAACTGCGTTAGTGCAGTTTTGTGTCAAAAAGATAAATCTGCCCCTAAGTGTTTTTATAAATGTGGGCAATATAATGTATGTCAGTTTGCTGAAGACAAAATTACTTGTTTTCAATATATTATGAATAAGAAATACAAGGCCTAATTTAGATGTTGGCGATAACGGTCCCGCCGTTGACTTTTCACCTGAAAACCCATCTGCCGGTATGACTGTCCACCCACCTTATTTAGATGTTGGTGGTCCCATAGCCGAAAGCCTGCATTCGAACCTTCGTCTCTGCCAAGTAACATTGCCTGTGCCAACAGTGGGTGGGAAAAAGTAGATGCTGGCGGGACCTTTCCCGCCATGTAGATTTGGATGTGCCTTACTGCCAAGCTAAAAGTTGCGGTCAGACCTCCACTTCTGAGTTGGCGGATTGGGGGAGAAATGGGATAAAAATCTCACCTTTTTTCCACATTCCACCTCCGTCTATGACTGGACACGATTGGACAACACCTGCCGTCACTACTGCTATCGTCCCATGGAGAAAACACAAGCTTACCGTTGCTGGACTTGCAAGTAGGGGTGCTGCATTGCCAGGGTACGTTAGATGGGCACTTCATGGGAGGTTAGAACCATTGCAGGCATATATATGCCACATTAAATTTTAAAATCACTGTGATATACATATGTTAGGGAGACAATTGTATCACAAATGGCTGGGGACACACTAGCACAACACGCATATCACATACAGACACAGCTGTCATTATTTATTGCTAAATGAATGCTGGCACCACAATGATGGTACAATCACACTTGATAACGGTGTCCATGTGTGCGCATTGCAAAGGGACCTTTACTGGTATGTTTGTGCTATCTGTTGTGTATGTGAATCAGTATGTGAATGTGTTTGTGTGTAGATTGGCTGGTTGAGGTGGTGGGAGCTGGAGTGGATGATGTGGTTGTGTCTATGCAAGTGCCACTTTCATGTGAGAGTGATGTTGTTGTGTATGTTGTGTATGCTGTGCTGTCTTGTGACACATTCAGGTTAGTGTTGTTGTGTGGCAGACGTTGTGGTGATGTGTGTATCTGTGCCTGTGTGCAACTGTTTTTGTGTAGCTGAGTGTGTAGTTGTGTTGGTTGTTGTAGTTGTGTTGTGTGTGGGTGAAGTGTCAATGGTGTGCGTGTTGAGTCATGGATGTATGCGAACTTGTGTTTTCGGCATCTACGGGTTGTGTTGTGTTGGAATTGTAATGGATGACAGTGTGCATGTAGTGTGTTTGTGGTGTGTAGTGCAGGGGGGACCATGTGGCTAAGAATACAGTATGTGTGTGTCACTCACCAGTATTCCATAGCCCCTGCCATTGTACGTAGTGCATTGGGTCCCGCCGCTGTCTGCCTCCTTCAGCAATTCATTGCCGGTCCCCCGCTTGCAGAGCTGTAACATCTAAATACTGTGGGTGAAACACTGTCGATTTTATGGTCTTCTTGGGTCCGATGCGGCTTAGCGTTAACACCGCCAAGATCTAATTCGGGCCCATAGTTTGGAACAATTCATGGACTGCAATACAAAATTTTTACTATATTGTATTATATGTGAGTGCCATCAGATTTACATAGGAAGCACTATAAGATCTTTAAAAGAGACAATACTGAAACATATTAGAGATGAAACAAAAATTAGAATACCAACTATCACCTGACAGTACATTACAACACTGTACATTGTTGGTCTGAAACAATGAACCTGAGATTTCATGGTATTGCATCGTTACAATCCAATCTTAGGGATAGAAATAGATTATTGACCCTCAGAAGACTGGAAACAAAATTGATTATCTGAATTAGAGCTGTTGATGCGGAGCCTAACACTGATCAGGAATTGCATGTTTTTCTAACAGACTGAATTATGTATAACTTGTTGCAGTTCCAGGACTATGGATATGTATTAACTGTTATGTAACCTTTGTTTGACAATTACCTAACCAATATATATTATATACATAGGGGTGCATGATTTAAAACTGAATCTTTCTGACTCCCTGAGGACTCTGGTGTAATCGCTAGAATAGAATGTGATTAAAATTAGGTTTCGAATTTTGGAGATCACAGATACACGCAGAGGAATAAAGATGTGTGATGAACAGGTCTGTGTGTGGCCTAGTGATTCAGTGGGTATCAGCCTGACAAAATCATCATATCCCATTTAACGGTTGCTCCAAGAGAAGTGCCCGGGGTTGTGCTAAATGAGCAGTCCATATTTACAGTGGCCAGAAACTTGCCTGGAAGTCAATGGAGCCCATGAAGTAAAAGACCCCGAAGCTGGCCCATCACAGGGCCAGGGCTGGAGCACGATGGAGCTGATCCTGATTTCCGTTCATAGAGGACGGGGAAAATGCTACTCTCAACGTCAGTAAGTTCCACACTGGTTTACAATGCAGCTGCCTTCCTAAAACCACCACCACCATTCAACACTGTCAAAATATTGGTGATAGATGGACTGCCTAGATAGAGACATTTGAAGATTTTATTGATGCGCTTGAAGAGACTGATAACAGGAAGATTATCAAATATCTCACAAATCTTGCTGGTGATGGTGTGAAAGAAGTCATAAAGAAAATGCTAAGAACTGACGAAGAAGTCACATACCATTAGATTGAGAATGCTTCGTATCTCAAATTTATTCCAATAGCAAAAATCTACTGTGAACAATATGTTTTCAGTCAAAAACTCAAAGAGTTGGTGAAAAAATAGATGAATTTGTGGAAGGACTCGACACACTCATCAAGCAGTGTAAGTTCAATTCACCTAGTGATGAAGAAGCCATGTGTCTTAGAATGATCAAAGATTGCTTGTCCGATACATTCACATGACAAATGCTGAGAGAAACTCTTAGGGTCAGATTTAAGAATGCCTAGCGTCTCCTTGCACCCCATTAGCCCATTTTTTTTTACACTAATGTCACTCAAGGAGTCAAGTTTCACAAGTGCCACATTTACAAAGTGGCGCAAAGCATTGATTGTGCCACTTTGTGACAGCTTGCGGCACATTATGTCTGCGTCAGGCATAATGTAATGGAGGGGGGGTGTTCTGGCATTAGGAGGACCACAAAAATGGCTCAGTGAAATTTACAAGATTGCATTGCGCCATTTTGGCATAATTTTTAACGCCTGCTCAAGGCCAGACATGATGCACCCATTGTAATCAATGGGCTTCTTTGCACTTTGCCACACTAGCATCAACATTTTTTACGCTAGTGTAGCAAAGCCCCACAATAGCGTAAAAAATGTTTATGCTATTGTCCTAACTACCTCCATGGTGCACTGTAAGTTAAATACAGCACGACCACGGTGTCCTTAGGTGCCGGTAGGGGGTGCTGAAAGAGTGGCCCCTTGGAGCTGATGCGCCACTTTTTCATAAATCTGGGCCTTAGTCTGAAGTGAGTGTTGATGGCTGCCATAACTAAGGTATGTGCTGAGGGACAAGCTGCCGACATAGAGGCCAGACGTGCCAAGAGCAAGTCAGTCATGAGTGTGAAAAGTAAATCGAAAGCAAAGACTGAAGGACACAAAGTGATGTCCACATGCAAAAAGAAGTTGTGTTTTAGATTTGAGTTTGCATTTCCACACGAAGGAAAGTGTCTCACTGTTGTCAGATATGCAAAGGCTATGGTAAAGAGAATCATTTGGTGACAATGTGTAGAGCAGAGGAAAAAGTAAGTGCATTATGGTGCGAAGACAAAATGGCAAATAGTATGTTTTAAATGCAACGTTCAACACAGCCACACAAGGCCAATATGCCTAAGCAAAGTTGATCATCTTCCAAATTATCGTCAAACAGTTCTTCAGCCTCAATAATAAGTAAAAGTGAAGAAAGTGATTGTCCACGTCAAGGCTTACCTCAGAAAAACATGCATGTTTCAGACTAGTTGCCGTTGAGGAGAAAAGTCAGTTAAAGAAAAGTCTTAGGCCCTCATTACAACCCTGGCGGTCGGTGATAAAGCGGCAGTAATACCGCCAACAGGCTGGCGGAAAAAAAATTGAATCACAACCATGGCAGAAACCGCCAGCACAGACAGCCACTTTACCACTCCGACCACCACGGTGGTAGAAACAAACACCGCAGCGGTAACCGCCAACAGACAGGTGGAAGTCAATGTACCATCCACACTATTACAAGGCACCAATCTGCCAGCTTTTCCGGGGCGGTACCAACGCCATCAAAAGCACGGGGGAAACAGTCTTTGGAAGGGAAACCACTCACCTCTTGACAGCCAATGAACAACCAGGATACCATGGAGCCCGAGTTACAGGTCCTGCCCATGCTGGTCTACCTCCTCATCTACCAGGAACATCAAAGACGGCGGTGACGACAACGGTGAGTACTGCACCTAGCACACAGGGGAGGAGAGGAGGCAAAAGAGACTGAGGGCCAGATGTAGCAACGGGTTTTATCCATTCTGTGTCTATGGGAAAATGTGTTCATACATATGGCCCTGGGTTAGTGGATGCTTTTCTCCACTGGTTCTGGAGGGGGCTTGGTGGCCAGAGAGCTTCATCCTGCCAAGTACCAGGTTAGTGGATGCTTTTCTCCACTGGTTGTGGAGGGGGCTTTGTGCCCAGAGTGCTTCATCCTGCCAAGGACTGGGTTAGTGGATGCTTTTCTCCACTGGTTCTGGAGGGGGCTTTGTGCCCAGTGATGCTGCACCAGGGGTGTGGCAGTTCCCATTCCCTCACTTGGGTGTCTGAGCCACAAGATTTTCCGGTAACAGGTAGCATGATACTCCATGGAGGCAGAGCCACACTCCACCTTCCGACGACTTAGGCTGCAAACTGCTGGTAGTGCCAGTGCTGGTGGTGGTGCCTCATGTAGTGTGTGCAGGGTCCAGGATGTCTCCTGCAGCCTCAGATGGCTGCCCACTGGGGATGCTGCTAATGTCGACTGTAGTAGCACGGGCTGGGCACGTCGCGGGGCAGGTGGCAGTGGCTGCAGCAGTGTTTGTGGCAGAGATGCTGCCGGTGGTGCCAGTGGTGCAGGTGTCTGTAGTTGTGGAGGGAGACACCAGGCCATCTCCTGCAGCCTCGGACGGCTGCCCACTGGGGACGCAGCTGATGTCCGCTGTAGTGGCACTGTCTGGGCACGTCACAGGGCAGGTGGCGGTGGATGTGGCGGTGTCTGCGGCGGAGATGCTGGCGGTGGTGCAGTGGTGCAGGTATCTATAGTTGTGGAGGGAGACACCAGGCCGTCTCCTGCAGCCTCGGAAGGCTGCCCACTGTGGATGATGCTGGTGTCTGTAGTTGTGGCAGCTGCCGTGCAGGTGGCAGTCGTTGCGGCGGTTCTCACTGCGGTACAGGTTGCTGGCCTGTCTTGAGAAATGGGGGTCACCAGTCCCTCACCAGGAGGCTCCGTGCCCTGAGGTGACTTCCCTTTGCTCTTATGTCCCTTCCTCACATTGGAAGTCTCTGCTGGTACCTTGGCACTGTCCTCTTTGGTTCTGGATGAGGCCTTACTGGGTCGGTGGTGCAGCTTTTCTCTTCTGCATGCTGGCCCCTTCTTTACCTTGGCAGGTGACGGAATAGGGTGGTCCTTGGCTTCAGTAGGTGGCACACTGGCAGCCCTGATAGGTGCCCCCTTCGATCCTCCCGTACCTGCAGGGACCACACTGGACGAGGATTTGGTGGCTGAGGTGCTGGTCAGGGCTTTAGTCAACCTGGCCCTAGGGAAAGGACGGGGGGGAGGTGTAGGGAAGAGGTCAATGTTAGCCAGGAAAAGCTTTTTAGACACACTGGGACGGGAAGATGGAGGGGGTTTGGGATTGGAGGAAGAGGTAGTGGTTGTAGGAGGTGTACGTCTGCTGAGTTTGGGTGATGGTGCATGGGTTGGAGGCTGTTGTGAGGTGGATGGCTGTTGAGTGGGTGTGTGCCGGCGTTTGTGTACTTTGGGAGGAGGTCTCACAGACACACTGGGAGAGGACACGGGGGACGTGTTAATGGTAGTGGGGGTGGTGATTGCACGTGAGCGGTGTGTGGTGATAGGCGTGCTGGTGATGGAGGTAGTGGCTGAGGATGTAGTGCATGCAGGTGTGAGTGGAGACGAGACTGGGAGGGAGGTGGAGGACGTGGAGGAGGGGGACACAGTGGAGGCAGTGGATGTTGGTGTGTCTGCATGGGTATGGTGCTTGTGTGAGTGCCTGTGAGATGTGTGGTGCTTATGTTTGCCTGAGCCACTTTTGTGTGTTGATGTGTGTGCATGCTGGTCTGATGGTGTGCTTGGGATAGGCTGAGGTAGAGGGGATTGGGTCTGGGTAGTGGATGTTGGAGGGGGAGGCTGGACACATGGACAATGGCTGCCATCAGCCTGAAATGCTCTCTGTTGGGCTGCAACGCCAGAATGAATGCCCTCCAGGTATGCATTTGTTTGCTGCAAATGCCTCTCAACACCCTGGATGGCATTCAAAATGGTTGACGGCCCAACAGTGAGTGATCTCAGGAGGTCAATAGCCTCCTCACTGAGGGCAGCAGGGCTGACTGGGGCAGGGCCTGAGGTGCCTGGGGAGGAGATGCCCACCCTCCTGTGTGAGCAGCCATGGGAAGCACGCTGAGGGGCTGCTGGGAGGGCGGTGCTGGTAGGGGGGGTGGCCGCTGTACCTGTTGTTGCGGTGGGCACAGAAGTGCCCGCCACCGCAAGGGAGCTCCCATCAGAGGAGGAGTCGCTGTCGCCGGTGTCCCCTCCTGTCCCGTGGGACAGAAGGGTGACAATCAGGAGAGTCTTATTTACTGGCGTGGGTTTTGACAATGCACTCTGTCTTGTGCCTGGATCGCAGGGTCAGTTTGCGGGGTGGTTCTCCTTCTGCAGGGGGTGGGGTGCTGGTGGCCTGTTGGTCCTGTGGCGGGACCTCCTGTACAATAGCGCCGGCAGACGTGGAGGGATGTTCATTGGTCGGGCTGGTGTCATGGGCATGGTGGTATGCCACTGTCTCCCTCATGGTGTTGGCCATGTCTGCCAGCACCCCTGCAATGGTGACCAGGGTGGTGTTAATGGACTTCAAGTCCTCCTTGATGCCCAGGTACTGTTCCTCCTGCAGCCGCTGGGTCTCCTGAAACTTGGCCAGTACCGTGCCCATGGTCTCCTGGGAATGGTGGTATGCTCCCATGATGTTGGAGAGTGCCTCATGGAGAGTAAGTTCCCTGGGCCTGACCTCCCCCTGTCACACAGCAGTCCTCCCATTTTCCCTGTTGTCCTGTGCCTCTGTCTCCTGAACTGTGTGCCCACCGCCACTGATCCCAGATCCCTGAACGTCCTGTGTTAGTGGGTTTGCCTGGGGTCCCTGTAGTGGGGGACACACTGCTGATTGACGTGTCCTGGGGACAGTGGCATGGGCCCGCAGGGTGGGTGCTGTGGTGGTGTTTCCTGATGGGGGAGGTTCAGTGGTGGTTTGGAACTGTGGCAGGGGAACCGACTGTCCAGAGGTCCCCGATGGGCCAGGCTGGTCATCTTGATCCAGGCGCACAGAGCTACTGTCATCACTGTGGGCCTCTTCTGTGGGGGGACTGGATATGGCTGGCACCTTCTGTCCAGTGACGTTGTATAGGGGTCCTGTTGGGGTGTAACTGCATTGTTATTGTATCTGTGTGTGCCATCTTGTGCAATGGGTGTGTTTCCCTCTACTCCTGTGCTTGCATTATCACCTTGGCCCTTGTGTGAGTGGTGATTGTGTGCCCTGGCTGAGTCTCTCCCTTGGACATGCTGTGGTGATGGGTGTCCATGCAGGTCTGTGATGGGTGTCCATGCATTGTTGTCACATGCAGGGCTTGGTATTGGGATGTGTGGGTTGTGATAGTGGGGTATCTGTGAGGTGTTGGGGTGATGGGTGTGAGGGTAGGGGTAGAAGTTTGTGATGGCATGCAGGTAGGGTAGTAGTAAAGATATGACTTACCAGAGTCCAGTCCTCCTGCTACTCCTGCGAGTCCCTCAGGATGCATGATCACCAAGACTTGCTCCTCCCATATTGTTAGTTGTGGGGGAGGAGGTGGGGTCCACTGCCAGTCCTCTGTACGGCTACCTGGTGTCTGGATACCACGGAACTTACCTTCCCCTGTAGGGTGTTCCACCTCTTCCTGATGTCATCCCATGTTCTTGGATGCTGTCCCACTGTGTTGACCCTGTCGACAATTCTCCGCCATAGCCCCATTTTCCTTGCAATGGATGTCTGCTGCACCTGTGATCCGAATAGCTGTGGCTCTACCCGGATGATTTCTTCCACCATGACCCTGAGCTCCTCCTCAGAAAACCTGGGGTGTCTTTGAGGTGCCATGATGTGGTGTGGGTGATGTGTGAGCTGATGGTTGATGTGATGTGTGGGGTGATATGTTGGGGTGTGTTCTCTGAGGTGCGTGGATGGTGTATGAGTGATGGTGTTGTGTGCCTTTGGAGCTTTTCTGTCTCTCTGCTTCTTCCAAAAATGTCATTGTAAGGGGTTGTGGGTAATGTAGGTGTGTGTTTTATAGTGGTATGAGTGTGTGGGTGTGGTGTGTATATGTGTATCAGGTGTGTGTATTTTGAATTGTCCAATGCGGTTGTGTTTTGTATGTGTGTGTGTATTTTGAGCCCAGCAGTGTGTACCGCCAATGGATTACTGCGGTTGAATGACCGCCGCGTTCATTCATGGGTCGTGATAGTGTGGGCATATTCCTGTTGGCGTAACGGTGTGGGTTTTGCTATCACCAGTTTATCACTGACCTTTGGTGTGGCGAACTTGTGTGGGTGTCTGTATTGTGGAGGATTTCTAAGTGTAGGTCATAATACCGTAGCGGATTTCCGTTGCAGACACGGTATGTTGGCGGCCGTCAGCACGGCGGTCAGCAGACTTTACCGCCAGGGTTGTAATGAGGGCCTTAATGTCAAATTAAATAAATCATCCAAACACTGTCCAAA
The DNA here is from genome assembly GCF_031143425.1 of Pleurodeles waltl. Lineage (NCBI taxonomy): Eukaryota > Metazoa > Chordata > Amphibia > Caudata > Salamandridae > Pleurodeles > Pleurodeles waltl. Next base: position 1,259,642,029 of record NC_090440.1, on the reverse strand, counting down.
GATTACATTAAAAATAAACGGATACCCAATACCTTTCGTTATCGATAGTGGTGCCTCGACAAATATGATGCCTGAAGAAAAGTACAATGAACTGTCTCCATTATCTCAGTATACACCATCAAAGACCAAAGTGTACACTTGGGCTGCATCAACACCCATAAAGAGTAGACGTTTGTTTATAGCTACAGTGAAACATAAGAAAACAAAAGTACAAACACCGATCCATGTGCTTCAAGGTACAGCTCAATTGCCTGCTTGCTCAGTTTCAACACAGCTGCTGACATGGAACTAATTTCAGTGAATTACAACATGAATGCTCATTATGAAATAGAAAGTCAATTTCCTTGATTGTTTCATGGTTTAGGAAAGTTAAAGACTATGGAAGTTAAACTGCATAAAAATAAGGATGTCCGTCCTGTTGCTCAGAGACATAGACAAGTTGCTTTTCATTTACAAGAAGCTGTTGAAAAATAACTTGAATCATTATTTAAGCATGACAGTATTCAACATTCTACTGGTCCAAAGCCATGGGTTTCGCACATAGTAGCAGTGTCTAAAAAGGAACATGAAGGTGCTGTGCATAAATGCATTGACATGCCCCAGGCAAACAAAGCAAATGAACGGCGGCGACATCCAGGGCCGCACACCGATGAGATGATAACTCATTTGAATGGTGCCAAAGTCTTTTCTCAACTTGATTTGAATAAAGGTTATCACCAGTTAGAACTTAAAGAAAGCTGCATATATATTACAACCTTTGCTATACATGTTGGTTTCGTTAGTTTCCAGAGACCTAATTCTGGTTTGTCATCGGCTGCAGAACTTTTCCAAGACGTCATACAACGCAACATACAGCCTGTTGTGAATGTATTTAACCATAGCAATCACATACTGGTTTTTGGAGCTACACAGAAGGAGCATGATAGAGCCCTCACACAAGAATGTCAATTATTCAATGCTGCAGGGATGCCATTAAGTGCAGGCAAGTGTAAATTCAATAGGATAACACTGAAACTCTTTGGCCATATCTTTTCTGATGGAAGCATGACACCTGATACTGAGAAAGACAAGTGTTGAACCCAACAAGATGCTTTGAGGATATTTTCTTTTCTTGGAATGGCAAGCTACTGTTCATGATCTATAAAGGACTTTTCCACTGTCAGTGCTAACAGTACAAGAGTTAGGAGAGAAACATATTTCTTTTAAATCGTCATGAGAATGTGAAAAGAATTTCAAGACAATCAAACACGGTATAGAAAATGCTACAGAAATGGCATACTTCAATCCAAAGTTCCACACCAAGATTGTACTTGCACAGCACCTTGGATGCCCAAATTCAAGATGACATATTGTGACCTATGCTAGTAGAAATTTATATCACACAAAACATGCTTATTCACAGCTTAAAAGGGAATGCTTGGCTGTAGTATGGTTTTTAACATTTCGTTATATTCCTGTATGGAAAGGCTTTTACGCTGGTGACTTATCATCAATCTTTGCTGACCATCTTCAGCAATCCAAATGCCAAGACGCCTCCTTGAATTGAATGATGGGGATTATGATAGCAAGAGTAAAATTAAATAACTGTGCATTGACCAGGAAACAAAAAGATATCCTGCAGACTATTTTTCAAGAGTGACTATTCAAGTTCACGGTACTCCATCCAAAATGACTGAGTCCTACATCAATTTCATTGTTAAGTCAAGTACACCCGCCGTTGTGTCGTTAACCCGAATTGTCATGCTATGAGTCATGAAAGTGATCTGCTAAAGTTACAAGACATAATTACACATCAGTTGTGTAACAAACATGTTCAACCTCTCAGTAATGATGGTGAATATCAAAAGTACAAGAATGTGAAAGACAAGTTGTCTATAACAGAGAAAAGAGTTATACTACAAGGATCTTGATCCCGGAGAGTCTACGACAAGAGGTGATAGAAGTAGCTCAAGAAGGACATTGTGGTATTGCCGCCACAAAGAGAGCTCTCTGAGACCAAGGGCCTGATTTAGAGTTTGGTGGAGGGATGTCCTGACCGTCCTATTACGATCCCATTAAATCCTATGGGAATTGTAATACGGCGGAAGGAATATCTGTCATGTTTGTGATGGAGTAACCCATTTGCCAAATTCTAAATCAGGCCCTGAGGTTGGCTTCCATACCTGGACCAAAGAGTTGAAAAGGAACTCAAAACATGTCACATATGCAATTGCTGTCAACCAAAGTTACCCAACATACTCTGAACATGTCAGAAATCCCTAAACATGCGTGGGTGAGAACAGCCATCCATTTCTTTGGTCCACTTGATAATGGACATCATTTAATGGTGACTGTAGATGGATATTCACATTATCCTTTAGTCGAAGATCTCTCATTCACGACACATGAGCAAGTAGTTGAAAAATTTGATGGAAGCTTTGCAACATGGGTTTAGCAGCCTCTGTAAAGTTTGACAATGGTCTACCCTTCAACAGCACAGAACAAATGTATTACCCCAAATATGAAATATGAAACCATCATGCAACATCAAGAGGTTACACTGCAGTTCACAATCAAAAAGCTGTTTAGGCCTAACCCCCACACTGACACAAACAAGGTGAAAGGTTCACTCAAGGATGTAGTGGTGTAACAAACACAAAAGGGTAATCTGTTAAAGGTTTACCCCTGTCTGACCAACCTGCAGGTATTTCCAACATTAGCACACAAGTCCCAGACACACTCTCCGTGCTTATAAACAGATTGTTCACTTATTAGATACTGGGCACAAAATTGAATTAGCCCAAAGCACACAGGTGTGCAATTTCCAATGGGTACAAGGAAGAAACCCCGGCCCATATTTAACAGAAAATTACGTAGCGAACTCTGTGCCAAAATTGGCAGTGCTGCGCTCCATCATTTTTGCAACTCAGGGGTGCGCAGTATTTAATTGAATACAGCGCAATCCTGTGTTTCCCCTGCGCTGGCGCTATATTGAGCTGCCTAGCGCCAATGCAGGCATCCTTGCACCATTGTGCAAGGATGACTGCATTGAGGGGTTTGATTGTTCATTTGTGGGAAGGTATCCCTTCCTGCGCATAAACACTCACTAATGACGATTCAGCACTTCTGTGTGTGCTGCAAAATGCCACAGCATCATTTTGAAATGATTGTTTATGTGCAGGAAGGGACACCTTCCCGCACATAAACAATCATGTCTGGCATTTTGCTCCTTCCATGTAGCATGCATAGAAAAAGTAAAAAACAAGGAGGAATACAAGTATTCCTCCTCATTGAGCCTTTCCAGCACCACCTCTGGGGTGGCGTTAGATTTTGACACTGCCTCAGGTTCACAAAAACTCATAAATCTGAGGCAGTGTCAAAATGCAATGGGTGTTGCTGTGGCACGCCCACAGCAACATCCTTTGCACGCCCCTTTGCATAAAAAGTGGCTTAACGCCACCTACTAAATACGGCACATGGCATAGCACCACCGGAGCGTCACTAAAAGTGATGATCCGGTGGTGCTAGGGGCTCTTAAATATGCCCCCAAATTCCAAACGGTCTGGAGTCTCGGACCCACAATGCTGTCAGCACACACTTTAAATAAATACCATTCACAAAAGATCACGTTCGCAGTCATAAAATAAAGAGTGAGTAATGTCTTAAATTAGGAATTTAGGGTTATGGGGTCACATGGTTTGAATTGTTTTCCATGTTAACCCGTAAACTTGCATGCTATCAATTGTTAGTCATGTGTACTAAAGTATTGTACTGATTTGTATATAAGAGCCTCTCTGTGAACAGTATTTCAAGAAAAAATGTGGAGGCAGGTTGGGCAGGGCAGAGGAGCAGTCCGCAGTGTTTGTCTGTTTCAACAAATAGCAAATACTGTCTTTGGAACTGCCAAGAAGCTTCTGCTTGGTCATTTCTGAGTCAAGAGAGCATATTTGTTCACCCTGCAACAATGGCCACAGGCCAATGGACTTGTAGAGTGTTTCATGAGTTTGCTAAAGAAAGCAGTGCAGCTTGTGACTCTTCAGATGCTCAGTCTAGAAACAGTACTGAATGCTACTTTACAAGCTTATTGGTCGACATCCCACTCGACCACAGGTGACAGTCCTGCGTCTTTGATGCTTGGGAGAGCAATGGCAATCATGGTACCCCAATAGACCACAGAGAGAGATAATAGTGAAAACCTGATTCGTACGAGGGACGTGGTTCAAAAACAGAAAATGAAAGTGTATGCAGACAAGAGGCGATATGCGAAAGGACTCTCATTCAGAAAAGGTGATTTGGTGGTGCTCAACAGATGCCAAGAAGAAAATCTTATGTTTCATACGATGCTGAACATTTTAAGGTACTGTCTACCAAAGGACACACAGTCACTCCCCAATTACCTGGGAAGTCCCCTAACAGAGACTCTTCTCACTTCAGGTTGTGTTCCATTAGTCTTTAACTCAAGGTGGTGAAAGAAAGACTGATTCTAAAAATTCAATTACTGTTGCTGATTCCTTAAAATTATTGGCAATCTCTGACATTGAAAACAACTGTTTATAGTTTCCAGTAACCAGATCGGGTTTACATATCAAAGTGTCAAGAACACTAATTGAAGATATATAGTTGCACATGTTTCTATATATGTAGATATTTGTGTCTGTCTCATGATTTTCCAAACAAATTTCAATTTTTTAATTTAACAGATGGGGAGATGTAGTGTCGAGCAAGATTCAGAACAGACCCTTGCTGGCTCCCTGAGGACTCCCTATCACTGTGGTGCAATCACTAGAATAGAATGTAATAAATGTTTGGTGTAGAATGTTGGAGTTCACAGGTACACTAGAGGAATAGAGACATTTGATTAATAGCTCTGTGTGTGGCCTAGTCATTCAGCGGATACCAGACTGGGGAAAACACTACAAGGGAAAGGGCAGTATTATCACATTTTAATTTCTTTCCTGGTAAATCATTTTGAACATCGCCTTTGCATGTCCTCTTCCCCCCACTGGGTGATCTTAATTATTATGATATCCCCACCTTTTTTAAAAATGGGAGAATGAGGCTTTTTTGATGATCAAACGTGGGCTCATATAATCTAATATGATTTTTAGGTTTGAATGTAGATGAAGACTGCCTTCAGAAGTATTTCATATATTCACTATTAGTGATATAATATTGTTTATAACTTCTGTATCCTGAATAATGTCAATGTTTCAAAATATATGGCAGTCATGCAGAAACAGCTATGTGTCACATTGATTTCTATTGAACGTGTCTTTTCTGTGATCACCATTCTTCCATGTGTTTTCCTGGAGAATTTGTGCTGAAACTCCTTATTGTGGGCCATATTTTTGGGCCTTTATGTTCATTTTGGTTTTGTATCTGTGAATGATTACAGGTTGAGGCTTCTAAATAATCGATAGGTATTGCACTAATGATGTCACTGCTCTTCAACATGACAACACTACTTTAGCAGTAGCAACGGTTTGGTTCCTTTTTTGTTTTTTACTCCATACGCTTTTCCAATGAACATGTTTTTTCAGTGCTCACTTTTCTTTTATGATGGTTTTCATTTATATTCAGGTGATATTGTATATTGTAGCTTCTGACTACTTGATACACATTAAAACTACTGTACTTGCTGCACCTGGCAACACTATTTTAGCAGTAGCAACGGTGTTGTCCTTTTTATATTTCTACACAACAGACAGTTTTAGTGTATTTCCAATGACTTGTTCAGATTCATGTTGAGTGGATGCCGGAATAGACACACAGGCCAGTGAATTTGACATAGCAGCCTTGCACTCAATGCTTTATTTTTGACAATCATATATTGGGTGTATCCTAAAATGTTTTCATTCACTTATATTTTAGAATTTGGGACCTTATCAAGGACTTTATTTCAGAGAGTGTAAGATTCAAACAATGTATTCATTACTTTGGGTGCAGCACCTGGATATTCCCTCTTGCTCTTTATCACTGGGAGGTTCACTTTTCAATGAATCAAAAAAAGTTACACACGGTTCCAAACAATGTAGAAGGTTTCCTTCCAGGGGATGGTCCAATGAGTAGATGGAAACCGAAATTTTTCGAAGCAAGAGCCCTCACTCACCATCCGGTGACATGCTTCATCATAGGGCTCAGCTCCTCGTCAGGCCGGCACTGCAATGCCTGACGGTCCCCACAAGGGGGCTCTTTGCCGGAGATCTTTTGAAAATCGTATGTAGCCGGTCAAAAACAAAAAAGTGTGAAGGATTGGTATATAGGAAGAATGTTAAAAATTACTAGAGGTAAAGACTAATGATTTTTATTCTCATGCTGATACCTCTGACATGATTAAAACCAGAAAACGGGGAATTGAAACATGTCGACCATCATATAGAGGTTTCCTTTAATTAATAATTTATTTTTTTTAGGACACTCTAGTACATTTATTGACTTTTTGGAAGATATATGAGCATAATCCTCAATTTCACTTTCAAAATTGCTTTTAACCTTGGTCTTCATCCTTGTTATACTAGACCGATTAAATGATGAAGTTTATGGATGAATAACCAATTTTAGAACCTCTTTCACTTCTCTTTTTTGCTTTGGGTGGTGACTTGCAGCACCCTTATTTTGTACTGTTGAATTTTCCAGTCACTATCTCAAAAAATTCGGCTGAGAGCCCCCACTACGGGGTGCCCACTAGGCATTGCAGTGCCGGCCTAGTGAGGAGCTATTCCCGATGATGATACCAGTCATCCAGAGTGATGCTTGAGGGCTCTTGCTCCTGAGATTTCAGGTCTCCCCTGTTTTCATCTTATTTCCTTCTATATTTTGTGCCTTTGGAACAGTGTACCTTTATATAATCATTATTACAGGGAGATTGTACACTGGACCAGAAATACTCCCGGTCCCTCTTTTTGTGTTAGTATAACAAAAGGTTTTAGTCACAGCTGGAAAGGTTTCCAAAAGTGCTCCCTCTGTTTTTTTCATATTTTTGTTAGATGTTATGCTGTTAAATCTTCATAGATATTGATATATTTTCCCAGCCAACAGCAAGACTTGCAGCAAATAAGGTTATTTGTTTTTTCATGTGGCACATTCCCTGCAGGTTATAGGCTGTGTTGATTGAACACATGCCTTTATTTGCCCTACTAGTGTTTTTGAGTTTTTGTATAGGAATCAGAAGAAACAGCATTCCTTAAACATTCAAATCATTATCAATGCTGGCTGTTTAATTACGGACCCTGTGGCAAAATGTCCAGATTCCATTTATGACTCTTAGATATTTCAGCACTGTGCCCCACACAATTGCCCTGCAAGAGTAGAATTTGGGGATGATTATCTTTTAGGTATTTCTACATTTCACATTTAGGTGTAATAATTTCATACTATATAGGAATGTTTTTTATTGGGTATTTTTCATTTGTGTTAGGTGACAGTGCTTATGCATTACACAGATGTATTTTGACCCCCATACCTCAATGCAAGTATAAGGAGTGAGCACAGTTATAATACTGCCCACAAGCGAACATGAGAAGTTATAGAGCACAATTTTGAACTTCTTAAGGTGAGCTTTCACTGCCTTCATAAGAGTGGGGGAGCCCTTCAGTATTCACCTCTAGTGGAATGCAAGCTTATGGCAGTGTGTGCTTTGCTGCACAGTATAGCAATGTGTAAAAGATTTCCAATGCTGCACAGATCTGATGAACAGAAAGACCACACTCTTTTTTGCAGGGGTAGCTGTACCAGTATAACACAAAAAATGCAAAAATTAAAGATATGCTACAATCTTCTCTATATTTTTTGCTACGTCTTTGAAAGTGGGGCATTTCTTGCTGGATGTGAATATTTTGACAACTCAGAATCCCTGTTGCAGTTGCCAATATTTGTACATGTTTCAAAATGTTACATTTTAAATGCAATGTGTCAATGTATTCTACTTTGTGTTGTGTTGTTTGAACAATAGAATCTCATAACAAATTAATTATTTTATTTCAATTTCAAATACTATTTAACTTAGCAGGCATGCTTTCATTGATATTTATTGCAAGCATGTTAATTGCATCTAATTGTTACGTTTGAATGTCTAACATTGATTTTTTAGCTTTCACAAATTCTGACCTGAGATGGTGTGGTTGTGTATCAGCATGTCTAGCTGGAAACGATCGTCGAAGTAGTTAAAATCTTTGATTTTAGAGGCTCTTGGCAAAAGATGTTGTTCTACATTGTGCAGTTACCTGAGGAAAGTAATATTCAAAGTGTTGATTCATTGTCACTACTTATTTAATCGAAAAGCTGTCAAAGAAATTCCAACCTTAAAGGTAGAAGATAATAAAATATAGATCCACCAAGATTTTGTGAAACAACTGTGGCTGTACACAAACACATTTCTCACTTAGATTCTAGGGCTACAATTTACTAAGGACTTGTGTTGTCCTTGCATCACGCAAATTGACGCAAGGTAACACATGTACACAAGTGATATTTACCTAAGTGATTTGTGCCACCTTGCATGACTTTGTAAAGAGATATAATGCAACACAGCAGGATTGTGCTGTTTTGCATTACACTTTTCATTGGTAGGTGTTCCATGGTGGGACATGGGCATACCAGTATATACACCAATGATATTTTACACAATCCCAGATTAACTAAAATCAGTAAACCTGAGATTGGTCTAAAATGTGATGCACCTCCCAACAATGGTGTAACAGGGATAAATATTTCTATTTCTTGTTGTCACTTCCTTGTTTTATATTTGATGCATTCCACATCACTTAAGATTGTTTTTGTGCAGGAAGGTATATCTTCCTTCACAAAAACAATCCTGACTACAACGCAGGCTCCCCTACAACAATTTAGTAAATGTGGCTGCATACTTAGATACTAGTAGAGATAGGTGTGCCTCTTCTTGAAGGTAAATTTGTTACAAACAATATTAGTGATGGTGTGATATCCATTGCTTGAAGCATATCATTGTAGCGCAATTCTTTGTTTGCTATTTTTTCCACATAACAGCCTATGATGAAGTGTAAGCCTTTAAAATATATGATGTACTATTTTTTCTTAATAATGAAACAAGAGATTTATGATATTTGCATTTATTTAAGTAATTACACTGTAACTCAATAGTTACAGTTGTATTCTTTTGTACTGCTGAAACCTCTAAGACTTTCATTAGAGTGCAAATCTCATAATTGGTGGTGGCAGGTAGAAGGCCCCCTCCATTGCCAGCAGCTACCTGTATTCTACTGCCTAGCTTTTCCTTTGTTCCTAAGTGAAGGTTGTAACTCTGATTACAAATTTCAGGAATACTGTAAGTTGTTACATCTACAGTATTGATTCTTTCTCAGATACAGTTCCAAATCCATGGGCATATTTACAATGAAATGTCGGAGGGCAGTGCAGCAAGTCCTTTAATGCTGCGCTGTCCTATGCCAATTCGAAAGGGCAGGAATGCACCATATTTATGAAATATGATGCATTCCTGTCTTTTCAGCTAGCGCAGGAGCAAAATTTGGTGCCTAGGGCCAGTGCAGGCACCCTTGTACCATGGTGCAAGGGTGTCTGAGTTGTTGACAGGATTGTTTTGTGCTGGAAGGGACATCTTCCTGTACAAAATCAATCCAAGGAGGCATTTTCCTTTTTTTATGTGTGCCGCACAGTGCAGCACACATAGCAAGAGGACAAAACAAGGATTTTTCTTCTTGTTACGCCTCCCTTGGGGAGGTGTACCGTTTTGACACATTCTCAGGTTTACAGATCCTTGTAAATCTTGGAATGTGTCAAAACCCATGGGTTTTGTCTAGGAAAACCCACCCGAACACCCATGGAAAGCCCCCCTGAGACAGGGCATGGCAACGCAGCAACTTGCACTGCATCGCCTTACTCCATACCTACCAGGCCACGAAAAGTCACGCAAAGTGGCTTTGCGTGGCCTCCTAAATATGGGCCTGCATTGTGCGCTGCTGGAGCATCATAAAAAGTGATGCACTGGTGGCACAAGGGTACAAAAGCCCCCCTTTTACCAAAATGTTGGTCAGTGTTTGGTACACACTTGTCTACCAGTATATCTATCTCATCATGGGACTTATGGTTCTACTTTCTTGAAGTGTTCGCTCCTTCTTGATTTGCCACTTTCCAAAAAAGCAACTGGACGTCCAAACAGGTTCAGGCGGCAAAGTCTTGTGCTACAAACCGGCAGTGCAACAATGTATTTCTTGATTGTGATTTTCCCAATATGTTTCCACTCATTTGCTGAAAGTGCTGTGCTATAACTGGACCACTTTCTTATTAAAAGAACATATTTTGCCTCTGTCAAATTAAGGGAGCAGATTTGCTTGATTATTAGGATCAACTATAAATGCTTTGCTGTGGTGTGCCTAGCCTTTGGTGTTAACATTAGAGTGTCTGGACCTAATATTCATAAATACCAGCCCCTTCACTGGTTTATTAGTGACTTTTTTCACTAGTTCTCCTGCTACTGAACTGAAGTATTTAGAGCAGCATAATCTATGGCCTGTAAGCATTAATAATTAAAAGTATGTCAGACACTAACTCAGATATGAAACCTGTGCAGCATCTCTCGAACACATCGAAGCAGGCTGCTTCTCCACCACTTGCCAAATTCAAAGCTGTTGAATTATAAGATGTATCAATTGCTGACATTCTGGAAGAAATTGATGTGATTAATAGCAATACGGACACTATTTGCTCTGATGTTAAGCACATTCAAAAGGAAATAGGATTAAACATGAAAGTGTCAGAAAATGAAATCAAAATAAGACAAGAAAATTGCAAGTCAGGTCTGTCAGATAATGCTGATGAAGAACATGTTGCACAATTTGGAAAATATACATCATCAATCTGTCTATAATCAACTTACCAGTGAACGTTGAGGGTTAACACTGTAGAACACTTCTGGGAAGTCTGCTACTTCCCATTCTAAAAGTTAGATTTTCAGAGAAAATTGAAATTAATGCAGCTCCACGTGTACCATCATATTGTAAAATAAATCAGTCTAAGCTGAGGCAATAGTTCTTGAAGTGTTGCTTTATTATCACCACTTTCGTATCTGAAAACTGTCAGAGAAATTCCAACCGAATAACCTAAATAAAATGTAGATCTAGCAAGATGTTAAGAAAAAACTGTGGCTGTATACAAACAATTTTATGACTTACAATCTAGACTTAGAGAGCCTGGTGATAAAGATGGGCTCTTTCATCCTTCAGCTACGAGAATTTGAAAAGTGACACCTCTAAAAGGTTCACTTCACTTACAGCATTGGTTACGTATTGGTTACTACAAGCATGTGGCTATGGACTCTAAAGCGTCTACAAGTAATGAATGAGGTTGTTCACTGCATAATTACAAATACCTTATTTTCTTAGCAGATTAATGTAGCTCAATAATATCTACTTGGATTGTATCTCTGCGTATATGTTATGTTTGTATTGTCTGCCTTGTCTTTTTATATGAGCTGCTTGTTTATATGTACAATACTCAAATAATATATCTCATAGTTAAGCATTTTTCATTACTACACACAGAAACTGTTATGGCTAAGTATTTCTTAAAAGTTGCTTCTCTACATTTTAAGGGTTTACATCATCTGGTTAAAAGAAACGACTACATTATTTGCATAAATGAAAGGCAAATAAATATTTTATTCAAGAAAAGCATATTGATACATTTATTACAATATATATGATGAAAAGTTGGATTGGTAATTTTACTTTTCCACCAAAAAAATGCAAAAAGCGTGTTGCTATACTCTTTTTGTAAATTACAATGTAGAATATTGTTCGTAAATTTTATTCAGAGTGTTGTTTTGTATATGTTCAAATTCAGGTTGACGGATGGTGTCTTTGCTTAGCTAATATTTCCCCTTCTACTTAAAGATGTTCACAATTTCTGGGAAACATTATTTTCAGAACTAGTGAGTATAGGGAATGTGCGTCTTGCTATTAGATTGTAATGTAATGTCTGACACTTTGTTATATAGACTTTCTGCAGTAGTATTTCATCTTACAAAATCATCTGAATTTTGCAAAGCTTTTTTGGCTACCAGCAAATAATTGGAGACTCATATTTCCGACTTGTAAAGGGTTTACTTTATTCTCAGATCCTCATTCTACACATTCACAAACTATCTGCTCCCCCTAAAAATGTTTGTCATATTACTTCCTGTGCTATCATTTTATGTGCAGAGTTACCCCAACTGCAGCAATCAGTCAGTCGTAGGCTTACTAATAACTCCTAGGGGCTTATTTACAAGCCCCTTGTGTCATTGGAGCCTCACTTTCATCGACGCTCCGGTGGTGCGGTGCCCTTTTCCACAATTACAAGGAAGCGCTAAGCCACTTTGAGTGGCTTAATGCTGCCTTGTAAATATGGGGCCCCAATGCAGTTTTCTGTGCCAGAGAGGTGTGCAGTGGGTGTTGCTGAGGGTATTTCCACACAACACCATTGCTTTTGACACTGCCCCAGATTTACGAGAAATTGTAAATCTGAGGAAGCGCCAAAAACTAACACCACCTTAGGGGTGGCAGTAGAGTGGCGCAATGGGGAGAAATACTTTTATTTTTCCTCGTTTTTGCTTTTTCTATGTGTGCTGCAATCTCCAGCACACATAAAAAGAGCAAAATGCCATTAATGGTTGTTTATGTGCAGGAAGGGATACCACCCTGCACATTAGACAATCATTCCCTGCAATGCAGGCATCATTGCACTATGCTGTAAGGGTGCCTGCGTTGGCGCTAATCAGCTAATTTTAGCACCAGCGCAGGGGGAGAGGGCAAAAATGCACGGTATCTTGCAGATATTTCACATTTCTATTTCTTTTCGCCATAAGTGTGCCGGGTATGCCCAGACGTGGGTCCTGGGCTCACTGTGCCACTGGATTCAAGCTAGCCTGGCTGATGAAGGGTGATACCCTGAAACCGGTCCTAGGATGCTTGTTTCCGGTCCAGGGAGGACTTGGCCTGGCAGTTCGTGCTGGACTGTTCCCACTGGGAACAGGGTCAAGACTGATTTGCATATGGCTGGGTCCAAACTAGGGTGGAATGGTGAGTAAAAGAATTAATGGATTAAATCCATATCTGTGACTGGGGGTGAATGTTTGATTGGTTATGCATTCCGTCCAGCATTTGTGTTTGTTCCCTTACTGACTTTAGTTCTGTGAGCCTGCTGCAGTGCAGGCTTTTTACTCACCTAGTCTGAGTCATTGATAGTGCCAATGTTTAAGAAGGGGGATCAACTTCATCCTGCCTGCTACCGCCCAATTTCATTACTGGACTCATTGGTTAAGGTAGCAGGGAATGTTGTTTTGAACAGACTAAAAGAATGGGTTGAATCCAGTGGAATTCTATCAGACCTTCAATACGGCTTTCGTGACGGCTTAAGAATTATTGAGCAAGGACTTAGGCCCATATTTATACTTTTTTAGCACCGCATTTGTGTCATGTTTTGCGCAAAAGTGCCACAAACTTTCAAAATACAATTACATTTTGTACGTTTGTGCCATTTTTGTGTCAAAAAGCGGCACAAATGCGGCACTAAAAGAGTACAAATATGGGCCTTAAGTTGGTGCTTTTAATAGGGAAGTATACTCAGGTTAAACATGGCAGTTTGTTTTTAGCATTTGTTGATCTGACATCAGCCTTTGACTGTGTGGAACATGATAAACTGTGGGCCGTTTTGCTGGGGTAGACCCACCAATAGTGAAATTCCTCAGGCAACTGTACACTGGAAGCGAGGCGAGGGTGCGATATGCGGTTAAGGGAAAATGCAGGCGCTTGTTCAGCATGGAGAGAGGATTCCGGCAGGGCTGCATGTTAGCGCCCTTTTTATTCACCATGCATATTAACAGCCTGGGGATTATTCTGAAAGACCACTCTAGAAATTTCCCCCAAGTTGGGCACTTCTCTATTCCGGCTCTCCTCTCTGCTGATGATGCAATGCTTATGGCCCGTACTCCCATATGGATGCAACACCTACTGAGGAACTTTGTGAAATATGTACAAAGTTTGGACCTCTCTGTCAATAATGGAAAAACCTTTGTCATGAAGTGTGGGAATAGGTGTGTGAAGTCCCGGAATATGATAATGGATTATACCAGGATCAGCTTCACAAAAACCTTTCCATACCTGTGCATTCTAATTGATCAGGGGGATTCTTGGAGACAGGCTGTCAATACCAGGAAGCTCCAGTTTGCAAAAATTACTATGGCCTTTTTGTAATATTTCAAAGCAATTTGGAAGGAAACCAATCTATAAATCAAAACGTTTATCTACTGCCACATGTGGCCTGGTGTTTGGGGGCATATTGAGTGTAATTTACTGCAAATGTTTGACACTGCCTTTTTAAGATTTTTACTTTGAATCCCCAACAGTTGTTCTACTTAAGCTTGCCATGCTGAACTGGGTCTTTCCTTTTTATTAGACATAGTCAAGATTTAACCTATTCTACTTTGGCACAAGATTTGGTCGTCGGAACAAACTGTCCTTAATCATGAGACTATCAGGGACTGCTTAATGTCTGAGTAGGCCTTTCAATTACTGTGGCTAAAGCATATTAATAATTTTATGAGTGACTTAAGGCATCCTGATTTTCTTTTACCAACCAGAAACTTTCATGAATATTAGTAGAAAGCACTTTTAAAACAGATTGTCTGACTTTGTGCGAAGAACTTAGACTATCTACTAAACTGATGAAGTCTAGCGAACATAGACATCAATTGATGCTGGTTACTTATGATATGCAGCCATATCTAAAAACTGTGTATAATGTTCAAAACAGATTTATTTTGACCTGTTTCAGATTAGATATATTTCATTTTATTTTGTAAATTTTATATTGAATTAAAAAAGCATTGGATCCTCCCTTTATTGAAGTGATGTGGTTCTAGGCAATGTTGATCCACATATCTATTTCTGCAGTCTCTATCAACTCTGTTTATTTGCTACATTATTCCAAGGTTTTGTGGACAGTGGTGAAATGTAGAAAGTCCTTGATTGTCTAGTATATGATTTGTCGATGAATTAGTGATTTTTTTTTATGATATCAATAACATTCTTAACAAATGTTTTTTATGATTGTCGTGCTTTTAGGGATTTTCTTGCATACAACCAAATAAAGCCTGATGATACCATACAATCAAGTTCACGGTACTCCATCCAAAATGACTGAGTCCTACATCAATTTCATTGTTAAGTCAAGTACACCCGCCGTTGTGTCGTTAACCCGAATTGTCATGCTATGAGTCATGATAGTGATCTGCTCAAGTTACAAGACATAATTACACATCAGTTGTGTAACAAACATGTTCAACCTCTCAGTAATGATGGTGAATATCAAAAGTACAAGAATGTGAAAGACGAGTTGTCTATAACAGAGAAAAGAGTTATACTACAAGGATCTTGATCCCGGAGAGTCTATGACAAGAGGTGATAGAAGTAGCTCAAGAAGGACATTGTGGTATTGCCGCCACAAAGAGAGCTCTCTGAGACCAAGGGCCTGATTTAGAGTTTGGTGGAGGGATGTCCTGACCGTCCTATTACGATCCCATTAAATCCTATGGGAATTGTAATACGGCGGAAGGAATATCTGTCATGTTTGTGATGGAGTAACCCATTTGGCAAATTCTAAATCAGGCCCTGAGGTTGGCATCCATACCTGGACCAAAGAGTTGAAAAGGAACTCAAAACATGTCACATATGCAATTGCTGTCAACCAAAGTTACCCAACATACTCTGAACATGTCAGAAATCCCTAAACATGCGTGGGTGAGAACAGCCATCCATTTCTTTGGTCCACTTGATAATGGACATCATTTAATGGTGACTGTAGATGGATATTCACATTATCCTTTAGTCGAAGATCTCTCATTCACGACACATGAGCAAGTAGTTGAAAAATTTGATGGAAGCTTTGCAACATGGGTTTAGCAGCCTCTGTAAAGTTTGACAATGGTCTACCCTTCAACAGCACAGAACAAATGTATTACCCCAAATATGAAATATGAAACCATCATGCAACATCAAGAGGTTACACTGCAGTTCACAATCAAAAAGCTGTTTAGGCCTAACCCCCACACTGACACAAACAAGGTGAAAGGTTCACTCAAGGATGTAGTGGTGTAACAAACACAAAAGGGTAATCTGTTAAAGGTTTACCCCTGTCTGACCAACCTGCAGGTATTTCCAACATTAGCACACAAGTCCCAGACACACTCTCCGTGCTTATAAACAGATTGTTCACTTATTAGATACTGGGCACAAAATTGAATTAGCCCAAAGCACACAGGTGTGCAATTTCCAATGGGTACAAGGAAGAAACCCCGGCCCATATTTAACAGAAAATTACGTAGCGAACTCTGTGCCAAAATTGGCAGTGCTGCGCTCCATCATTTTTGCAACTCAGGGGTGCACAGTATTTAATTGAATACAGCGCAATCCTGTGTTTCCCCTGCGCTGGCGCTATATTGAGTTGCCTAGCGCCAATGCAGGCATCCTTGCACCATTGTGCAAGGATGACTGCATTGAGGGGTTTGATTGTTCATTTGTGGGAAGGTATCCCTTCCTGCGCATAAACACTCACTAATGACGATTCAGCACTTCTGTGTGTGCTGCAAAATGCCACAGCATCATTTTGAAATGATTGTTTATGTGCAGGAAGGGACACCTTCCCGCACATAAACAATCATGTCTGGCATTTTGCTCCTTCCATGTAGCATGCATAGAAAAAGTAAAAAACAAGGAGGAATACAAGTATTCCTCCTCGTTGAGCCTTTCCAGCACCACCTTTGGGGTGGCGTTAGATTTGACACTGCCTCAGGTTCACAAAAACTCATAAATCTGAGGCAGTGTCAAAATGCAATGGGTGTTGCTGTGGCACGCCCACAGCAACACCCTTTGTACGCCCCTTTGCATAAAAAGTGGCTTAACGCCACCTACTAAATACGGCACATGGCATAGCACCACCGGAGCGTCACTAAAAGTGATGATCCGGTGGCGCTAGGGGCTCTTAAATATGCCCCCAAATTCCAAACGGTCTGGAGTCTCGGACCCACAATGCTGTCAGCACACACTTTAAATAAATACCATTCACAAAAGATCACGTTCGCAGTCATAAAATAAAGAGTGAATAATGTCTTAAATTAGGAATTTAGGGTTATGGGGTCACATGGTTTGAATTGTTTTCCATGTTAACCCGTAAACTTGCATGCTATCAATTGTTAGACATGTGTACTAAAGTATTGTACTGATTTGTATATAAGAGCCTCTCTGTTAACAGTATTTCAAGAAAAAATGTGGAGGCAGGTTGGGCAGGGCTGAGGAGCAGTCCGCAGTGTTTGTCTGTTTCAACAAATAGCAAATACTGTCTTTGGAACTGCCAAGAAGCTTCTGCTTGGTCATTTCTGAGTCAAGAGAGCATATTTGTTCACCCAGCAACAATGGCCACAGGCCAATGGACTTGTAGAGTGTTTCATGAGTTTGCTAAAGAAAGCAGTGCAGCTTGTGACTCTTCAGATGCTCAGTCTAGAAACAGTACTGAATGCTACTTTACAAGCTTATTGGTCGACATCCCACTCGACCACAGGTGACAGTCCTGCGTCTTTGATGCTTGGGAGAGCAATGGCAATCATGGTACCGCAATGGACCACCGAGAGAGATAATAGTGAAAACCTGATTCGTACGAGGGATGTGGTTCAAAAACAGAAAATGAAAGTGTATGCAGACAAGAGGCGATATGCGAAAGGACTCTCATTCAGAAAAGGTGATTTGGTGGTGCTCAACAGATGCCAAGAAGAAAATCTTATGTTTCATACGATGCTGAACATTTTAAGGTACTGTCTACCAAAGGACACACAGTCACTCCCCAATTACCTGGGAAGTCCCCTAACAGAGACTCTTCTCACTTCAGGTTGTGTTCCATTAGTCTTTAACTCAAGGTGGTGAAAGAAAGACTGATTCTAAAAATTCAATTACTGTTGCTGATTCCTTAAAATTATTGGCAATCTCTGACATTGAAAACAACTGTTTATAGTTTCCAGTAACCAGATCGGGTTTACATATCAAAGTGTCAAGAACACTAATTGAAGATATATAGTTGCACATGTTTCTATATATGTAGATATTTGTGTCTGTCTCATGATTTTCCAAACAAATTTCAATTTTTTAATTTAACAGATGGGGAGATGTAGTGTCGTGCAAGATTCAGAACAGACCCTTGCTGGCTCCCTGAGGACTCCCTATCACTGTGGTGCAATCACTAGAATAGAATGTAATAAATGTTTGGTGTAGAATGTTGGAGTTCACAGGTACACTAGAGGAATAGAGACATTTGATTAATAGCTCTGTGTGTGGCCTAGTCATTCAGCGGATACCAGACTGGGGAAAACACTACAAGGGAAAGGGCAGTATTATCACATTTTAATTTCTTTCCTGGTAAATCATTTTGAATATCGCCTTTGCATGCCCTCCTCCCCCCACTGGGTGATCTTAATTATTATGATACCTTTTTAAAAAATGGGACAATGAGGCTTTTTTGATGATCAAACGTGGGCTCACATAATCTAATATGATTTTTAGGTTTGAATGTAGATGAAGACTGCCTTCAGAAGTATTTCATATATTCACTATTAGTGATATAATATTGTTTATAACTTCTGTATCCTGAATAATGTCAATGTTTCAAAATATATGGCAGTCATGCAGAAACAGCTATGTGTCACATTGATTTCTATTGAACGTGTCTTTTCTGTGATCACCATTCTTCCATGTGTTTTCCGGGAGAATTTGTGCTGAAACTCCTTATTGTGGGCCATATTTTGGGGCCTTTATGTTCATTTTGGTTTTGTATCTGTGAATGATTACAGGTTGAGGCTTCTAAATAATCGATAGGTATTGCACTAATGATGTCACTGCTCTTCAACATGACAACACTACTTTAGCAGTAGCAACGGTTTGGTTCCTTTTTTGTTTTTTACTCCATACGCTTTTCCAATGAACATGTTTTTTCAGTGCTCACTTTTCTTTTATGATGGTTTTCATTTATATTCAGGTGATATTGTATATTGTAGCTTCTGACTACTTGATACACATTAAAACTACTGTACTTGCTGCACCTGGCAACACTATTTTAGCAGTAGCAACGGTGTTGTCCTTTTTATATTTCTACACAACAGACAGTTTTAGTGTATTTCCAATGACTTGTTCAGATTCATGTTGAGTGGATGCCGGAATAGACACACAGGCCAGTGAATTTGACATAGCAGCCTTGCACTCAATGCTTTATTTTTGACAATCATATATTGGGTGTATCCTAAAATGTTTTCATTTACTTATATTTTAGAATTTGGGACCTTATCAAGGACTTTATTTCAGAGAGTGTAAGATTCAAACAATGTATTCATTACTTTGGGTGCAGCACCTGGATATTCCCTCTTGCTCTTTATCACTGGGAGGTTCACTTTTCAATGAATCAAAAAAAGTTACACACGGTTCCAAACAATGTAGAAGGTTTCCTTCCAGGGGATGGTCCAATCAGTAGATGGAAACCGAAATTTTTCGAAGCAAGAGCCCTCACTCACCATCCGGTGACATGCTTCATCATAGGGCTCAGATCCTCGTCAGGCCGGCACTGCAATGCCTGACGGTCCCCACAAGGGGGCTCTTTGCCGGAGATCTTTTGAAAATCGTATGTAGCCGGTCAAAAACAAAAAAGTGTGAAGGATTGGTATATAGGAAGAATGTTAAAAATGACTAGAGGTAAAGACTAATGATTTTTATTCTCATGCTGATACCTCTGACATGATTAAAACCAGAAAACGGGGAATTGGTGGAATAATGGCCGGAATAGCAGCAGGCATAGGTGTTCCGGCAGTGACCGTCCCTTGTATAAATCAGAGTGGATTTTTTAGAGCCTGGACTACCCCGATGTGGCCCTACCATTAGTTTTTGGAGGGTTTTGATTTCCTCATTTGTGGGAACACCCATTATTTAAAGGATTAGGTATGTAATTAGGTCCTGACGAATCGCGTAAGATAATTCTTTGAAAAAGCGAGAAACATGTTGACCAACTACATAAAGTGACACAGGGGACCCTGTGTGCACTGTCTCTTTCTTATTATTCCCTATTAAGAGACATAACAACTATACCTACCTGTTTTTGGGGTATGTGGACATTATTCCACCAATTCCCCGTTTTCTGGTTTTAATCATGTCAGAGGTATCAGCATGAGAATAAAAATCATTAGTCTTTACCTCTAGTCATTTTTAACATTCTTCCTAGATAAATAAGATAATAGCATTTGTTTTCAATGTCTTAATATTTTTGCAGCCTTGAAAAAGTCATTGTTGTGACAGCACATGTGTTGACTGTCTTTGATGTGATAGAGATCACAATCATCTTACATGTGGAATTTATGTTGAATTATGGGCCATATCTGGAATAAATACTACTGATTTCTAATCCAAGAGATTTAGGCCCTGATTATGAGTACAGTGGTCCTGGGCCACCGAACCCCTGGTGGTGGTCTGACACCAACATTATTGGCGGTCCAACGTCAGATTACGAGGTTGGCGGTCGGACCTCCATAAGACCGCTGCAACCGCTAGGATCTTGGATCCCATGATGAGGGCTGTAGAGAAAGTCATGGTCAATCGTGGCGGTGCGAATGCCGACACCGCTGTGCTGATCACAACCTGCCTTTCCGCCAGCTTTTCATGGCGGTGACTCCACCATGAAAAGCTCAGCCGACAAGCAGTTGAGGGACCCCAAGTAGGGCCCCAGGGTGATTTTGCCCAATGGGAAGTGTGGCTGGAGGCACATGTTGTGCCCCCCTATGCCTGCACTGTTGGTGCACACTGTTGCCATGCACAACATTGTGCATGGCAACAGTGTGCCTGAAGTGGTTGAGGTTTCTGAGCCGAAGCATTCTGCCACAGTGACACCGCTGCAGATACTACCAATAGTCTAGTGGTAGTGTCATAATATGGCGGTGGGGAGGCCACCTGCTTGGCCACCTTCTCCCGACCACTGTATTGGCAGTCTGGTGGTCCAACCGCCAAATTCCAAATTGGGGCCTTAGTCTTATGGAATTTCTACATTTTGAACTCTAATACAAGTGTTTTGGTACCATTTGTTTGTGTTTCATAATCATAAAACATCGGGCTTATGATCCATGTATACCCATCTGAAGCAAGGTAGCCAATACCATGTAAGCACCATCATACACTAAGAGTTATTTGAATTACTAGACCCTGCAACTATCTACTGTAGGAGCTGCGATTGATATACCACAGCTGCTCACATTTTTTTATTTCCTTTTAGAATGATTTGCATATCATCTACACAGAACAATTTCTATATGGTTTCTATGAGGTTAGTAGGACTGTGTATATAACTACAAGAACTTCAGATTAGAGACTTAGGGCCTCATTATGAGTCTGACGGTCCTTGGACCGCCAAACTCGCAGTGACAGTCAGACCACCGCACTCCAGGTGGTCCGACCTCCACATAACAACCCTGGTGGGAGGTGACTGCTGTCACCACCAGAAACATGTTTCCTAATGGTTAGACAGTGGTCTGAGTTATGCTCAGACCCGCCATGCTGTTTACCACCAACAGCCTTTCCATGGCAGTCACCCCGCCATGGAAAGGCTGACGGAAAGCTAGTGCCTGGGGCCACAGGGGTACCCCTCCACTGCCCTGACTGCACTGACCCCTGCCCAACACCATCAGAATGCACACTGTCTGCTTTGCAGACAGTCCACATTCTGAGGATGCTGTAGAGCTACGTTATCGGCCTCGGCTCCCTTAAGTGAGCCAAGACCATTACCGTAGCATCGTAATACAATGTTCACCCCTGGTTAGACCAGAAGAAACATTGTAATATGACTGGGTGGATGCCGCTGGCATGACGGCGGCATCCTCCCCATGGCATTGGTGGTCCATGAGCCCCTTCGGTGGTCCATGAGCCCCTTTGGTGGTTTCATTTGGCTAGCTCACAGTGCCACATCGAAATTCCCAAACTGACATGGGAAATAGATGTTGTCAGCAAACTTGTACATGACACTATGATTCCCAAGGAATCAGTGGAAACAGGTCTAACCCTTTTCATTTAGTCACTCCTGCATGCCCAAGGTAAACACAAGAAAGATAAGAAAATGCATTTTCAAAACATTTGTTGAAATTATTGTATTCTTGCGTAAAATGCATGAGCTGGGATTATTAGCAAGATGAGACATGTTCCTGTAATCAGCATTATTAGAATGGCAAGCAATATAAACAATTTTACCATGTTAATTGTTACTAATGTTGGCTCACTCCTATCTGTATCGGATACTACTATGCCAGATTAGTTTGGATAGTCTAACCCCCATACCTTGGTCTTAGGTGTCTGGAAGCCAGCCTAAGTGAACAGGTTATCTTTCTTAACTGGATGGAGGTCATAGTCATCAGGGTTGCATCTCATTCACAGTGGTTCCATGATCGCCTGGTATGAAGCTCCTTTTAATGAGTGTAACACAGATGATGTTTACATTATAAAACTCTCTCTATCATACTGTGACAGAGGTGCATAACAGCCACCTTATTTGGTCTAGCAAATATGGGTTCTCTTCTAACGAGCACAAAAAAAGAAAACAAACACATCATGTACTGATTGTATATCCCTGGACTGGATGTGCAGACTGCAGGGTGGCAATGCCTGCCAGGACTAAAAATGTGAGCAGCATTCTGTTGTTAGAAGGTAACTTTGCGAAAAGTCACCATTAGAAAAGACGTCAAGCTAAAAACGTGAATCTAAAATGGAGACCTATTGCAGGCCATGCAACAGTTTGAATGATCTGATCATATCTTTTAACGGAATTAGTTAGACGTTGATTAGGAGTGGAGAGATAATGGACCCTGAAGGCTTGCCACAATGTTTGGTTTGAAGGGCAGATTAAAAAATGTGAAATGAAAAGTAAACTCTGTCTGTCTTTGAGATAGGAGGTAATCCATTTTAGGGTTTTTTGTGTGTATTCCAAAGAACCAGAATATGTATAGCAGCATTTGATGGTGAACTGTGCCAATTGGTGCTGATACGTTCAGAAGCAGTAAGGCAGTCACTCCATCCTTGTCCATTGTGAGTTTTAGGTCAGATCCAAGTTATAGATCACTGATTTGCCCAGTCTGGGGTTGATAGTGTTCCCTTTTGGAGCTTCTGGAAGAGGCTCACCTGGCAGGTCAGAAGGAACTATTGCCATGCGTAGCAGAGTCAGTAATCATGTGCATAAGGTAGGTTTCTGCCTAGGGTGGTACATTGGACAAAATGCTATCCTGAGCGATTGCCAGTGGTTTAGACTATTTATAATCTTCCTCCCATCATGTTTTATGTGTTTAAAGTAACACCCAAAGTGGCAACAATTATGACCAGACAAGGAGTATCCAAGCTACACCTCTCTGATGAGATGTAATAATGCCTAATTTGAGTGAAACAATGAACGAAAAACAATAGTTTGGAATGCTACCTAGAGCTTTTGTATGCTTGAAATAAAAAAAAATCCAGATAGAAGCAATGGCTCTGGCCCAAAATGGAGTAACTTTGGGGCTAGAGGCTCAGAGTGGGAGGAGATGGGAGTTAGATTCTGATTCATCTTTAATTGCCCAGGAAGAGAGTTAGTGAGGAAAAATCACTCTAATCCTGAAAAGGGAATATTACTAACATGGGACTGAGCCTAGGTCCCGGTCTACCAAAACCTTTGACTATCCTTGGCACTTTGTGCATTTTCGGTGCTATTTCTACTTATACTTTAAAAATTCATTTTGGTGTTATTTTGATTATTACATTTTACTCCATTTTTCTAATTTGGCTTGGGATTATTATAGTTTTGCATTTTTACTTTATCATTGTTTTGGTATTGCATAAATACTTCACATTTCATTAAGTTAAGTCTGGGTGTTCTGTGTCATAGCTACTAGAGATTTGAGATCACATTAATATAGTGACTTTAAGGGTTCACCCTAACAAGAGTTGTGATTATTCCTTGAGGTAAGTAGTCATCCACCCAAATATTTTTCCAATTTCTTGTATCAGTGCATCAAACCACAGACATATTTTACCAGCTGATGTGCATCTCTATTTCATGCCTGCATTATACTGGTCAGAACCTGGGATGCTTAAGCCTCCCATATTACCCCTTCAACAATCACTGGAATTTCTTAATCAACTCCTGTCTGTCTGCAGTCTGTGAGAACCCTAGTCTAAAGTCCAACAAGCAGAGAATTCTGAACTCTGAATGTGTGTGTTATTAGGATTTTGTATTTAAAGATGTATGTACTGGTTGATATATCCTTTGTGTGTACATTTTGGGCCAGATGCACACGGTCACAAATAATTTGACAACCATTAATAGAGATTTACTTTGGAATGTATCTAAGGGGTCTTCGACTCCAGCCTCAAGAATAGCAATGCAAACCAAACCTTTATGATTGCCTACTACAGATTATTACCAATTTGCATCTCTTATTTTGGAAAGTACTATAGATTTGCTACTTGTATTTGTGCAGTCATAAATTAACATCAAGTGAAAGTTGATGGTAATCAGGTGCAAACTATAAAAAGGGTGGGAAGTTTATTTTCCCACAATGGCTGCTCAGTATGGTATGGCAAGGAGACACCAAAGACAACAGTGCATTTTCAGAGTCAGGGTGATTTTGTTTCAGCTGAGTAAGGAGGAGAAATATAGCAGATATGGGCCCAGCAGCACTGTTATTTTAGATTTAATAAACTAGTTTGACTTTGTGTTATGTGGTGATGCACAAGAGTTTTTCAAAGTCAACACACATTTAGGTACTTTGCTGCGTACACGTTTTAGCTTCAGGAAGTTAACAAAAGGTTTTAATGATTATATGAAGGTACACTGTTCCAAAGGCACAAAATATAGAAGGAAATAAGATGAAAACAGGGGAGACCTGAAATCTCAGGAGCAAGAGCCCTCAAGCATCACTCTGGATGACTGGTATCATCATCGGGAATAGCTCCTCACTAGGCCGGCACTGCAATGCCTAGTGGGCACCCCGTAGTGGGGGCTCTCAGCCGAATTTTTTGAGATAGTGACTGCAAAATTCAACAGTACAAAATAAGGGTGCCGCAAGTCACCACCCAAAGCAAAAAAGAGAAGTGAAAGAGGTTCTAAAATTGGTTATTCATCCATAAACTTCATCATTTAATCGGTCTAGTATAACAAGGATGAAGACCAAGGTTAAAAGCAATTTTGAAAGTGAAATTGAGGATTATGCTCATATATCTTCCAAAAAGTCAATAAATGTACTAGAGTGTCCTAAAATTTTTTTTTATTAATTAAAGGAAACCTCTATATGATGGTCGACATGTTTCGCGTCTATTGGTCTATCCAGAACCACTGACGCGTCATCAGGACCTACATGACTGGGTAAGTAAACCTCTTTAGAAATATATGAAAACCGGTCACTTACTTTAGTTGACTGGTAATACAGGTACCCACCCCCTACTCGAGAACAGGTTCCATGTGTAAGGCGTCTCTTGGACTCAAAGGTGACAATATTAGTACACCGTTCCTGCCGTGGGACCTACCCTCGGAGACCACCTCCCGGAAACAACATACCGGGAGGTGGTCTCCGAGGGTAGGTCTGGATAGAACCCATCATATAGAGGTTTCCTTTAATTAATAATTATTATTTTTTAGGACACTCTAGTACATTTATTGACTTTTTGGAAGATATATGAGCATAATCCTCAATTTCACTTTCAAAATTGCTTTTAACCTTGTTCTTCATCCTTGTTATACTAGACCGATTAAATGATGAAGTTTATGGATGAATAACCAATTTTAGAACCTCTTTCACTTCTCTTTTTTGCTTTGGGTGGTGACTTGCGGCACCCTTATTTTGTACTGTTGAATTTTCCAGTCACTATCTCAAAAAATTCGGCTGAGAGCCCCCACTACGGGGTGCCCACTAGGCATTGCAGTGCCGGCCTAGTGAGGAGCTATTCCCGATGATGATACCAGTCATCCAGAGTGATGCTTGAGGGCTCTTGCTCCTGAGATTTCAGGTCTCCCCTGTTTTCATCTTATTTCCTTCTATATTTTGTGCCTTTGGAACAGTGTACCTTTATATAATCATTATTACAGGGAGATTGTACACTGGACCAGAAATACTCCCGGTCCCTCTTTTTGTGTTAGTATAACAAAAGGTTTTAGTCACAGCTGGAAAGGTTTCCAAAAGTGCTCCCTCTGTTTTTTTCATATTTTTGTTAGATGTTATGCTGTTAAATCTTCATAGATATTGATTTATTTTCCCAGCCAACAGCAAGACTTGCAGCAAATAAGGTTATTTGTTTTTTCATGTGGCACATTCCCTGCAGGTTATAGGCTGTGTTGATTGAACACATGCCTTTATTTGCCCTACTAGTGTTTTTGAGTTTTTGTATAGGAATCAGAAGAAACAGCATTCCTTAAACATTCAAATCATTATCAATGTTGGCTGTTTAATTACGGACCCTGTGGCAAAATGTCCAGATTCCATTTATGACTCTTAGATATTTCAGCACTGTGCCCCACACAATTGCCCTGCAAGAGTAGAATTTGGGGATGATTATCTTTTAGGTATTTCTACATTTCACATTTAGGTGTAATAATTTCATACTATATAGGAATGTTTTTTATTGGGTATTTTTCATTTGTGTTAGGTGACTGTGCTTATGCATTACACAGATGTATTTTGACCCCCATACCTCAATGCAAGTATAAGGAGTGAGCACAGTTATAATACTGCCCACAAGCGAACATGAGAAGTTATAGAGCACAATTTTGAACTTCTTAAGGTGAGCTTTCACTGCCTTCATAAGAGTGGGGGAGCCCTTCAGTATTCACCTCTAGTGGAATGCAAGCTTATGGCAGTGTGTGCTTTGCTGCACAGTATAGCAATGTGTAAAAGATTTCCAATGCTGCACAGATCTGATGAACAGAAAGACCACACTCTTTTTTGCAGGGGTAGCTGTACCAGTATAACACAAAAAATGCAAATATTAAAGATATGCTACAATCTTCTCTATATTTTTTGCTACGTCTTTGAAAGTGGGGCATTTCTTGCTGGATGTGAATATTTTGACAACTCAGAATCCCTGTTGCAGTTGCCAATATTTGTACATGTTTCAAAATGTTACATTTTAAATGCAATGTGTCAAAGTATTCTACTTTGTGTTGTGTTGTTTGAACAATAGAATCTCATAACAAATTAATTATTTTATTTCAATTTCAAATACTATTTAACCTAGCAGGCATGCTTTCATTGATATTTATTGCAAGCATGTTAATTGCATCTAATTGTTACGTTTGAATGTCTAACATTGATTTTTTAGCTTTCACAAATTCTGACCTGAGATGGTGTGGTTGTGTATCAGCATGTCTAGCTGGAAACGATCGTCGAAGTAGTTAAAATCTTTGATTTTAGAGGCTCTTGGCAAAAGATGTTGTTCTACATTGTGCAGTTACCTGAGGAAAGTAATATTCAAAGTGTTGATTCATTGTCACTACTTATTTAATCGAAAAGCTGTCAAAGAAATTCCAACCTTAAAGGTAGAAGATAATAAAATATAGATCCACCAAGATTTTGTGAAACAACTGTGGCTGTACACAAACACATTTCTCACTTAGATTCTAGGGCTACAATTTACTAAGGACTTGTGTTGTCCTTGCATCACGCAAGTTGACGCAAGGTAACACATGTACACAAGTGATATTTACCTAAGTGATTTGTGCCACCTTGCATGACTTTGTAAAGAGATATAATGCAACACAGCAGGATTGTGCTGTTTTGCATTACACTTTTCATTTTTACAGTTCCATGGTGGGACATGGGCATACCAGTATATACACCAATGATATTTTACACAATCCCAGATTAACTAAAATCAGTAAACCTGAGATTGGTCTAAAATGTGATGCACCTCCCAACAATGGTGTAACAGGGATAAATATTTCTATTTCTTGTTGTCACTTCCTTGTTTTATATTTGATGCATTCCACATCACTTAAGATTGTTTTTGTGCAGGAAGGTATATCTTCCTTCACAAAAACAATCCTGACTACAACGCAGGCTCCCCTACAACAATTTAGTAAATGTGGCTGCATACTTAGATACTGGTAGAGATAGGTGTGCCTCTTCTTGAAGGTAAATTTGTTACAAACAATACTAGTGATGGTGTGATATCCATTGCTTGAAGCATATCATTGTAGCGCAATTCTTTGTTTGCTATTTTTTCCACATAACAGCCTATGATGAAGTGTAAGCCTTTAAAATCTATGATGTACTATTTTTTCTTAATAATGAAACAAGAGATTTATGATATTTGCATTTATTTAAGTAATTACACTGTAACTCAATAGTTACAGTTGTATTCTTTTGTACTGCTGAAACCTCTAAGACTTTCATTAGAGTGTAAATCTCATAGTTGGTGGTGGCAGGTAGAAGGCCCCCTCCATTGCCAGCAGCTACCTGTATTCTACTGCCTAGCTTTTCCTTTGTTCCTAAGTGAAGGTTGTAACTCTGATTACAAATTTCAGGAATACTGTAAGTTGTTACATCTACAGTATTGATTCTTTCTCAGATACAGTTCCAAATCCATGGGCATATTTACAATGAAATGTCGGAGGGCAGTGTAGCAAGTCCTTTAATGCTGCGCTGTCCTATGCCAATTCGAAAGGGCAGGAATGCACCATATTTATGAAATATGATGCATTCCTGTCTTTTCAGCTAGCTCAGGAGCACAATTTGGTGCCTAGGGCCAGTGCAGGCACCCTTGTACCATGGTGCAAGGGTGTCTGAGTTGTTGACAGGATTGTTTTGTGCTGGAAGGGACATCTTCCTGTACAAAATCAATCCAAGGAGGCATTTTCCTTTTTTTATGTGTGCCGCACAGTGCAGCACACATAGAAAGAGGACAAAACAAGGATTTTTCTTCTTGTTACGCCTCCCTTGGGGAGGTGTACCGTTTTGACACATTCTCAGGTTTACAGATCCTTGTAAATCTTGGAATGTGTCAAAACCCATGGGTTTTGTCTAGGAAAACCCACCCGAACACCCATGGAAAGCCCCCCTGAGACAGGGCATGGCAACGCAGCAACTTGCACTGCATCGCCTTACTCCATACCTACCAGGCCACGAAAAGTCACGCAAAGTGGCTTTGCGTGGCCTCCTAAATATGGGCCTGCATTGTGCGCTGCTGGAGCATCATAAAAAGTGATGCACTGGTGGCACAAGGTTACAAAAGCCCCCCTTTTACCAAAAAGTTGGTCAGTGTTTGGTACACACTTGTCTACCAGTATATCTATCTCA